>NW_024037047.1:13072253-13556225 GCF_015706575.1 Patiria miniata
CAGACCTTTCTCCCCGACCTGGATACGCCAGTGTGATTGCTGCTGCTCAAACTACCCTCTACCCTAAGCATGGTTGACCATTAACAGTGTAAAATACATAAATATGCATGGGCCTAGTTATTGGGCATGTGAGCATTTAATTTGAAACATCCTCAAGTGATAAAGCCGCGTTCTCAGTTCTTCCCTTTGTATCGATTGTTTACGGAAAATCTACACCGGTATATCTTCAAGAAAAAGAAAAAAAACGTAATAGAAAAAGGAGAAAACAAAATCAAACAAAGGAAAAATAGTCTGCATACACCGATATCCAATCGAGGAAAAAGCCCCCCCCCCCCCAAGAAAAAAATATAAGCAATAAGCCTCTGTACTAATGACATGCACACCTTGTTGTACAAGTGGGCCCCACTGGCTCCATAGGAAAGTGCACATGTCTAACAACAGTTTTCAGTGTACAACTGTACATGTACCTTACCAAACTGAAATGTGTCATACTCGCAACAGGGTTTGGCAATAGGACCCAAGGGCGGATCCAGAACACAATTTTGGAGGGGCCAAAAAAACAATTGGTTCCCTCAAAAAAGTGGGTCAAAAAAATTACGGCGTGGGGTTCGGGGCCCGCTTAAGGGCCCCGAAATTTTTGTTGGATTCTAGATGCTCTGTGGTGCGAACTGAGGCAATTTCTGACCACTTTAAACCAATGTTTTTTTGAGGAAAGATGGTGGTGTACTCATTGCCTGCCTTTATTGCGATGTTACATAAAAACAAAAATTGGTTTCTTTTTTTTGGGGGGGGGGGGTGGGGCATGGCCCCCTTTGGCCCCCCCCCCCTGGATCCGCCCTTGATAGAACCAGAGTAGCCGTGGAGTCAACTTTCACGACACTAGAGAAACAAAGTGACATCAATCTTTGGCTACCTAGGACCAGAGTGGCCCCGGAGGTCATGACCTGTTGCTGCTCGAGTCTAATCACTTTACCAGATACAATGAGCAATAACCACATATTTAGTTCGTTTGAGATTGATGACTGAATACGGAACCTTACCGAAGTGGAACGATCTGTCTTTCATACATACGCACGCACCCACACAGAAGGAATATGCGATCGCAATACGTGTGGCTTCAAAGCCGGGGGGGGGGGGGATAAAGAAAATAGTAAATAAGAATATGCTAGAGAAGGTATATAACGTATATAACAAGTATCAAGGCATTTGCCCCCCCCCCCCCCCGAAAAATCCTGACGACGCCCATGACCACAATGCACCACCGAAAATACTTTCATATTGGACATTAATTGTAGCCTATTCGTGAATATGTTGTTTCAAGACTAATTACCAACATTTTTATTCCATAGATGAAGACGATTTGCCGACGGATCTAAAAATCCTGAAACAAAGCGTGGAGGCCAACCACGCATCTGAAGTCCTGTACACGATCAAGAAGTTACTAAAAAAAACGTATCAGACGTGGAAAGGTACAGTATCTGGTTCACTGGGAGGGCTACCTGAAGAAGAGGGCACTTGGGAAGCCAGCTGGAATGTCCCAAGGAACATGATTTTACAGTTCAACAAATCCAAATCCTAACGCTTTATGTAAATGTTCGTGCTACTTTCTTTCTTTTTTTGTGCTTTTGTAAAATTATAATTCAATAGTTCGTATCGACCAGTTTAATAACATTCTTTCGCAGTAAACTTTAAGTAGGCCCTATTTGTTTTGTAAAAAAAAATCAAGCTTCAGTCCAGTTGGTTGATATTGTTTACAAATGTTGTTTATAAAACAAAAATCTGCTTCAATTTTGAGGATACTGTTTCTTCAATTTGATTTTATGGACAGTTATAAAACCCGACGAATGTTCATCAATATCGGCGATTACAGCTTCCCAAGGCTTCAAAACCCCATAATGATATATTATCAACCAAAGTACGACATCTGTCAGTAATCAGAGTCGGTCTGTGGTACATAACAAAGTTTGTTTAATATTGTAGGGTATTAGGTCATTTACTTTATGGCTATTAGTAGCTTATTGTGCAAATTCAGGAGCTTGTGTGATATTATTGCTAACCTAAATGCCTAAATTCACTTGCACCTTATTAACCACATCCACATTGTTTGAACGGTTTTGAGACTGCATGCATATATACACCCCCCCCCCCCACCCAAAAAAAAAACCAAGACAAATACTAGAACAGGGGGATATGTCATATTGCATGATGTTTTGTATTATATTCTAATATATGTTTATCATCTGTTAATGAATCTTTTCACATTTTTACATTGTACACTTTATTTTTTAATTGTATGTTAAAAGTAGTTTTGTGAGAGCTGGAATCCATAGGAGATCAGTGTTTTTTTTTTATATATAAAATCATTATATACGTACTTCCGTTATGCACAGTGAACACGAGGCAAGAACACATTTAAATTGGATGACCTGTTAGAATTGGATACAAATTTCAGGCAAATTAATGAAGAACAATTGATCATTTTCTTAAATAATTGTGAAAGAGATCCAAGGAGATTTATTTAACAAGACAATCCTACAGAAAATAAAGCCTAATGCAAAAACATAAAATGTCAAAAATTGTAAAGCTTATAGTTTTTATTCTTATTCAATTAAAATTCTAGGTTAAAACAATTAGCTCCGCTGTTATAGCAACTTAAAAGTTTAGTGGGACTTTCTCTCAATATCGTGCAAGGGTACCGCCTTTCATTTAACTGTAGTGGCACTGAACGGTACGTCTGGGACCAAAGAACAGCACACAACCCTTTTTTAGTAATGCAGAGCAGGGGCGGATCCAGATTTTTTTGCGGGGGGGGGGGGGGGGGGTGGGGTTTCGCACTTTAAAAGGGGTCGTTGTTCAAAACCGACGATAATTAACACTTTTATCACACAATAGTGTATATACATGTATATCCCCTAGAGAAATCCGGCCCTGTCCGTATTTTTGTGCAAAGGCGGACAGTATTACCAGTAACAAAAAATGGGTGTCAGACGGGGGGGGGGGGGGGGGATTCATGAATTTCTATAGAAAAAAAGACAAGCTGGGGCAGGGGGGTTGAACACACCCCCCCCCCCCCGTATCCGCGCCTGCAGATTGCAAAACCTGGAATAACAAAAAATAAAATGCTTCCTTCAATTATGACCGGTGGGAGAGCAGCAAGAGAATAAGATATTTTTGGTCAAGATATCTTATACACAATACATTATAACACAAATGTCTTAAAATAAGATTCATTCCATTTTAATCTAAACTTTGCATAGACAACTGGGAGGCAGTTCAATACAGGGAAGGTGTTCCCCACATGGAAAGTCTGTGCCAATGATTACACAGGCAACATTCGTACTGAAAAGTACCAAAAGCGCCTTTGGTCACAAACTTCCCAGATGATTCTAAAGAATTTATGAATGCCAACCAGTGTTCAGCTGATATCAAATGTTTTTTTAAATAAAACCGGGATACATGTTGGTTCCCATCGAACGTCTGTACTGCAGGCAATCTTTCTCTCACGATTACTAAATTATCCAAAGCCATTTCAACCTGGATAAGTTTAACCTTTGGATATAGATTCGTCGTCCCTGGTTCCGTGTCCTCGTCGAAGGGCAAGGAATCACAACCTGAAAAAGTGTCAAAATACATGTACGAGTACTTTTAATTCCGCTTTGTCACCAGTACTTGAAATTGTAAAGGAAAAACAATCAAAAGTCAGTTAAAGATGACTTTTATCACTGACTCTTGATAATTCTTTTCAAAAATCCGGGAAGAGGAAAACATGCATATTCGTTAATTAATGGTGACCAGATCATCACAGATTTAAATACACATGAAAAACACGAACACGAAAGTATTCCTTTTAATAATGCATATTCAACGCCTGATGGGCCCATGTATGACGATCATCTGATACAATTGTACATTAAATAAATATTAAAAATGAAATGGAAAAGTCAACCTATGACTTAGTGTAATCACTCAGTAAGTAAAAACATAGGGAAATAGTAAATACCTGAACTACATAGAGAGTCTTTGCTCGATGGATGTTCCACTACAGCAGGGCAGTCATCACCTGAATAAAATAAAAGAAAAATGCATGTCAAATACAGGAGAACAGTTGTTCCTTTCCACAGTTGAAGTTCGGAAACGTGAAGACAATATGTCGAAAATTGCTTGTAGAAAAGAGAAATTGCTTGTTATTGATTGTTTACACACTTGCCAACCTTTCAAAATTAAAGTGGACTTTTCAGCCTCTGTGAATACATTTCTTAAATTGTCATTTTGAGGACAAAAACTACCAATTTTAATTCTTGGAAGCCAGAAAGACTCTCATTAATGCTACTAAAAAAATATTTAAAAAATGTATAAACATTCTATATTTAAGAAAAAGAGGTTTAAGTATTCATGAACATGCAAATTTTAACCTCTGTATAATACATGTATAGGCCTGCACGCATACATTTTACTTGTTACAAGCAAAACTAACCAAAAAATGTGACAGAAATTGACTTCAAGTAATCTCCGCCGTTTTGAAATGGGTCCATGACATCAAATGGGTATTTCCATGACGAATGGGAACAAGTTCTGAAAACTGGACATGTTTGCGGATGGATATTAGGGGGTTCTCCAAAAGACTGAATTGTTGGTTAGAAAATTTATTACAAAACTATCCTGCAATGTTTAAAAACATACTAATCAAATTTTACGTGTCATATCTTTTGGATCTAGATGTCATCAATGGCCATGAAATTAAACACAATTTAACACACAAAAACTCTATCGAGCCCGTACCTTCCGCATAGTGGGTAGGAGAATAATTAGACCGCTGCAGCACCAGTGAGCAAGCTGGATCATCTTCTTCGGACTCCAGCCTAAACAAATAAACAAAAAAGAATATTTCAGCAAAGAGAAAAACAATAAAACTCTTTGGTGATAACCGTTTAGACCAGTAAGAATTGGCGTCATCGTCATTGTCGTCACCGTCACTGTCAAAATCATTGCCATCATTACCAAAACACAAAATGGCTAAACTGCCCCCAAACTGCTCTCATTGTCTAGGCATTGTCATAATAATAAATACATAAAAACGATTTTCCCAACGAATATCATTATAGTGTTGCAAAAAAGGAGGGTGGTGTTGGGTCACGCCCATCCACATCCGAGGTGTTAACCCCCGACACTTTTTCTCCCCATCTCAACCAAAACCATTTCTCAAATAGTGGAGATATAAATAACCCTTTTATTGCAGTACTATTGTATGAATGCGCCTGCTGAAAATGAGGCCAACTATATAGTGCCCCCATGCAATAAATACCGGTAACGAAAATTGCAAAACCTTGCAAAGAAAACAATCCTTCTATAGTGACTGCCGTCTGGTGTGTATTAAAACCCAGCGAAAGGACCACCTTGCCCCCCCCCCCCCCCCTCGCGACGCTCATGGAAAGGACGTGTGCGATCATTATTTTAGTGAAGTTCAAATCCACAGTTTGTATAGCGTTAAAGAATTTAAGATCTTCAAGATGCTAAGATGTTCTTTTTTAATTACCGTTCGTCATCATTTTTGTGTCAAAGGTTTACCCGCATAAATCTTTTAGAATTGGGCTGGTGAAACTATTTTGTTCCCTACATGATTCCAGAAATATTTTCACACCAGAAAAACAAATGGGGAAAAGTATGTAAACCCTTAAATCTGACATCTATCATTGGGGTTTGTCTGCAAATAAGTTTGTCTGGCTCTTAATTATAATCAGCAAAGAGGGTTAATTTAATATAACATCAGTTCGAGTATCGTGATAAACTATCTCATTTTAATGTAGGCTAATAAAGGTAAAAAACTTGCTCCATATAGGTTTCGCGGGTGTGTTTTTGAAGCTGATATGCTCTACTATACTGCCCATATTGGAATCTGACTAACTTATTGAGAGCCTCTATTATACCCCGGCTAATCATTGTTCCCACTTCGGCATCATTAATATTGGGTCAAGGTCATTTTTAAGTCTTTTATAAGAGCTTAAAAATTACATTTCCCCAGGGAGATAATGTTAATTCTTACTGGCCTAGTTGATGGGTTTGTGGGACACCGTCCAGATATATCTAAGTGCTCGTTTATAATTATGTTCAGTGCGATGGAAAACTGCACGCAAAACAAAACTAAGCGAAGCAAAATATGGTTAGGAAAAATAAACAAAAAACAAAATGTCAAAACAACAAACACAGCGAAAACAAAAGAACTATAGAAAAAGACAAAATGTCCTCTCTCCGAAAGACAATCTACAACAAAAACACATAAAAGAAGAAAAAACCACAGTAACAGAATCCAATCTTCTGTCAACATGGTACGCATTGATAAAGGTGCTAGATGCAGTGTGAGAACATCGACAGCATGTAAATAATGCCCAAGGGTCTATCTAACCCTTTCCAACTTACTTTTGTCTATATTGCTGTCGTGTCATTTGATGCATGTTTCGCAGATGCTTTGCCAAATTGCAATAAAAAACATTATTGCGAATACACCCATCTAGTAGACATCTTTCTTGTCTTCTCAATAATCGGTGTCGACGAGCTTTGACAGCTGAACACTGAGGGAGGCTGTCATGTTCGGATCTGCTGAGTTGATGCTGCCTCACCAGATGGCGATCGAGTCTGACGGTCACCTTCCCATACTGTGGACAGCCCTCCACACGGCATTCAGCGTTAGCTCCGAGCTGCAAAGGGGAAAGGATTTACATTTCATAATCCGTTACGGAATATTAACCGCAATAACATCTGCAACGAATAAAATGCGTTTTTAATACGATTTTTCCCTATTGATAAATGTTCCCACACTATGTGCCGACCCTTCTGCCATCGCCATAATCCCCTTTGCTTTCTTTTCAAAACAATTCAGAAAGATTTTCTTTTGTTGAGAAAAAAAACCGGAAGTAATCTAAGATTCAGTACAGGATTGACGACAACAGGGACAGGCGGGGGGGGGGGATTAAGGGGTGGGGGTGTGATGTACCTCAAATAGTTCGTAAATACTGCCCTCTCCATTCAAATGCCCTATTTATAGCAGCGCTTACCCCCCCCCCCACCACCCCCACCCTCCACCCCCCCCACCAATGTAAACAAAATTCATGCCCTTTGTGTTCCAGCGGTCTTTACGGTTTTTTTTCTTTTAATTTTGCGCATGGATTGCCCTGAAAAGCGCCATATAAATATTGGTTTGAACAGCGCCCCCATTGACAGATGGTACCAGCCCCCCCCCCCCCCCCCCCCCCCCCCACACACACACACCCACCCCACACACACACCCACCCACACCAGACTTATTTTACGGAGGCCCAGTGCAGTGTCCGCTCCGGAGAAAAAAGACGCGTTTGCATTTCAGCACGAATGTAGTTTATTTACGCTTTAGAGTTACATGTACACTCATCCTTTGTATAGCGATAGAAATTAAGACGTCCCGCCTTTCTTAGACTCCTATTTTACGTGATCTTTCGTAATATACCCCAAGGTGTGCAAACGAACGTGGAAACTATATTGAAAATAGACGTCTCAGAAAGAGGACTTTTTTTATTGTTTTAAACTTAAGAGGGTAATTGTGCTTCAGAAGCGTAAACAAACTTCAACTACAGTCTAAATGTGAAGATAAAAATTTAACAAATTTCAAAAATTATCGGAAAGGCCTACATGTTCCAAGTGTGGCCTTTATTTACAGAGGTAGTCCAGCAAATCGGCCACATTTACGGGGCTAACACAATGCATGATGATAATGTAGTCTCCAAGTTCCAAGCGACTCAAACATGTCGAAGTAGGTAGCACACCACTCAGCATTTCGGCGACTATAGCTCATGCATTTACTGCCCAAGCATCCACGGTTAACAAAATTCATGATTAAGCCTATGGTCTATGTCTACAGCTGAGAAAAACCATGTGTTTTCTAATTTTATAGTCCTAGTAATATGCAAGTTGCGGCATTGACAGGATTTTCATACAGGGTCATAGCCCAATAAATGTGGCCTATTTACTGGACTGCCTCCGTAAACATAGGCCACACATCACATGTACAAAAACGTGTCACACTTTGCCAAATTTTGATTTTCACATTTAGGCTTAGTTTGTGGGAATTTTTTGCTTTAGAAGCATACTCACCCTCTTTATAGGTTAGTCAGAAAATGCTGCCTTTTTCAGATGTCTAATTTTTGTGAAATTTCATGTTGAAATTTTGATACGCAAACGTGTAAAAATGAATCTGGAAATTTTACGAAAAATATACATCTGAAAAAGGCAGCACTTTCTGATTAGCCTATAAAGAGGGTGAGTATGCTTCTTAAGCAAAAAAAAACCCTACAAACTAAGCCTAAATGCGAAAATCAAAATTTGGCAAAGTGCGACACGTTTTTGTACATGTGGATGTGTTGAATCCCGGGACATACCGTTATTTCGTTTTACCGTTATGCATTTCCTCACAACAAAAACAGTAAACAAACCATTGACCGTTTTGTCGCTTTACAGTTTTGTAAAACGGTCAAACGGTATTACAGTTTTACACAAATAACTTTGAAAAACAGCAAAACGGTCAGTATTGAATACAGACATTTTTTTATTTCAGTGTCATAGTGAACAGTCCGTGGTGCATTTTGTGGTGCTGGGCAAGGGGGATGGAGGGGGACCATGCTTTACATGAAAAAGTGTTACCTCGGCATAATGCGTGGTGTGATTCCTGGCGTGACCCTGACCCCATTCTCACGCGATTCAGTTGGTGGGGCTTAAGAGTTGCAAGCAAAAATGGCGCTGGAAAATTTCAAGGGGGGACATTACCTTTTACAATGGATACAGGATGGTAATACGTTTGAAGAAGTTGCAGATATTTGAAGGAAATTGGAGTTCGGCACGGCTTTTTAATAGCCAGTTCGAAAACTATGTCGCGAGAACAAAATGTGAGGAGGGTAATTTGGGTCCCAGGCAATGACTCGATCCCATGAGGACGCATTAACATTCCTAGGTGCATTGCTAAATTGCCGAACCTAAATACAAAAAATGGTCGACAGGACTATTGACCGTTTTTCATTGTCATGTTCTTGTAAAACAACATTCTGAAATGAAGCAACTAACCGTTTATCGCTTTCAACAATCAAGAAAAACAACAAAAAGGTCAATGTTTTTTTGTGACCTAATACCGTTTGACCGTTTTACAAAACTGTAAAACGAAAAAACGGTCAACGGTGCGTTTACTGTTTTTGTTTTTGAGGAAATCCAAAACGGTAAAACGAAATAACGGTATGTCCCGGGATTGTGTGGCCTATGTTTACGGAGGCAGTCCAGTAAATAGGCCACATTAATGGGGCTAACAGGGTCAATGACATAAGTAAGCCTAAAAGCAACTCTCCCTAAATATTAGAATTAGTAAATAAATAAGCACAGACCTTTACACAACCAGCTCTTCGCCTTGTTTTCATTCCGTTGTTCTGACCTTTCTCGGTAAATGATTTGCACGCAACATATATACGCTTTGGGTCCAAGATGGCTACTGTGCATGCACTCACATCGAAGGGCCAGGCCAGCGTGACGTACGGCCGGGGTAGGTGTCGGGCCACGTATGCGACGCCGCTCCGCCCAGCCGAACCGGGATCACGGTGCCCGTGACAAATGAAGCCACGAACACCATTGGTTCATACACGGAAAAAAGTCATGCATAATACATGAAATCTCCGCAAAGGAAGTTGTATGGTAATATGATAAAACATTATAGTACGTGTTACGATGCTATAACACATCACGATAATACCATCTAACAATCGTACCACCATGATGGTAGTATCATACAGATACGATGTGAATCGGGTGGTTTCGATGTTCTGTAGAGAGGTTTCGATTAAGGTTAGCACTTTCTCGCAATGAGAAAATTGCTGCTGATTACCATCCCTCTTGAAGGTAGGTGTGTCGGTGAGTTTCTTCTTCTTGCAAGCAGATTGGACTTTTGAGTCTATAGAGTTTGTCAGAGCCTGGATGGCTTGCAAGATTTCTTGATTGCCGCCAACGGGCTGAGGTTTTATATCGCTCTGTGACATGACGCATAAGCAGGAGCTGTATTGGCAGTCACTAAGTCTGGTGTAGCAGGGTGTGTCGCTTGACTGGGAATGAATGCTTAGAACTAAAACAGCTCTATATAAAGGAGATTAGGTGAACATTCTTGATTGCATAACCTGAAGTAAGCGCTGCAACGAGCCAATTAGCATATCGTACAACAAACGAAACGAAATTCCACATAACGTCAACGAATAGGGTCATTAAAGACACATTTGTTTAATCTGTAACTACCTTGTCAGGCCTGGCCCGCGTGTGCTTGTCTCAGAAAGCCCCTGCACTCCTCGGTCTCCCTTTGATTGTTTCCCTGCAATTCTTTCGCTGGGCTCTCTTGTCTGAGCGCCTTGGCCTGGGCCTGGCAGTGGTTTCGGTTCCATTTGGTTTTCCATTTTTTTATCCTTGTCATTGTTGTATTTTTGGGTCATTTTCTGAGCGCTTTGTAACCCTAGGAAAAGGCGCTTTATAAATGTTATTATTATTATTTATTATTAATACCTTATTCTGCAGTCCCCAGGGAGAACTCATGTCCAACTGATTTGATGCTTGCATTTTCTCCATATCATCAACAGAAATTGGGCTTTTGCGTCTCACGAATCCTTTAACTTCAAGTTTCAATTTCACGAGCATGGCTTTGAATACCCTTTCCTAGATAGCACGCTGACGTCGGCCCGACGTCGTGTTCAGTCGGGGATCAGTCGGCAAAGTCGGTAAATGGTCGCGGTCGGCCAAAGGCAGTCGCAATGAGGTCGTACCAAGGTCCCTGAAACGGACGCTGGGCTCTAACCGTCTTGCCGACGTTGGTGGGAATGCAGTTCATCGACACGCCCCAACAAAACGGCCAGCCGACGTAGTCTATCGTTCTTCTGGCCGACGTCATATTATTCAGATTCTCACCGACGTCGGCGGGATGATTTATAGCCGACGCGTCCAATCAGTTACGTCAGACCGTAGTCCCGGCACAGTCCTACAGCCAACGTCGAGTTGTTACCGTTTTGCCGACGTTGGTGGGAAACCGGCTAACCGTTAGGACTTATAGAAGCCGTTCCGCCGACGTCGGCTATCGTTTTTCAGGCCGACGTCATATTAGATTCCTGCCTAATGATTTACAGCCGACGCGTCCAATCAATTTCGTCGAACCGTAGTCCTAGCACGGTCCTCCCTACTGGAAACGGCCTATTCAAATTAATTGATTTTTGAATTGGAATGAGTTGGAATGAATTGGCTCCAACAAATGGTACTCAAATTGGTGTCAACTGGTATGTTTGTCCTCCCGTTTATTTTTCCCCATCAATTGAAAATTTCACTTGGGACTCAATTGGTTTCAGTTGGCATGTTTTTTCTCCCGTCTATTTTCTCCAATCAATTGGAAATTTAATTCGACTCAATTGGCTTCAATTTGTATGTTGTTCCTCCCGTCCATTTCACCCATCAATTGGAAATTTCATTTGGGATTCAAATTTGTTTCAATTGGTATATTTTTCCCAACACTGTATGAACAAGTTATTCATATGGGCTCACAAATTAGTCCAAAATCCGTTAGTCACATATTTATTAGTCAAAAATTAGTCTAATTTTTGTCAAAAGATATTGAAATTGTTCCGTTTCCCAAGTAAATGTCTTTGATAAAAACATGTACAATATAATAACGTGTATTTCTGTGTTATTTCAAAAGTATTTTCAACCATTGATCACTAGTTTACGAAATCCTGTTAGTGTTGGTGCCACCACTTTTATTTTTTCCAGAGCAGTCTCTAGAGCCAGTTTTTTTTCAGAGCATTAATGTTTCTTTCCAGACAAGTTATATTTTCCCAGAGCAGTCATTTTTTACAGAGCAATTTTTTTCCCCAGAGCAGTTTGTTTTCCAGAGTTTGTTTTCCAAAGCTGGAGAGCATCTTTTTCACAGGGCAGTGATTGTTTTTGGCAGGGCAATTTTGTTTCTTCCCAGAGCAGTTATTAATTATTTTTCGAGAGCATTTTTTTCGAGTTTTTATTTAAATAGTTCATATTTTTATTTGAATTTCTTTTCGGAAAATTTTTCGAACTTGAATGACTAGAGATCAGTGATCGCCATATCGGAATCCGTCTAGTCAAAGATTCTTGCGATACTCTCACGCATGCGCATTGTGACAATGTGAGGGGCGAGGATAGTTTGATCCCAGACCTGGCAATTATTCCCGATGCCCACGCGTCATAGCGCCATGGGAACCAGACCAGTGCGCGGACCATTCAAAACTCGTTGTGCCGCCATCTTGTTTGTTGGTGTACCGATGTTTTCGTCATGTTCTTGGAACAAGAATCAGCTTTTTCAACCTACGTAAGTCTTTATCTTTTGTCCATTTCCAAACAAAACAGGACTGTTCATGCAGTGAAAACACTTAAGTCCTCGATGTTCTTCTGTACCGTCGAAATGTGTGAAATATGGTCATGCAAAGGTCACGTTTCTTTGCAGGTTTCGTCAGCCAGCGGCGGCTGCGGTTTAACATGTTATTTACGCAGTCACGAAGCCCAGGTCATGCCGGTTGGACTCCGTTGCGTGTACACAACGGAGTCCAACCTGGGCTAGCAGTCAGTGAGTCACAACGGAGGCCAACCTGGGCTAGCAGTCATGGTAGTCTGCCTACGTACGTTTGATTTATTTGCCTCGGTGGCTACAGTCCTGTCAGTTGTCCTGATTTGAAAAAAAAAAAAAAAAAAACAAATGTATTTCCTGTCTTGCAAATCACGAGTTAGGGCCTATTCTTCATTTAATTTGGGCATTAAATGATTGGGGCGACTTGGTTTTGTCCATTACTAACATGACTAACATAAGTAACAATCGAAACTTTGCGGATTTAAGAGGGCTTTCGAAAAAAAGATCAAAATCTTCATTTTCAGGTGAGACTCGAAGATGTCGAACTCAACCACCGAGCCTAAACAGATCTGCGAAGAAAACGATGACGCCGAATGTATGTAGATAAATAATAGTGTATATAATGATTACCTTTGAAACGCTGAGCATGAGATGTCTACCGTAAAAAAATGCTTTTACATGCTTATATATGCATTTATATGTCAATTGAATCGTAATTCGGGTATATAAAGGGTCACTTACAACAATATTCCTTTATTTTCAATATTTAATTATAAATAGCTATATAATTATTATATACAGTGACGTAAATTTAGGATTTTTTTGGAAAATGGAAAGGTGAAAATTCTATAACTAAATGAACTCCTGTGACATATTTGCATTTTATAAAATTTAATCAAAATATGTAATCCGTTGAGTTAAAAAAAATTCCAGAAATATCCATGTGTTAGTAGCAGCCCATAGCCGTAGCTCCGATTTCAATGTTGCATCCTTACTTTTTCTCATGCTGCTCTGAATCAATTTACTCACATTCTTTTTATTACCAGAAGAAAGAATCTAAGCCTTCCATTTTAAAGTTCAAGAGACAATCCTGCGCTGATTTGTCTCCATTGGAATGGCTCTTTCTTGTCCTGTCTATCTTCGCTTTTGGATGTGCAGCGGCTCTTACAATGCTTATGTTTGCAGAAGAAAAACCGGATTCGCCAAATTTTGTATTGGCAATCGTTTTGGGTATCATAGCAGGTTAGTGAGACTTCAATTTCTATAAATTTAGACAGATGCCATTTTTTAAAGTGTGTTTATGCCATTTACTTGAAAGGCTTTTGGCTGCGTCACTCTTTACATAAATTGCATTTACCATCAGAAGATATCCGAACCGTTCAATTTTGGTTTATTCTTTCTAAAGGACATCTATTAAAAGATTAGCTTCAGATTTGGACATTTGCATAGAATGGGATTATTGAGCTGGGTGTCCGTATTTATCACAATTTGTAATCAAAGTTTGTCCATGCTTTACAGATGCTTAATTTTAAGTGTGACCTTGTCTCATTTGCGTCATGTCAACTGACAGCGCAGAGTATGCAATCGTTCCTGGCCCATACAAAACCAGAAGCCACAATACCAGTAACACTGCCTTTAAAGTTAATTATTGAAATGAATTATATATGTTCCATAATTGCCAAACAATCATACAATGCACAGACGACCATAAGCAATGAGAAAGTTTAGACAAATTCCGGGTTTTTTTAAAGTGTATTTTATGCCTTTTACTCTGAAGAATGTTGGCTGCGTCACCTTTTACCGGAATTGCAGTTACCATCAGAAGATATCTGAACTGTTAAAATTTGGTTTATTCCTACTAAAGGGCATCTATTAAAAGAGAAGCTTCAGATTTGGCCATCTGCATAGAATGGGATTATTGAGCTGGGTGTCGGTATTTATCGCAATTTGTAATCAAAGTTTGTCAACGCTTTACAGATGCTAAACTTTAAGTGTGACTTTGTCTTATATGCATCATGTCAACCGACAGCACAGAGTTTGCAACCGTACCCGGCCCGTACAAAACCAAAATCAACAACACCAGAAACATGCCATTTTTAATTTATATATTGTTTTGAAATTAATCATTGAAATGAATAATACCCCCCCCCCCAATCGCTAAGAACTCATGGAATCCAAAGACGATGATAAGCAATGAATAATATTCACTAAAGATAAGCATTTTAAACCTACATTCATGACATTGAAGGAACCAAGTGCATTTTTTTTTCAGGTACATATTTAAGGAAAAGGTGACATCTTGAGTGATTTCCCAAAAATATAATTTACATGAACATACAACTTAGCATTTGTAACTTTAAAAACGTTTTTTTTTTTTTTTTTGACTTATATTATTGATACAATGATCACGAACAAAAAATCCACGGGTAAAAATACAATCAATTCAGCGTTCAAAAAAGTTGCAAGTGAGTGATGTGACATCCCTTAAGGTCTTTCCTTTTTTTTTGCAGAAGAAAAACCGGATTCACCAAATTTTGTATTGGCAATCGTTTTGGGTATCATAGCAGGTTAGTGAGACTTCAATTTCTATAAATTTAGACAAATGCAATGTTTTTTAAGTGTGTTTATGCCATTTACTTGAAAGGCTTTTGGCTGCGTCACCTTTTACATAAATTGCATTTACCATCGGAAGATATCTGAACCTTTCATTTTTGGTTTATTCTTTCTAAAGGACATCTATTAAAAGAGAAGCTTCAGATTTGGGCATTTGCATAGAATGCGATTATTGAGCTGGGTGTCGATATTTATCACAATTTGTAATCAAAGTTTGTCCATGCTTTACAGATGCTTAATTTTAAGTGTGACCTTGTCTCATTTGCGTCATGTCAACTGACAGCGCAGAGTTTGCAACCGTACCTGGCCCGTACAAAACCAGAAGCCACAATACCAGCAACCCTGTCTTTTAAAGTCAATCATTAAAATAGATTATATATTTTCCCTAATTGCCAACAGCTCATACAATGCACAGACGACCATACGCAATGAATAATAATAATATTGAAGTTAATCTTTTTAAATTCTGTATACTGGCATTGTTGCAAGCAAGTGGATTTTCCCAGATAAATCGTATAAGGAAAAGGGCAATTTTAAGTGTTTTGTTTCATTTGGATTATTTACATAATCATGTAATTCATAATTTATATAAATTAAATCCTTTTTTTTTTATTAAATTATTTTTTAAATAATTATTTTGTTGTAAAATAATTTCGGACAAAAACATCTACTGACAACAATCAATTTGGCATTCTAAAAAAAACCCGATCAATTTCAAACACTGTGAAATATATTTCGTCCCTTGTCTGTAGTGTTCCTTCTGGTGTATTCTGTGCACGGTGTGTTTTGGAGGATGCCTTACAGCCTTCTGCTACATTGTTTGTGTAACGTGGTTCTGGTTGCCTATTGCATAGTGTATAACACACTGCCGGATGATAAGGAATCGATACTGAAAGGAGAACATATGCCGAATGGAGATCAAAAGTCTAAGATCGTAAGTAAAATTTGTCCATACAGAGATAAGGTGTTTTTTTATATCTTCTCATTCATATTTCATTGTCAGGTTTTTGTCAGTAGTCAGTTTCTATGTGGTTTATTAAAATAATTCTGTTTTTAGTAATCCCCTTTTGCTGTTTCGCAAGTTTTGCAGCATTGCCAATGTAAACTATCAAAACAATGTTCACTATTTATAAACGGGCAATTAGAATCTGCACCCGTCCACGCCCATGGAATCATACAGCACCACTCTTCGTTCCACTGCACATATTAATTGTCTTTCAGATATTAACAAACTTCACACATGGATTTTCATGTATAAGCATGTTAACTACCTGGGATGTGGTTAAACTCACCCAGGCACAATTACCCCCTCACCGGCAAAGAGAGTACAGCTGGGGGTGACCGACCGATGCCATCTTGCCTGACTGCAATTAATTTGCCGCGAAGCGCGGCCACTGCGTGTACATTGTACAAATCCCCTGGTGTACGTGCGTCACACACAAGGAACGGTGCCCGTCAACCAGCGAAATGTCCCGCCCATTGGACGTCGTTGCTAGGTAAAAGGGCGCCCTTTTTCGTCAACACGTTCGGCGTGTGGAATGTTCGAAAAGTGCAAGATAAATGTCAACAACCCGGAACGAAAACAGCCATCGTCGCTCGCGTGCTCGCCCAAAAGGTGTCGATTTTGACGCACTTTGCGAGACAAGACTTTTGACAAGACGAACTGCAGCTCACTGAAACTGGTGCATGCTACACATTCTTCTGGATCGGCAAACCTGCTGTCGCCGACCGACAAGCCGGAGTTGGTTTTGCTATCCAAACCAAGCTCATTCCGCAGCTTGAGCCCATCCCGAAGGGCTACAATGAAAGGCTAATGTCGATGAGATTGAAATTTCAAGGGGTGGGTAGATACGCCACCGTCATCAGCGCGGATGCCCAAACTATGTCCTATTCCTACATAGAGAGAAGCTTTTTTTTGGAACAACTATCCCAAGCTGTTTTATCAGCACCTGATCGTCCTCTTAGGCGATTTCAACGACAGCTCGGGTCGCAACTACCACGTGTTCGGCTATTTTATTGGCAAACATGGTGTTGGAGACGAGAACAGCAATGGGTCCCTCTTGCTCGATCAGCTTCTGTGCGACGAACAAGCGCACCATCACAAACACCTTGACTTTGTTATTGTGAGGCAGCGTGATCAACAAGGTGTCCATCTGCCGCGAGCTGTCCAACACTCTACCGCGTGGTCCGATCACCGATCACCTTGAAATAAATGTTGAGATGAATTGAATTGAAACGTGACTTTATACGTAATCCCAGGCTACATTGCATAATACAGGTTTATGGCTTATGAAAAACTGCCTTTGGACAAACACATTGACAAAAAGGTGATCCGGCAATATTTGGTTAGTTCAGTTGGTAGAGCGCTGAGACAACGATGAGGAAGTTGCAGGTTCAAACCCAGCTCCAGTCAATTTGAAAATTGTTCAACTTAAAACCGAGTCATTAATATTTTGTCAAGAAATAAAGTTGGGTTCCTGTATTAGTCATGTTCGCATTATTCTTAAAGACAATTTTTTGAGACATTTACAAGTGTTGCCTTTTTGAGGTACACCTCATAATTTAGTGAGTTTCTTTCATTTGCAGGCAGTTTTGGTCTTGGGCGCTGGCGTTGTGGAGGTTTTGTTTGTCCCATACTTGTTCAGAAAGTACTGGCAGGCAAGAACAATGATATTTCCGTGGGGAGCAGAAACACACAATCAAGGTAACTCGTAGATCCAAGTGCGTGTTATGGCTAGCAGGGACTTTTCTCCAGCGTCTGCGATCATCCCGTGCCAGTATAATAACATTCACTGTAAATTAATTTCGATTTACCATATCCCTTGGCACTCTGGAAATTGTTCGATAAGATTTTAAAAAGCAAAGGTTTCAGAGAATGTATGGAGGACCGAAGTGACTGGCAGTCGCGGCGAATCGCTCGTCTGCGGACGACTTAGTATTGGTCCGTAAGAACCTACCGAAGAATGCACGTGTTCCTTATTGAAAAATAGCTTTGCTACTGAAGCGTCATAAAGGAAATATTTTATTAAATGTTAGTGAAAAGCACAAAGTTACTTGATAGATTGACATTCCCTAGGCCAAAAGTTACCGGATGGATTCTCATCGGGCTCAAAGAAAAATTGATCTGGAATAGATCTTATATAGAAGAGGAATGGAAACCTACCATTTAGTTCTGTACATGATTTTCGACAGTTCCAATTTGATAGCACATAAAAATTGGTCTAAAAAATACACAAATACCAGCTTCTAGTAACATTTAGTATAAAAGTATTTGTTTTATGTTTTGAATGTCATGTATTTCTAGATGAGAACGTGAAACATCTATTCGTGATGTGTTTGCTGTTGTTGAATCTTCATTTGGAGGTTAGTATACAAATAACGAACAATTATGAGTGTAATGGTGAGAATAATTTCTTGAGGCGATTGAACGAATGTTCCATTCCACGAAACAAAGCCGTGTGCAAAATGGCACAATCCACCGAATGAACCTATTCTTTCTATTGCGCGAATGTGAAAAAAAAATCATGATTCGTTTTATGCACCACCGGAGTATCACACGTGATCAACGACCTATCAATCACATGACGGGGATTTATGCAGGTGTTGTTATTATGGGTTAGCGTTGGAAACATATTGCCAAGATACAACTTAATCACGAAACTCACTTTTAATGCTTAACTTTATTTTAATGCTATATAGATTGATCCGGTCCGTACAGTTTTCTCTGATCTATCATGTTTGGTATGGTCTGATCTGTGAAAAGTGTGATATGTTATGCCAAGCTTGATTTTTCTGTATACTTAATGTTTGGTTTTAATGTTTAATGTTTAATACATACTTAATGTGTAAGTTAACTGTGCTTACTATTCTAAATGGGCTCATGATTGCTCACTTTTTCGGTAGCTGACGTTCGTGGTATTTGTCCTGAAGATTGAAAAGACAGTATTGGCAACTGTAGAGATCGTGCAGCTAGTTTTAGGAGTTATATATTCCACGAGTATGTGTGCCTTTGGCTTCTTGTCCGTAAGTATTCTTCAATATTTAAATATTCATGAAAAATAACAACAAATGAAACAATCTTACTTGAATAAATAGAAATAAATTATTGAGGTATGAGGAGTGTCTCAGGGTTAATGAAAATGGTGTTGCTTTATTTTTCAGTTTTATAACAAATGGAAGCTGCTGGTGTTTGTCATCCCGGTGGCAAGTTTGGCTGAGTTTGCCTACGTTATCGACTACCTGATTGATGTGAGTATGACTCGTATAATTTGTAACAAATCTCTCCTCTTTTATTACAAACTGCCAATGAAATTTGTTCCAGTGGTTTATATTGTAGATTCTTAACGGCTGCAATTAGTTCGTAATTTTCAATTGTTGTAAAAGTAAAGACGTGGAAAACGTTGTTGTAAAATATTTCAACTAGTCGGGTAATTATAAATTTCCTTTCAACAGACTGGACTGAACTGGCAAGGTTTCTCCGATGAGGTCATCCCAGCGTTCATCATTGCTGTCAGCATCTTTAATCTTGCAGTGAGGAGCTTTGTATGCTGGTCTCTCATCTATATATACAAACACATTCGGACCGAAGTTGGTACGTCAAGGTATTGAAAAAAAAGGAATAATTAACTTGTCCTTTTCCCATCTCTGTACCGACATATAGTTATCGGGGTCTTTTCAGCGTTCTCCTTTTTTTCAAGGGTTCACTAACTCATTAACATTGTTTAACAACTCATCCCTCAAACTAAAAAAAACCTCACACTTTGTAAAGCCGATATATTTTTTTGAAGGCGGGGAACTAATTATTTCTAATCTCGTGAGTTCTCCCCAAGATAAAATGGATGTGCGAATAAGTTTTTTGAAAAAAAAATGCTTTAACTACTGTGTTTTTGATGTGGCAGTCGTGATAACCTCTAGGATATCATTGTATTGCATATGTTTACTGTAGCCGTGATATACAGACAAATATTTGGTTCAAGTAAATGAGTGGGTTGTAGCACTTGTTCGAAGTTTGTGTTATTACTTGTTACATCTTGAAAATTGGTGAGTGCATATTGGCATTCGTGGTTACTGTAACATTTTTTTTTGCAGTAGATTTCCGTGACCGTTTTGTAATTGCTTTTCAAACGTTTGTCGAAATATTTCTTTTCAAGAGGAGAGTAATACGTCAATGTAGCATCCGGATTTGTCCTAGTTTTTGGGTGATTTCGTCTAAAATGGAGACTGGCGTTCTATTTAAGAAAGAAAGAAAGAAGCTACTTCTGTTTTGCTAGTCATTTTCACCCTTCACCGACGTGTTTTTTGGTAAAACAGTGACGTGGGAGGCATTTTGAAAACAAAAAAACAAAATCACCAGCTTTATTTTCTGATGAGACTGGAACTTTCGATCTCTTGTTTACCAGTGGAGATGTCTGAGCTTGGACAGATCGGCCAAGAAGACGACGAGACACAGAATGTACGTAGATTTTTAACACTGTTCATAATGTGGAACATTGAAAATAAAACATCCATCGTGAATGAAAATAATTGTTATATGCATGCATGAAGCCTAAATGTATTATTATATTAATTGAATCATAACTCGTGTATATAAAGGTTCAATTTGATGATAAAAATTCATTTCACCGACGACATGAAATAATGACTTTTGGCAAATTAAAAGCTGATATTAATAAAACTAAATCAACTCCTGTGATATGTTTGCAATGTTTTAATCACAAAACTTTAGCTCCGGTTTTCGATACTGCATCATTTGCTTTTCCATTGCTCTGCATAATCAATTCACTCTGTTATGAAAAGCTTTCTTATTCGCAGAAGCCACAATATAAGCCTTCCATTTTGAAGTTCAAGAGACAATCCGTCGCTGACTTGTCTCCATTGGAATGGCTCTTTCTTGTCCTGTCTATCTTCGCTGTTGGATGTGCAGCGGCTCTTACAATGCTGATGTTTTCAGAAGAAAAACCAGATTCGCCAAATTGTGTATTGGCAATCGTTTTGGGTATCACAGCAGGTTAGTGAGACTTCAATTTCTATAAATTTAGACAAATGCAATTTTTTTAAAGTGTGTTTTATGCCATTTACTTGAAAGGCTTTTGGCTGCTTCACCTTTTACATGAATTGCATTCACCATCGGAAGATATCTGAACCGTTCAATTTTGGTTTATTTTTCTAAAGGACATCTATTAAAAGATAAGCTTCAGATTTGGACATCTGCATAGAATGGGATTATTGAGCTGGGTGTCGGTATTTATCACAATTTGTAATCAAAAATTGTTCATGCTTTACAGATGCTAAATTTTAATTGTGACCTTGTCTCATTTGCGTCATGTCAACTGACAGCGCAGAGTATGCAATCGTACCTGGCCCGTACAAAACCAGAAGCCACAATACCAGCAACACTGTCATTTCAAGTTAATTATTAAAATGAATTATATATGTTCCATAATAGCCAACTCATACAATCCGCAGACGACCATAAGCAATGAATAATAATAATATTGAAGTTAATCTTTTAAAGTTCCGTATACTGGCATTGTTGCCAGCAAGTGGATTTTCCCAGATAAGTCTTTTTCAAGTAATTTTGCAGATGGATTATTTACATAAACATGTAATTCATAAATTATATCAATTAAATACGACTATATACCAATCTTGTTGTAAAATAATTTCGAACAAAAACATCTACTGACAACAATCAATTTGGCATTCTAAAAAAAACCCGATCAATTTCAAACACTGTGAAATATATTTCGTCCCTTGTCTGTAGTGTTCCTTCTGGTGTATTCTGTGCACGGTGTGTTTTGGAGGATGCCTTACAGCCTTCTACTACATTGTTTGTGTAACGTGGTTCTGGTTGCCTATTGCATAGTGTATTACACACTGCCGGATGATGAGGAATCGATACTGAAAGGAGAACATATGACGAATGGAGATCAAAAGTCTAAGATCGTAAGTAAAATTTGTCCATATAGAGATAAGGTGTTTTTTATATCTTCTCATTCATATTTAATAGTCAGTTTTTTGTCAGTAGTCAGTTTCTATGTGGTTTATTAAAATAATTCTGTTTTTAGTAATCCCCTTTTGCTGTTTCGCAGGTTTTGCAGCATTGCCAATGTAAACTATCAAAACAATGTTCACTATTTAAAAACGGGCCATTAGAATCTGCACCCGTCCACGCCCATGGAATCATACAGCACCCCTCTTCGTTCCACTGCACACATTAATTATCTTTCAGATATTAACAAACTTCACACATGGATTGTCATGTATAAGCATGTTAACAACCTGGGATGTGGTTAAACTTACTCAGGCACAAGTACCCCCTCACCGGCAAAGAGAGTACAGCTGGGGGTGACCGACCGATGCCATCTTGCCTGACTGCAATTAATTTGCCGCGAAGCGTGGCCACTAGCACTGCGTGTACATAGTACAAATCTCCTGGTGTACGTGCGTCACACACAAGGAATGGTGCGCGTCAACCAGCGAAATGTCCCGCCCATGGTAGCAGACCAGTAAATAAACTTCCATAGACCCCAATGGTAAATGCTCCCACTTCAAAAATTCGGGAAAAATACTCACAACTCTGTAAGGTGTTCGAGACACACATCAAATTAAAGCTTATTTCATCATCTTCATTTTCTTTTCAATTTTTTTTTTTGGGGGGGGGGTCAACGATGACTTTTAGGAGAAATTTCCATCTGAAGATGATCACCCCTGAAAATAGTCCTGAAGCCCATCGCCATTTTGAAAAACGATGCCTACACTCCATTGCAAAATAGAGCGCTTTTAGGGTCCAAATAACATCCAAATTACACAGAACTGCAAGCTCCCAGTCCGGTGCATGGCTTCCACCCATATTTTTTACAAACCCTCAAGTTCATGGCCCACAGCATGCTCAAATACTGAAGATTTTGGTCTGGTCTGCACCCCCATGGGACGTCCTTGCTAGGTAAAAGGGCGCCCTTTTTTGTCAACACGTTCGGCGTGTGGAATGTTCGAACAGTGCAAGATAAATGTCAACAACCCGGAACGAAAAACAGCCATCGTCGCTCGCGTGCTCGCCCAAAAGGTGTCGATTTTGCCGCACTATGCGAGACAAGACTTTTGACAAGACGAACTGCAGCTCACTGAAACTGGTGCATGCTACACATTCTTCTGGATCGGCAAACCTGTTGTCGCCGACCGACAAGCCGGAGTTGGTTTTGCTATCCAAACCAAGCTCATTCCGCAGCTTGAGTCCATCCCGAAGGGCTACAAGGAAAGGCTAATGTCGATGAGATTGAAATTTCAAGGGGTGGGTAGATACGCCACTGTCATCAGCGCGGATGCCCAAACTATGTCCTATTCCTACATAGAGAGAGAAGCCTTTTCTTCGAACAACTATCCCAAGCTGTTTTATCGGCACCTGATCGTCCTCTTAGGCGATTTCAACGCCTGCTCGGGTCGCAACTACCACGCGTTGGGCTATTTTATTGGCAAACATGGTGTTGGAGACGAGAACAGCAATGCGTCCCTCTTGCTCGATCAGCTTCTGTGCGACGAACAAGCGCACCATCACAAACACCTTGTTTCAACAACCAAATCGACGAAAAACATCATGGATGCATCCAAGACTCAAGCATTGACATCAAATCGACTACGTCATTGTGAGGCAGCGTGATCAACAAGACGTCCATCTGACGCGAGCTGTCCAACACTCTACCGCGTGGTCCGATCACCGATCACCTTGCAATAAATGTTGAGATGAATTGAATTGAAACGTGACTTTATACGTAATCCCAGGCTACATTGCATAATACAGGTTTATGGCTTATGAAAAACCGCCTTTGGACAAACACATTGATAAAAATGTGATCCAGCAATATTTGGTTCGTTCAGTTGGTAGAGCGCTGAGACGACAATGAGGAAGTTGCAGGTTCAAACCCAGCTCTAGTCAATTTGAAAATTGTTCAACTTAAAACCGAGTCATTAATATTTTGTCAAGAAATAAAGTTGGGTACCTGTATTAGTCATATTTGCATTATTCTTAAAGACAATTTTTTTTAGAGACATTTACAAGTGTTGCCTTTCTGAGGTACACCTCCTAATTTAGTGATTTTCTTTCATTTGCAGGCAGTTTTGGTCTTGGGTGCAACCGCTGGCGTTGTGGAGGTTTTGTTTGTCCCATACTTGTTCAGAAAGTACTGGCAGGCAAGAACAATGATATTCCCGTGGGGAGCAGAAACACACAATCAAGGTAACTCGTACATCCAAGTGCGTGTTAATGCAAGCAGGGACTTTTCTCCAGCGTCTGCGATCATCCCGTGCCCGGTATAATAACATTCACTGTAAATAAATTTCGATTCACCATATCCCTTTGGCACTCTGGAAATCGTTCGATAAGCAAAGGTTTCAGAGAATGTATGGAGGACCGAAGTGACTGGCAGGCGCGGCGAATCGCTCGTCTGCGGACGACTTAGTATTGGTCCGTAAGAACCTACCGAAGAATGCACGTGTTCTTTACTGAAAAAACAGCTTTGCTACTGATGCGTCGTAAAGGAAATATTTTATTAAATTTTAGTGAAAAGCACAAAGTTACTTGATAGATTGACACTCCCTCGGCCAAAAGTTACTGGATGGATTCTCATCGGGCTCAAAGAAAAAAAATGATCTGGATGCCATTTCTTAAATAGAAGAGGAATGGAAACCTACCATTGAGTTCTGTACATGATTTTCGACGGTTCCAACTTGATAGCACATAAAAAATGGTCTCAAAAATACACAAATACCAGCTTCTAGTAACAATTAGTATAACATTATTTGTTTTATGTTTTGAATGTCGTGTATTTCTAGATGAGAACGTGAAACATCTATTCGTGATGTGTTTGCTGTTGTTGAATCTTCATCTGGAGGTTAGTATACAAATAACGAACAATAATGAGTGTAATGGTGAGAATAATTTCATGAGGCGATTGAACGAATGTTCCATTCCACGAGACAAAGCCGAGTGCAAAATGGAACAATCCACCGAACGAACCTATTCTTTCTATTGCATATACACCACCGGAGTAAATCCTCGTCATCTGCGGCCGTGTGTTGGAACGAATAATTCAATGACACGTGATCAACGACCTATCAATCACATGACGGGGATTTATGCAGGTGTTGTTAGTCTGGGTTAGCGTTTGAAACATATTGCCAAAATACAATTTAATCACGAAACTCACTTTTAATGCTTACCTTTATTTTAATGCTATATAGATTGATCCGGTCCGTACAGTTTTCTCTGATCTATCATGTTTGGTATGGTCTGATCTGTAAAAAGTGTGATATGTTATGCCAAGCTTGATTTTTCTGTATACTTAATGTTTGGTTTTAATGTTTAATGTTTAATAAATACTTAATGTGTAAGTTAACTGTGCCTACTATTCTAAATGGGCTCATGATTGCTCACTTTTTCGGTAGCTGACGTTCATGGTATTTGTCCTGAAGATTGAAAAGACCGTATTGGCAACTGTAGAGAGTGTGCAGCTAGTTTTAGGAGTTATATATTCCACGAGTATGTGTGCCTTTGGCTTCTTGTTCGTAAGTATTCTTTAATATTTAAATATTCATGAACAAAAACCGAATGAAAGAATCTTACTTGAATAAATAGAAATACATTATTGAGGTATGAGGAGTGTCTCAGGGTTAATGAAAATGGTGTTGTTTTATTTTTCAGTTATACAACAAATGGAAGCTGCTGGTGTTTGTCATCCCGGTGGCAAGTTTGGCTGAGTTGGCCTACATTATAGGCTACCTGATTGATGTGAGTATGACTTGTATAATTTGTAACAAATCTCTCCTCTTTTATTACAAACTGTCAATGAAATTTGTTCCAGTGGTTTATATTGTAGATTCTTAACGGCTGCAATTAGTTCGTAATTTTCAATTGTGGTAAAAGTAAAGATGTGGAAAACGTTCTTGTATAATATTTCAACTAGTCTGGTCGGGGGTTATTGACTTTATTAAGAAACAAAACAACCGAGTAATTATAAATTTCCTTTCAACAGACTGAACTGAACTGGCAAGGTTCCACCGATGAGGTCGTCCAAGCGTTCATCATTGCTGTCAGTATCGCTAATCTCGCAGTGAGGAGTTCTGTATGCTGGTCTCTGATCTATATATACAAACACATTCGGACTGGAATTGATATGTCAAGCTCTTGGAAAAATAAATAATTAACCTAACTTTGTTTTCATCTCTGTACCGACGGATAGCTATTGAGGCATTTTCAATGTTCATATTTATTGTTTTAACAAGTCATCTCTCAAACTAAAACTTTATTTATTTGGAGGAGGGGGAGACTAACTATTTGTAATCTTGTGACTTCTCCCAAGATACAATTAAGGTGCTAATAAGACTTTTTGCAAAGAAAACCGTGCTGGTCTGTACAAACGTAGCCATTGCAAATAAAGCTGTTGCAATAGGTAAAATAACAAGCAATTGCAATCATTTTAAACATTGCCACCGTTACTTGTTATTCTATCTATATTTTTTTCACAGGACAAATCTGCGATGGCCCTGGAGCCAAATATCTTTTTTAGGACATACTCTGAATGTGTGCCAATGCTTATCATAGGCACAATTCCCCAAAATGTTCATCCTATCTGCCCAAGTATACCCTGAGCTAACTTTTGAGAATAACAATATCAGTATTAAAGCTTCATTCATTGGTTAGCCAACCATAGTATTGGTTGGGTAAACCGTTTCTGAACATCATCGGATCTCTTGAATTAATCACAGTGTCAAGTTAAAAACCATTGCACTTTTTGGACCAAAACAAGAGGGAATATTTTGAAATATCTCACTGAAATGTAAACGGTTACCTTGGCGTTTGCCATATAAAATGTAAAATTCGTTCAATTTGAAAGTTTCAAGTTAAAAATAATCTCAATGTTTCATTCAGATAAAAGTGAAACGTCCAAACATCGATGTTCAATTTTACAAGAGAGCACGTAAAGCACGTATAAAGAGAGCACGTAAAAAGTCATCAAAGACCTACAGTGGAAAAGATCCCCAATAGGAATGTCAAAAGGCACCTTCAGTAATGATTAAACCTCCTTGGATATGCCAGTTCTAACCATCCGATTATACACTTTGCACCTTATTGCCTGCAAAGATGATGCTTGCAAAAATGATGAGACAACCGAACTTGTGGAGCCGAAGACGGTAGAATGAAGGTCCTAATGTTAAACATCTATAAAGGTCGACGGGGCGTGTCCTAACCGACGTTAGTATACAGGAGCATAGAATTAAATTGATATTTTGCTGACTGAAGATAACATTATCTTTACTTATAATTACTACCTGTACGATGGTTCTTTTTTGTTTCGTTTTAATGTTGGCGTTTTTTAAATTTTATTTAATTAATCAATTAAATGTATATCAGTTATACATTTAAAACACTTATATAATACAGGGGGTAGTGAAATATTTAGTGACGAGGGAACAATTAATTTAAAATCAATGGACACTTGTAAGGACACTTGTAACATCAGGGAAAAAATATTTGAGCTAAAGATGAATTTAGGGCGAATTGGGCAGTTAAAAATTATGGTACATGTACGGATATGAGGAAATGAATGAGAGATGGTATTGGTTAAATCATGTAGTAAACGTGAAATATTTTACATAAAGTAAACAGCCATAAAAGCTTGCAGAGGATACGTTCAATGACAAACAAATTCTTAATTTTAAACCACTGAAAATTGCTAATTTGCTGTATATTTGACAACTAATTTTAAGCAGGGCAGCAAAGATGGCTATAAATGTTTAACATACAAAGGTCTGTAAATAATTGTCACATTTTTGATCCAGAGTAACGCGGGAAATCCGCATCTGGAGTCGTTCAATTTCGTTTCTTTGCTTTATACTGATTAATTATATTGCTATCAATTTACGCAAAAACACATTGTTTTAACATATGCAGAGTTTATTTTGTTCTGTACTTTTCATTGTTTATTTAAATTAAACTGGGTGGCCGATTTCGTGGAACCCACAGTTCTCCGAAGGAACCAAGCATACTGGTCTAAGCATGCATTCACGACAATAAACATAACAAACAATCAACATTAAAAAATACATATTCACATAAAGTCCCCTTTAGTTAAAAAAAATATATCAAGCATGAGAAAATAGGACCTTACCAAAACTAATGGCCTACTGGATGCTCTGCAGACAATATTACAGATACCCAAAGTACAACTCGCGGTGACTAAGTTCCATGACGGCTGGTAGTTTATACCCCCAAAAACCCAGTTTAATTTTGTTCTCTCGATGTTTTACCGGATAACAGTTTGTGACTTTGCTTAGTTTGTGACTTTGCATCCAGATGAACATAAATCAACAGGGTACCAAAATACATTAAGAGAGAAAAAAAACAAACATTACTTAGGCCAAAAAAAAAAGTCTCCGGTTTCTGGTATGCGCGCGCGTTGCCGTAGCCATGCGCGTCGGCAAAATGAAAAAGTTTTTTTTTCAATACAAGATTATGTCTCAAAACCGCCAAACTCACTGGTTTGACTGGAATCCTGCTGCTGCACAATTTTAACGTGTTTTTAGATGAGGTTATGATAGAGAATAAGCTTTATGTGGCCTCTCTGGACTCCCATATATTTGCACTAAGTTTAGTCTGGCACCATTTGCAGTCATCAGCCGACATTTGAAGCCAAAAAAAAAAAAAGGTAAAAAAAAAAAAAGCCGCGTCGCCGCACCACTTTTGGGGCAAGCTCCATACCAGAAACCGGAGACTTTTTTGGGGGCCTTATATGAAGCTTATTTTGAAATTTTCCCTCGTTTCATATTAGGCCAATTCACTCATCATTGTTTGTCAGTTTTATATAACAGTTATAAATACACGATGTGCCTTGCTATTTACTCATAATCATTAGTATGTAGTTTGTTTACGAGTTGATTTTTTTTCCATTCTATCTTTACTGTGTAACATACCGAAGTACGGTAGATTCAATAACGTATTCGGTGTTTAAAATACAATTTTACACAGTGTTTTGTTTGTATTACTTCATAGGTCATCCGTTATCGGTCATACTTTATCGGTCTTGTATCATAAAGGTTAATACATTATTGGCCTCGTTTTGAAAACAGGCCACGTTTTGCGACCTTTCTGTTCACTGCTACTTGATCATTTGTTGAACACACATACGTTTGTCATATAGTTGGTTCCATGTCATTTTTCTGTTTTCGATTTGACTGCTATTTTGCGTACAAATCCTTCAATAGAAATTGCGTTCGCTGCAAGATGAAGCTCTTACGTTATCATGATTCCACGATGATGTGAAGACCCCAAATGATTTAGGCGTATCATTAAACCAAAAATAAAAGAGAAACGATGATTTATTGTGTAAGATATGAAGCAAATCACAGAAAGAGTAGCCAGTTGTTTTACTGTTGCCTTTACAGCCGATTTTATGTCACAAATGACCGTTTTCTCTTTCCCGATGCCACTCGTCTAATGTTTTTTTCGTGTTCGTTACCTAATCATCTGTGAAGTCATTGGCAATTGTCATACTTGTCATACGTACCTGTCACGTGTTTGTCCTGACGTGTCCCTCTTTCCATCCTTTTCCTTTTTCTCACCTACATATTCAGCATGCTCTCACGTTGTGCTGTGCCCCATTTTGTGGCTGGTTGTCTATTCCCACTTGTCTGCATGAGACTTTATTTGCCAAATATCCTTTAGATGTGTTTCTCTAACAAATTTGGAAGATTCTTCATTATTAGTGTATAACGTATTTCTTTGAATACATTTTGTGATTTTAAGGTTATAATGTAACAAGCATGTGTATATAGATCATTGCTATAAATCTGCAAATATTGTAACTCATAATAGTTACAAATGGCAATCTAAATAAATTGCAATCTGGTAAACTCGCAGGGTTATTCAAAATAAGATTCAAATTGTATCAGTGAACGAATAACGTGAATGTTTAGTATTCGGAAAATCAGTCCGCCGGACATAAATGAACAAGCCACCTATACGTCGTTTGAGTTTGAAAATTTGTATATATAAATTTGACAGTGCAGCTGCAGTAACTCCCCCTACAAGATGAGTGACCAATTACCATAGTCTTCCAAAACATAATATAAGCCCCTACAATTCCACAGAAATTATCGAGCAAATAAAACCGATAACTTTTAAACGGTTATGGCCCGGCGGGGAGACATGGCTATATCGGTTACCTGTTAATAGTAGCCACACACTAAACGTGCATGGGGAAAAAAACCCTTGATATCCGTGCGAGCATGTCTAGTTTGAACGTAATCAAGGCCAACTAAAGGTCGTTCTTTTGAAGGTCAGGGGTCAAAGTAATTATGAGCATGAATGACTAAAAATGAGGTAGAGTCTGATCCTGTATCGCAACCATCCATATTTATGACATTTATTATTACCATTTTATGGTATCTTGCATTCCTGCTTAATCTTTCAAAAGATGACCAAAGAAAACCGAAAAAATGAGGCAAAGTCTGCCCTGCACCGAGCAGACCAAAATAATTATCCTCAATCGAACGGGCCCATATTTCTTGATTATTATTTAAGATAAACCGTCATTTTAACGACACAACATACGATAACGTACACTTTAAGTATATACAAATTCAACGATTATCGATTGCTGATGCAAATGATGAATCTTTGAATATGTGCTTCCTAGCAACATCATAGATTGCATTACACATGTGTGCATAACACCGTAAACAAGAATGTTATCAGAACTTATAAAGGGTCATGTCTGCCTTACCATGTCTAATACTGTATTTGCATAGTGTATGTCAATATTTGTGTATAATACAACAATTTTTCCCGTAGTCACCTGCGATCCTAAATTAAAACAATTGTCGATTGGGTTTTGCATACGGTTGTTACTGAACTCTAATTATAGAAGATGATAGTTTTACTATTGATGTTGTTGTTGTAATAGTGTTGTTGCTATGGTAATGAAAATACGTCCATTTTAAGCTGACTTTGTCCTATGCCTTACAAGTTTGTAATGCAAAGTAAGTGAGCATTCGGACATTTACATAAAAATACCGGAATTATCGATACATATTTGGAGAGTATAGTCATTAGCCTTAACAACGAAAAAAATATTTGCAATCAGGAAAATATATATTTAGTTATTGACAATTGAAAACAAGATCCGCCTTGCTTTTGTCCACGGCGACTGACATCTGACTGCCGCGATAAAAAACTAGAGCCGAAACTTGCATCCGTGAAAGAGGCTACCAAGTAGACGCCAAAAACAACAAAAGTCCTTTTCCAAGACTTCTTACAAATGGAGAAATTACCGTTGTTGCAATGATCAGCTGTTTCGAATGCCCCGATAATGTAACGTCACATGAAGTGTGATGAAGTCAAGCTGAAGTCACTTGTACTTTTATCTATTACACATCCCGGTATATGTTCATATCAAGTTACAACAAAATCGACCCTAGCTCTTCAAATACAGTACTTAGAAAAATCCCCTTTAAATGACGTCACTGCATTTATATCTAAAACAAGTTCCTGCATATGTACCTACACATTTTTGAGCCAATCTGATGACGTCATTATGTAGAACATCATCTGGGACCATCGGCAGGTGGTGGTCTATGATTAATATGACGTCACTTGACATGTGATTACGTTGCAACCAAATCGACCCTATAGCCTTAGGGTGATTCTGAGGACCTTATCTGAATAGCTCTTAAGATAACGTGCTCAGAAAGGTGCCCATTAAGTGTGACGTTAAATGACAAGTGATTAAATGTGACGTCACATGACAAATGATGTTGTGATAATAACATTCCTTGAATTTCCATCTACAACACATCCCGGTATCGGACCTATGGTTTTTGAGATAAAGGCCTTAGAAAAGTGCCCTTTTAGCGTGACGTCACTTGACATGAAATGACAACATGATGACATACATTCAATTTTCACCAGTGTAACACAACCTTGTTTATGTGCTTACCTTTAATCCTAATCAGACTTGTACTGCCGAAGTTATAGTGATTTGAAACATGCACATTGAATATGACGTCATGATGAAGGCATTGTTACGAAACTCATCGGGGACCATCTTCGGCTGCTGGTTATCTGCCAGGTTTAAAGTCAATCAGAAATATGAAAGTACCGAATTGTATGGTTTGAAGAAAAATAACACATTTAATGCGACGTAACTCGACACCCGATGACTTAATTGTGACAACATTCTACGAGGACCATCTTAGGTGTGGTTGAAGTTTGCACCAAGTTGATCGGATTTACGAAAGTGCCAAAGTGCAGTGGTGGAAGTAATACGTGTACAAACCCTTATTTTGCAATTTACACTGCCACGAGGGCCAGTGTGTAAATTCTGTGAGGTGTATAAAATGTTTTATTACAACACACAAAACAAAATCACATTGTTTAACCCTTTAAATACCTGCAAAATTGACTTTTCTCCAAAAGCTGGGATCCTGAGAAGGATTCTGAGAAGGATCCTGGCACTAATGTATGCATAATTTTGACTAATCACAACAGGGAGTTTTAACCAATCATGTTAGACCATTACCAAGATTGGCCCAATCAGAACACAGCTGTAGAACACAGTGCTAAAGAGTAGGAGGGAAAATGCACATGCGTGTGTCTCATCCTGTCACAGCTTTTTGTGCAAGCTGGATAAATTTACCCACCACCACCCCAGCTCCTGCCTACTCTTGTATGTTATTAAAATGATGTCCTTAACAGGATTCGAAGACAGCCCATGCCTAATACATGTACATGTACACACATGAGTTTACATGTAGCATTAGTTTTATGGGTATGTTACTGATATTGTTTCTGATATTGTTACTGATATTGATGTTTTTAGTAATACAATGTGATTTGAGCTTTGTAAGGGGCAGCCACTCCCCCTTACGTGCCCCAGGGGACGGATGTGCTGTATTTCCATAGCGCAGCCATGGCTGCCCCCACAGATGTGGACTGGGTTATATGCGTGCCCATTCATTAATGGTTGGCCTGGGAGTCAGATTGATAATTGACGTACATGTACGGGACCTGGGAGTCCATTATGTGTTTGACATGTTTCTTTTGGGCCTGTTAGCCCCATGACTTGCTGCCAGCTTTCCCATATCAATTCGGTATCTGGCGAATAAACAAAGTTTGAAATAAACAACTTTAAGCTGTGGCGAAGATGCACAAAAATTGTGTCTTAAGTTTCATTCTTATTTAGTCCGAGTATAATTACATTTTTATGTATTTTTTGGATTTTTTTACTTTTATAAAGTGCCCGTAAAATTGAATTTTCATTTATTTTTATGTTTTTTTTCTGTACTGTTATTTTTAATCAGCCACAGGGCTGCGAGAGTGGCTTTAATAAACCAAAATTTTAAAGAAACATGCCAATATTCTTTTGAATAACACACACTTATTCTCTACTTAAGTCATACTTTTAATCTATTCCATCTGACATTCATTCGGTGGTTGAATGTTGGTTGGCTGGCATTCTTTCAAATTCAACATGAACCACAGCCTACAAATGTATACTTTAATCGCCATAGTCTTAATACCAGTCGTCAATGAATTTCTTCTGAATTAAAAAAAACCACCGGGCTTATCTGTACAGAACCACAGATTTTTTTTTTTACTAAAAGGGATTCACGATATATTACATTTAAACTGCAGTTTTGTTCCGTTTCTCTAACAGCAAGGCACTTCACGGTGAGTAAATTCAACAATTTCAACCATGATTCCATAAGATATTGCTAACTTACATATCTAACAGAAATGGATGATATGCATTATTTTATATTATGTACCACTTAATTTTAGGTGCTCTTTGAACCGTCCCACTCTTACAAAATATTTACACTTGTGTGCTTAATTGGTGATTCATGCTTGAACATTGGACTCTAAAATATGCACGGTTGGAGAGTCAGACTAAACAAACACTATTATTATGGGCGTATTGCAGAGCAGCCATTTTTAAGAGGATCATTTTAGTATTGAAAATCGCTGCTGAAAATACAGTTTATTCATACAGATATCTGAGTTTTGTTGTTATCATGTACGTGTTAATAGCAACTGTTATCTTTGCGAGCAGCCTGTCTGCTGCTTATGACATATGTCCTTGAAGCACTGGTAAGTTATATCGCCCATTCCATGAAGGGTCTGGCATGCCAATAAGTTTGTTTGATAAACCTTTCCTTTAACATTTGGATTACATTAAACTGTTGAATTAGCATGGGTAAAGATGCTATTGTATTCGTGGCTTTCTTGAAGCATTTTTTTTAAAGGACTGAGCACGTGACTTATTTTAAGCGATGCAGTTGATAAACATCAAGGCCGTATCTCAAACTGAGGTTATACAGGAACCAAAATAAGAGATTTCAACCCTGTACTTTTAAATAAATGGATATATGACAGGAAAATGCATTATGTAGAGCAAGATAAGCTATTATAATAAAAACGGGCTTACAATTTTCATTAAAGTGAAGCCGGAAACCCAAACTGCTTGGAAACCCAAAGTCCACGAAATTGCAGTAAGGTTAAACAAAGCTTTGTATGATTATTCTAGATTTCTAGTCTCTTCTTGAAAAGAGCGAGAGCGACATTTTTTAAGGGATAATTAAGGACTTCACTTTTCTTTATATATGCTTGTCTTAAACGATTCATATAAAGAAAGAAATTGAACCTTTCAAATAAAAAAAATACAAAATTGTTGCTTTAATTTCAGAAGAGATCATTCATGATGTATTTGGCCTGTCTACAAGTAAAGCAAGTGTACAGAGTGGGCTTTGGCACAGGGTTCCCTGCACATCACTTCGCGAAGATGACATCACGAAGGGAGTTATTTGGTACAAAGGAAATTCACTGGATGATCCCTCAAAACAACTACTTATCAGTCACGCCAATGGTGTAGACCATCCATCGAGCGACAGATATGCAACTTCATCAGGTTCAAGCCTCGTAATTAAAAGTGTCAGCGAATCGGATGAAGGGAGGTACCTTTGTTTGGTCCTAACTCAGGATGCTTTCATCACGGGATAAATCGTCCTGGAAGTTCTTGGTAAGTTCAAAAGGATATCATTGTGCCAATGTTGTGACTGGTAACATCTTAGACATGGAACTTGTTAATGATCCATTAGGGTCCGCTCATGAGGCGTCTGACTTATAAGGCGTCAAACTTATGAGGCGTCAAACTTATGATCCATAACATTTATTTATTCCGTCTCATAGGTCCGAATCCTCATAAGTCCAAACAGCATTTGTCCATTGTCGGACTTATGAGGCGTCGGACATATGATACGGCCCCGTTCCATTGTGTATACAAATCTGTATCACCAGTGATTTCCTCGGCAATTAGGATATTTTGTCAATTACAAGCATTCTTCATCTGCCACAGACAAAGCTACAACCTGTTACGGTCACGCAGTGGCATAGCCAGGAATTGTTTTCTGGGGGGGGGGGGGGGGGGTGGGGGAGGACGGGAGCGCTGCGGGGGGGGAGGAACATTTCATGGGGGCGTCATGTAGATCAATGATATTTTTTTTAGAAACTCAAAATCTCAGTGGGTGGGGGGGGGGGGCGGGCGACTTGGGGGCGACAAGGTTTCATGGGGGGGGGGGCTGTCACCCACCCCCCCCCCCCCCACGCCCCCTTTGCTACGCCACTGCGGTCACGCAGATTTTGATTGTATAATCACAATGTCTCACATGCTCCTTTGGATCGATCATTGTTTAACAGCATTACGAATGGGTCCGATGTTGACTATGCATTGAAAACAAATGTAGCAAATCGTTTTCCATGTCTTGACGGGTACCAGACCATTCCCTCCAAACCTGTTGGAGGCAATACTCGGAAACCTTTGATTACTCCCGATGTTGTCAATTTGTCAAAGAAGAGTCATTCCTTGCGTAGAAAAGCTGTGACATCGGGAAACATATTAACTTGACGAATTAAAGAAATTCAGTAATTGTTTCCATTATACTGTTAGGAACAATTACGTTAAATATGTATCCTTCCTGGCTTAGCATAGTCGTAGTTTTGTTTGCATAGTGAAGATCAGTGTTAGATACTATGATATTTTATTTGCCAGGAACGTTGTTTTGGCAATACTGCTGTTTTAACAATGAAATATGGCGTGTGAAACGTTGCAATATTCAATGTTTTACAATATATATGATGTATGTTCAATATGTGTGTGTTATGTTTTACAAGTGTGCGATGTTTTTCTTTATGTGTGCGATGTTTAATATATGTATGTGATGTTTTACAATAAATGTGCGATGTTCAAAATATAATGTGCGGTGTTTTACATTTATGTGCGATTTATATCGTCACCGTTTTCACGAACAGCCACATACTATATATATTATGTTGATTTTGAAGTAAAGTGTTTTCGAGATAATCACAAAAGAAGTTTCTCATATTTTAAAACTGCAAGAAATACTACTTTGCAACAACTTTGTGCAGCAAGAAAACCATCACACGATTCTACGTGAGCTGAAGTTTTACATAAACCCGGTAATAAGACTTAATAAAGCACTTAATTAGTGGAAATTAATTAGTAAAGATATGTGGCTCTTTGTGAAAACGCAAATTCACGTTTCCGACATATTGGCCCTTTCTGTTCAACGTGTATTTCCATAGGCGCGCGTGAGTACGCGCGCGCGCCTGAAAATGTAACAAAGATATGTGGCTCTTCGTGAAAACGCAAATCTCATTTGACCTACTTTTACGTATTTCCGTGCAATGGGTTTTGTACGCGTTCAAAGGGCCAAAATGTATGTGGCTCTTCGTGAAAACGCAAAATGCAGTTATCGAGATTTCTGCCCCTTGCAACATTAATGTAACTTAGAAATTAATGATGTTTTGCTTACAGAAACATGTCAAAATGGTTAAGTACATTGTTTTAATGCGAAATATCGAAAAAAAATCAAAATCGAAAAAAATTGTAATTTTGGAGATATGTGGCTCTTCGTGAAAACGGTGACGATATGTGCGATGTTTGACGATATATATGTGCGATGTTTTCAATATTATGTTCAAGGTTTTACATTAAATGTACGATGTTTTTTGATACAATTGTGTGTGATGTTTGACAACATATTTGCGATATTTTCCAATATGTGAGGCGATGTTTTACAAATATATGTTTGATATTTCGAGCAATGTATTTGATGATTCATCGGTATATTTGTGTTCGATCTTTTGCAATATGCAATTGATGTTTCACTTAACATTTGATGTTTCGTTAAGAGTCACAGTCTGGTTACTAGACCGCGAAAGTCTGACTATTTTGCCTAAAGTCAGTATATGAGAAGTCAGGTGATCGCGTAAGTGATTAGAGCCAGATCTAAACGGTAAAAAAATTGTGTAATTCTTTGAGCATGCGCAATGCATTCATCATCGTTTTGGCAGTACCCCCAGCTGTGCTTGTACTATCATAGTGTTATGTGCATCATCCATGCTACTACGTCCATGTATGCATTGATGAGTGCATGACACATGGAAGCTCCAAGGCCGAGTGTCCACCTGTCCCGTTAATGATCCAGTTACATGATAATTTGTTACATAAGCTAATAGGCGACAGAGTTACGTAATTCATTGGCTTATTTGGCACACGATGGAAGTTGTGCGACATTTTGGCCGAAGATATTTTCTTTCAAGTTCAAACTTGACAATCTTAATAATCAGTGCTAGTAGTGAAGTACCAATTTAGACTTATTCTCAAGTTGCACTCTTTTTTATAGTACAAAATGTCGAATATCCGATCGAGTGTTGTGAATTCGAGCCGGGAGCGGCGCCGAGAGGGATTAAGACCATACGGCCGATACCGACTACAACACAAAAAAAGTTAATATGACTGAAAAATTTCACCATTATGATTGCTTGCATCATAGAGCAAGGGACTCAGTGTTTATCGGCAAAATGGGTGCGTTTTTGGCGAGCACTGTGTTCGGGTACAAACTCCGGTCCGTTTGCTACTTTTGCAATATTTTCCCGTCCAAAACATGGGCGTCGCGAGGGGGGACCGATTTCACGGTGGATTTGAAGGAATTGCAAAAAGCCGGATCTCCGTTTTTAAATTAAATTAATTGGACTGGGTTTTCCAGTGTGTCGATTTTCTCGGGGCAGGATTTTATTTCATTCCCCCTTTCGTAAGATGATTTAACAACAAGAACCCCGAAATTTGTCTCATTAAAGATGGAACAAATTCATTTAAAAGCTGGAAATCCGTAATTCTGATGAACGATGTATGTTTAAAATGTTTTGCCTGGATTTTAACTTCAATGTGAAATTAGTTGGGCTGAGACTGTTTAAGTACCGAATCATTCGGGGCAATAATAAATTAAACTTGTGCCTTTACCCATCTATCCAATCCGGACATTTCTGAAATTAGCGATGGAACAAAATCGCCTGACTGAATTACGGGTTTTCGTTTCACTCAGTGGCAGTGAATGTTGAAAAAGTCCGTATCCCCGTCTTATTATAAAATTAATTGGGCTGGGTTTACCAATGCACCGATTTTCTCAAAGCGTTTATACATTCTTTTCCATTCTTCCTTTCGTAAGATGATTTAACAACAAATTAAAATTTCTGTCATTAACGACGGACCAAATTCATTCCAATGCCGGAAATCTGTTCTATCCGCGATGAAAAATGGGTGTTGAGTCAAGTGCCTGGATGTAAGCCTCGATGTGAAATGAGTTTGGCTGAGACTGTTTTAATTGATACCGAATTATTCGCAATTCGGGGCGCTTGATAATTGACGTTTGGATATCCTTCCTTTCTTTCTCTATTCTTTCTCTAGTGAAAGACACAGGCCTAATGTTTTTCTTTTCTTTGTCGGCCGTATAAAGGTCAGACTCAATCCCTCTTAGCGCAACCGTAATCCTCCCTGCTCGAATTTACAGCACTCGGATATTCGACATTTTACATTTGGCCCTTTTGTACTAAAAATGACTGAGAGTGTAACTTGAGAAGAAGTCTAAATATGACTTCACTCCTTGCACTGAATATTAATCCGTAAAGTTTTAAAAAGAAAACATCTTTTGCCAAAAAATATCCTCAGTCTCTCACCATAGAGCAAGGAAGCCCTCGCGTGTGCCAACGAATTCTGTAACTCTGCTTATTTTGTTTACGGTGGGCTGTTTTTTTCGAGAATTACGATGAAACTGCAGCTGGTACTGCGCCGATTGGTTTTTATAGCACCATGCTAGCACTTATGTGTAAATAAAGGCTGGTTTTGTTTTCGTCATGGCATGTGGGCATTATGGATGATGTACATGTACATGTACAGACCATGTACAAAGTACAAACACATGTACCCAGCTGGCGGTACTGCCCAAACAATGACGACTGCTTTGCGCATGCTCCGAGATTACCCACAATTCCGGTTTAGGTCTGGCTCTAATCACTTACGCGATCCCCTGACGTCTCATACACTGACTTTAAGCAAAATATCAGACTTTTGCGGTCTAGTAACCAGACTGCGACTCTTAACGAAACATCAAATGCATATTTCAAAAAGATCGAATACATATAGGATGAATTATCAAATACAGAAATGATTAAACATCAAATATTTGCTCAAAATATCAAACATATATTTGTAAAACATCGCTCACATATTTCAGAATATCGCAAAAATATTGTAAAACTTCACACATAATTATATCGAAAACAATGCACATTTAATGTAAAACATCGCATACATTTAATTGAAAAATCGCACATATATTGTAAAAAATCGCACATATACATTGAAAATCGCAACATAAATATAAAACATCGCACATACATGTATATATTGAACATCACACACAATATTGTAAAACATCACACACATATATTGAACGTCGCACACATATACTGAAATCACACATACAACGGCGGATCCAGAACACAATTTAGGGGGGGGGGGCAAACAAAATTGTCCCCCGAAAAAGTGGGTAAAAAAAAGTGCACAAATCACAGATAAAACGGAGGGTTTTTGCTTCCCTTTCTCTTACTTTGTTTTATTTTGTTCTTTTCTGTTTTACTATTTTCTCATCATTCGGACTACGAATTTAGCTCAAACCCCCACCGCCACTTTCACTTTTTTTTCATCAATGTTGAACCACACAAAGCATGCTAAACACAATGTGCAGTGGAACAGGCGCATGGTGTATCATACATTTAAATGATGAGCTGGAAATCAATTTTGCGAACACCACTGGTGGCAAAGTACTCAACGGTACTATCGATGTCTGGAAGACGGTCACGGTGGGATGGAGAAGGATAAGAGACTCCAGGCGATCCTCACCCATGGTTGCTCGCAGTGCTGTGAGAGTACGCTCGACCTTCGAGAAAATGCGCTCAGAGTCCGCATTGGACAAAGGAAGCACAGCTAAAATTGAAAGCAATCGGTGCAGGACTGGGAAGGTGACGGGATGGCACTCGTTAAGAGTAGCAATGGAAGATCGAGGTAGCTCTTCATCTATATGTAACGACAGTGACAAACATCTCTGTTACTTGGAAGGGGGAACACTGTTTTTCATTGACTGAAAAAAAAAAGAGCTGCAAATCACTTCCCTAAAGCCACACGCTTTTGAAAGTTAGGCAAAACTATGAAGAAATGTGGTATTTCATTGAATAAAATTCAATAATATGTAATACTGTATATAATTCAATAGCCATAATGTTATTTTACATATCGATTAGTATTGTTTATTTATTTTACAAATACCTGTGCGATTTTGCCACATTTGTTGCCAGAGTAGGAATTCTGCTTGAAGCTGCTCCTTAGTCTCATTGTTGGTGAAGAGTGACTGATATTTATCCCATGCTGGATACAGTTCTTCTATGGATGCCTTTGCCTTCCGCACCTTCTCAGGCAGGAGGTAGCACAGCTTCATGGCTGGTCTCTGGTGCTGGCCAAAGCGATCATTCAGGGCAGTGTTGAACACATTTACTTGGTAGTATTGCTCCGGAGAAGTAGCCCCTGCTGTGTTCCGATATCGTGAGACAAACGGCAACCTGGGCAGAGAAATTTCAATGTCAAGCTTCCCTGCAACTTCAGCCACTTCTGAGAAGATTTGATGGAACTCTTTTTCGCTGTTCTCGCGCCATGTTTGGAGGATTTTCAAAGTGCAGTCCACCAGCTCTGGAGCCGTCACAAGGTCGGCACCTTTCTCCTGAAGCATCATTGAGAGTGAGCGGAGCTGCATGGAAGTTCTGCGGAGACATGCCAGTCCAACAAGAAACTGCAGCTTCAGGATGCTGTCCAGCTGTGTCATTGCTCTACTTGTCGTGCGGGCATCAGTCCAGGTTGTCATTTGCTCCAATGCTGTTACGATGCACGTGAGTTGCTCCCAAAAGCAAACTACAGCAACGTGCACAACTTAATAAGCTTTCCCTTGGCGCCTTTTGTAGCCACAATTTTCGTGAGCAGGTCTTCACGTTTAGCTCCATCAGTGACAAAGGTAATTGTTGATGACATGATGTCTTGGGCATTTCTGATGACCGGTACTGCCACTACTCTTGATGTTGCCAAATTGAGCCCATGCATGGCGCAATGATAGTAGTCGGCCATCGGTGCTACGTCTTTGATGTTGGCGACAACTCCAACTCGCTGACTGCTCATTGCCGCAGCACCATCGTAGCACTGGGCGACTAAAGTGTTGGTATCTAAGGCAAGCTCGCTCGTCTTCTTCACAAGTACTGCTGCAATATTACTTCCTGTCATGCGAACTTCTTCCTCAGCTTTTGATATTCCAACTGCGCTGCGGATCTCTGGGAAAGCATCCATAACACCGACAGGGTCCTCTTTCACGATCAGCCCCTCTCCATCCTGCTTCTTTCCCAGGTAGCGGACGACAATCGTCATTTGCTCTCGATTGGCGCGATCTGTGGTCTCATCAGCCATTAATGTCCACACCTGAGATGTTTTGATGTCTTTGATAATGTCCATCTTTATAAGGTGTCCGTGAGAAGTTCATTTTGAATTGTTTTGCTGGTGTATTTTGCATTGTTTGAAGTGCGTTGAAGTGCGGAGATGGCGTTTCAATGACTCGTCGCCACTTCTCATGCGAAACCTCAACAGCATTCGGAAGTTGCCGTCATTCTGCGGAGGATACTGGCATTTTCCTTCATCCAACCCCAAGTTTCCGTCATCTCGATGACCACGCAGAGAAATGTTTTGCATTGCTGCAAATTGGAGGGTTTCGATGATGGCGGATAGAGCTGCTCGATTAGCTATGAAATTGCGCAATCGGGCACCATCTACCAAAGTCGCAACTTCTGTCTCTGGTCGCGCAACCCTTTGTAAAAAAATCGGCCGCTCGTAGCGCATTTGCCTTATGAAAGCTTGACAGGTCATGTTTTTCCAAAGCGCCTTCCCGTCCAGTAAGATCTGAAAAATCAGTAAGGGGCTTAAGAACAAGTTTTCCCATCCTCTGATTACCAGCTCCCATGGATTTAGCTCTACCACCTGCAGCCTTAGCCACACTGAAAAGTACACAGACTGAGCACCATGCACCTGTGAATTGCTTATGTCTACTAATTGCCAGCCACTCAAACTTCTTTAGGTGGCTGTCATTTATCAATCTAGGTCTGCGCTTTCCTTGGTTAGTCTTGAAGGATACTGGGAATTCATCCTTGCTTGTTGGTGTCCAACGGTCAGCCTCAATCAGCTTTTTTCCGCTCTCAATGGCCTCAACAAAAACACCAAAGTCATTCCCGGGAACGTAGCCTACTGTACTTGGTGCCTTTATAGGCTCTTGAATGTCCAATGGCTTGGCATCTGACTTCGACTCATTAATACCAAGGCTAGACAAACCTGACGGTCCAGCCAGCTCTTCTGTCTGCGGCAGAACTAATGCAGGCCTTTCCGGGTTATCGCAAGGGGTTATGGCGGGCTTAAAGAAGTTAAGGATTGACCTGCGCTCTAATTTTGCCCTTGTGGGTGTCGGAACTGCCTTTTCCTTTTGACTTGACTTGGACATTTTAACCTAATAAACAATAAATGAATAAAATTTGTAAGACTGTGATCCAATTCTGACCCTTATTTAACATGCAAAAAAAAATCGGTATGTATTTTTACTCAATACAACTTGAGATGGTATTAAAATTACTCCGAGGGACGTGAATTTACTCGATCCCCTTTTCCTCATTTTGGTGGCCTAATTTGCATTAGTGAATTACTTAATAATATTTTTTTGTGACTGATCATTATTTGCTAATAAAGCTTTGTCCTGAGAGTAGAATAAAATTAAGAGGTTGAATGTGGTCTTACCTGTGGTAGCCAAACGAACTAGATGACGCTGAAGTGCGAGTCAACTGGAAAACACTTGCTCAAACTGAAGTGGGCCAAAGGCATGTATGGACAAACTATATAAAATCGCACTCTCCCACTACACATTGCGTGATTACAGAAGCGCCAGGAATATACGCGCGCGCGTATAACGTGTACGAGGTCAGCTATCTGGGTCAATCAGGTACAAAGCACCTGGCTGATTGTGGTCGCCAAGTTACGCTGCGTTCCAGTCAACTTGTGAATTCGTGGTCAGTGAGAGTAATCCTGATTTGAGATCATTAAATAAAAATGCGGCAGTGGGGGTAGGTCATGGAAAATAGTCTTTAATCATATCTGGTATTGTTTTCAACAAAATAAAATGTATTGCTTTTGTTGAGTTTTGTTGGTTGGTGTAGGAAGTGGCTTCCTTTTTGCGACGTCAAAAAAAAATGTTTTTTTTTTGGGGGGGGGTGGGGCATGGCCCCCTTTGCCCTTCCCCCCCTGGATCCGCCCTTGCACACATACATGTAAACGATAACACACAACTATTAAACATCGAACATATAAATTGTAAAACATTGAATTTGGCAACGTTTGACACGCCATATTGAAAGGTACTTATGTTTTTACTTAATTTTTGTTAAAGCTCATTGTATCAATTGGCAGACTGAACCTTTGGGTGATTAAAAAAATGTCTTCCTCTTCAGGCTTGCCTTCTCCACCTGTCACCTCACCTCTTGTTCCAATTGCATTTTAAAATCATTTTAATGTGGAGAGCAATAAAATAATCATCATAAATATAATAAGAGTGACTATTGTTTCTCGCCAACATCGCTCTATCGGCAAGCGAATAAAATTATCTGCTTAAAAACATAAACAAACAACATTGGAAATGTACATCAATGTTGATGTAAAAAAAATATCTTACTTTATTTCTGACAGTTGTTTCAACTTATTTGAAATGATTCATGTCACACAACTTTTTTATTTGCATATGATGTGTTCAGGAGATTCTTTTCCGGCCAGAACCAAGTACAAATTGTCCACTGCAAAACTGCAGCGAGAAGGCAGACAGACGCTACCGTGTCAGTGCACGTCATTGACACCAAACGCAACATCCGTAGCGTATTGGTCATTTGGAGAAGGCATTACTGAAGATACAGAGATCATTGGTGCACGTTTTGCTGATGGTGCTACACTACAGTTCCAAAATGGTGTTGATTACAGCATTGACAGCGACGGGACACTCACAGTTAATTCTGTCAGTGCATTAAACGATGCAGCGAGGTTTTGGTGTCATGTATTTCAGTCAGACGGATCACAGACCGATTGCTACATAGATGTCCACGTATTAGGTATTATGGTTTATTATAAAGAGTTTCAGATATGAATATCATAGTCAGACAACTGTTAAATTTGCGTTGTTTCTAGCATCGCCAATTAATATGAACAACATGTTCGAACTTGAACAAGAGCGTCTTAGTATAGATGCCTGCGCATTTACAATCAAAATTTAACAAAACTGATCTCATTTGTGTTCACGTAATCCAGGTGAGACTACAATGCTTGGTCCTCTTAGGGCATCAGAAGCATCATTTTATCTGCTGAAGGGAACGAAGCAGATGATTCCTTGTCCAACTTGGAAAACTGGCAATGCAACATGTTTGGTGCAATGGTTTAAAGTTGATATCTCTAGCAACCATCTCCTCGTCAATTACACGGTGTCCACCAGTACTGTTCATGCTGATCCATCGTTTGACCTTGCTCTTGACTTTGGTCTGGTAATCAAGTCCGTTGATGAGGACGATGGTGGGAGCTACAGCTGCTCTGCAAACCCTGAAGCCAACGAAGGGCTTGTCGAAGTCCGTGTAATTGGTAATTGTCCATTCTTTTCTTTTTAAGGTAGATGGATTTGGGTATTTTTTTTCATGAAATTTTACATAAAATGTTGTGTTCCTAAATGGCAATTCTGTTTGTCGTTTAAGTGTAGGCTAGGCTTACGTTTTACTTTCGTTTTCAACTTTTTACTTTTAGCGTCATTGTGTTCAATGTTGCTCACTGCTTACGAAATATATTTCAAACCACTCAATTTTGATTATTGTTATTGTTTATTATCAGGAGATATGTTTCCATTGGACGGAGGAAGCGCAACTAAAGGAGACGTCATAACATTTGCATCGGATAGCAAGTTTGCACTGCACTGTCCAGCCATTGAAGGTGTACCTATAGGTAGCAGAACCAAGTTGATTTGGTCATTTGGTGCTGTTGATGCACAACTGACCACTGTGGTTGGCAAACTGGAGCTACCGACTGGCTCCAAAATGATGTCTGACATAGACCACCACGCCTGCTTCGGCTTAACAGTTGAAGGTTCTCTCCTTCTAACGAACTGCTCTCAACATAATGCTCTCAGATTCTGGTGTCATGTTTTTCCCCATGGCGAAGCGTTACGCAGGTCCTACGTGGATGTGATCGTGAGAGGTAAGATTTCCGGAGTAATTTGTGGTCATAAGAACCTATTTAATTGCAAAAAGCCTGTTTACCGAGTCCATGTTGTTATAAATTCGGCTAGGCTAAGTATCTGCATGAGAGATTTAATGATAATCGCCATCAGATGTCCGTCTAGATGTATAGATACACTCTCTCGAAGTGTTTTCTGCAATGGGTTAAAGGTACAATTTTATTAGCTGAATTCATTTCTCGTTTATTTTGACAGATTCCATCAAGCCTTCTAACGTTGGTCTCATAGCTGCCCTTGTCTCTATTTCCGCACTTGTTCTCGTTGGTATTACTGCATGTTTGATGTGGAAGCTACGCAAACGGAATCCATCTCAAGATCGGGAGCAAGTTGTATACCACCCAGTTCCTAAAACTGGTAAGTGGCGTTAAAAAAATGCGTCTATTTTTTTCATGGGAGTAAGCAGGCATTATTTTTGGCTTGATTGTATCCATTGATAGCACAGTACTGGATAACATCAATATTTGTGTGTTGCTGAGTCCAAAATAAACAGCACTAGTAATGTAAGTCTAGTAATAGTCTGATATAAATACACAATGTACGGATTTGTGTACGCCAAACGAGAGTATACATTACACAGATCAAAATTATTGCTTATTTTACTCCGTCACCGTCCAATCATTAAATATCAAATTGGTATTGTTTTTAACAGAACCTGCCCAAAAATTCAGCGTGTCCACACTTGGGACGATGATCCGGGAGTTTGTGTCAGAGAAAATGAGCAGACTGCCCATCACGCCTTGGGTGACAGGTGATGAAAGGTAAGCAGCAATGGATGCTGTATACACACCACTGGAAATGTACCTCAATGTATCTATTGCAGGTTGTAAAGCTAGATATAGAATAGAGTCAGAGTCTGAAATCTTTGATGACGGTATCTCTGAATTGTCGAGTTGTCATGTACTCCTTGAAGGCAGATCAGGTTGTGGTAAAACTGCCTTCCTAAGCAAAATGGCATCTGATTGGTCACTGGAAAAACCGCACGCAGTACTCTGTCAGAAAAAAATGGTCTTTGTTCTGCCGGCGAAAATTCTCATAAAAGCTAGGAATGTTGGACAAGCAGTTGTTCAATATATGCTTAAAGATGGCACAAAGCATTGGGCAAATTCGATCAATGAATACTGTTCAAAGCACCCTGTCGAAGTAGCCATTCTTGTCGATGGCTGCAATGACACACACGACATAGACAACGTCCTGGAGATCATGACGGAACATGGTCTTTTTGGGTGTCAAATAGTGATGAGTGCAAAACATACAAAGTTGGCGGAAGAAACGAGCAAACATCATAAACTACGCCATATAACAGTTACTGGGCTTACCAAAGAAAATGCGAAGACGTACGTTGATGCATTCAATCGCATTACTACCAAAAACCAGACTGAAATCAAGGGAAATCATAACAAAACACAAGAGCACAAAGAACAAGATGATGCAGAGTTACAAAATAATTGTGACAAATCGGAGAACAGCTTTGAAAATCAAAGATCGCATTCGTTCATTCACAGCTACTTAGACGCAAACATTCTACATCCAAATATGGCTTGTCTTCCCGTTATCATAACGACTCTTTGTCAGTTATCCTCTTGGACGGATGGGCTGGCTCACCAAGGTGATCCGAGTATGGGTGACTTGTTTATCAGGTTAGTGAAATGTTTGTTTGAGAGAAGCAGTGATAGAGACAATGACGATACCAGCATACATGAGGCTTTGAACAAACACGTACAGTTTGATGATGTAACAGGCCTATCAAAAGTGCAGCTTGAAATTTTGAAAAAGTTGGGAGAGGTAATTCTTCCGAAGATGCTTGACAATGAAAGTCAAGCTTCATTTCCGAAATCAGATTTGGTGAATTCGTGCGATAACGGTCAGGCAATCTTAGACGTGGCAATTAACAATGGTCTTGTTCGTTGTGAAGGGGATACGGATGTTGACTTTGTCCTTGAAATACTTCGGGACTTCTGCGCTGGTTTTTTCGTTGGCTCATACTGCTGAACATGATGAAAACTGGATGGCTGAACTTCAGCTTTCTGATTTGATGGGTGTAGCTGAAACGTTTCCAAGCGTGTTTGCGTTTGCGTGTAGAAAGAGTAAAACGGTTTGCGGTGGACTTGTTCAAGAGATAGCAGACTGCAAAAAGAAAGAAACAACCAGTGTCACTGGTATGCAAACAATGATTCAATTGTGTCTTCTGCTGAACTTTGAAGGGAAATGCAAAAGTTCGTTGAATGCCAAATTTGCCGGCCTCTTTGAGGGAGGGAAAGTTCGTCTCGGAGGCGTTTCTGGTCACACGATCAGAATGCTGTCGTATTTGTTCGAACATGCAAACGAATCGGTAGAAGGTGTCCCTTTGTGTGTTGAATCAGTTGAGTTGTTGCGACTTGAGACAAATGACTGGGGAGAGTTCCGGGAATACTTTGAGTATTTTTTTCCATTGGATCTGGAAGAGGACATCCAGGAAACTGAAGAGATGCAAAGGTATTCAGAATATGGGACACTGGCAAAGTTGCGTGAAAGAGTTGAGTCCAGAAACAAGGACATGCCTCAGTTTTCCCCAGGCCAGTCAGACATCAGGGTCCTTCGTGCCGTGCAGTCGTTGGGTCTTTATGAGCTTCTAGAGGGTCAGGCAGGTGAACTGCACAAACTGGAGGCAAAAGAACCGTTTCCAGCAAACCAGCCTGATCAACCTGCACAGTCTACAAGGTCGCCACCAGGGATTCATGGGTTGGGTTCTAAAATTAAAGGTTCGGTTTCTAAAGCCGATTTACTTTCTGGTGAAAGTCACCAAACAAGTGCATCAAGCGAGTTAGTTCGATGTCTGTTACATCTGACAACGCTTGAAAACCTCGTTCTTGTAGGGACAATTTTCAGTTCAAAAGGTACCAAAGTTGAAAAAGCTAGATCTTCGTCTGAATAAGCAGTTTGATGATGATGCGTTCTGTGCAGTTGCAGATTCACTCGGGCAGCGTTGTAAGAGGAACGTCATTACAGACCTCCGATTGTCGTTGTATAAAGTAACTCGTCAAGGGTTTAGTAGCATAAATACAAACACCGGCAGTGAGGGAGCCGTCGCCTGGTGTCATATAGAAACTCTTTTTCTTCTGCATGGTATCATTCCAGAGGATTTCGGTGATTTCCTAAAAACAAGCGTGAAAACGAAAATACCATTCTCGGTTAGAAAAGATAGAAAACCGTATACTGAAATACTTTACGGTAAAGGAATGGAAACGCTGAAGCCATCTTTGTTTTAATTATTCCCCCCCCCCCCCAAAAAAAAAAAAATTCAATAATTGAACCATCATTACCTTTTCCTAGACGATTTTTCGATGAGGATAAATCATGCTAAATGGAAAGAAAAAATTAGGAAGTATCTCGCAGTTATTAAGTATAGTGTAGAAGCTAATACAAAACAAGGAGGAAATAAACGTTTTGTGTTAAACTGTTTTACCATATAAATTAAGATGTTAAAAACTTTAAAGGGAATATACAACATTTGCAAACATCGAAAAATAAAACTACCAAGTCTCAAGCATCTTGTAAACTTATGGCACCTGGTGTGAAGTCATTTTCAAAAAAATGTTATTTAATTTGGTTTTGCCCTTCACCGACGTTTTGTTTTGTTTTTTTTCAAAGAAAATGGTATATTTGTAAACATTTCCAACGGTGGTCGGCGGACTGCAGTGTTGAAAAAACCTAACTATTTTTAAACTACTGCTTCAAATTTACCATTTTTTTTCAGTCCAAATTGTGTTTGCTATTGGTTACATGCTCATGAACAGGCCAGCTCGACTGGTTCCCTTGCATGACAATTTTCCATCATCTTTAAATTGATCCATTTTATCTTTTGTGGAGTCGGGGAACCAGACTACTTGAACATTTTTTTGTTTTTCTTAGTTTTTCCAACCTTTTCGAACACAAAACTTCAAAAACGTCAGTGTAACAATATTTGATCTATTATACTAACCTCTCACAGAGTTCATTTTTTTGAAAATTACAGCAAAAGCCAATGATGTACATTTCCTTTAAATTGTGAAGACCAATTTTTTGGAAGACTTGTTTTGCTGAAGTGTACTTGAAATGTACAAAAACGTTGGTGATTGAGAGAAATCAGCTCCATGTGATGAACGAATTTCTGTACAAGCGTAGTATGAAGTTCAGCTTCCCTTGAAATGCAAAACGTAGAGTAGCAGGATAAGGAAAGGCATCTTGGAAGGAAATCAAGAACACTGCTTGTTGATGATTTTGTGTATGAATCCACTCAACTGCTTTAGACAGTACGAGTCTCTTCGCCCGACAAAGGTCAACATCAACAAATGTTATTGTCAGTTGTTAGGAATCCAAGTGCTTAAGATTCATGTGGATCCAGAGCTGATGTTGATTTAATCAGATTATTTTTTTTTTAAATAACTATGCCCAGAGCTTATAACAAGAGTAAGTCAACTCGCTGAAAAAAAAACTTACGGGTTGAGTTTCAAATATAGGACTTGGCATTATACCAGTGTCACGTAGGTGTAACTGAGTTTTTGGCAGGCCTCATTGTCATACTTTTCCTGTTCCCCGAGAAATATCTCATAAGGTGTATGGGAAGATGTAAACTCAGACTAATTGTTCAGTGTACGGGAGAAACAATCAGGTAGCCTAAAACCATCCACTATGACTAAATTTAGTCTGTAGGTGAAGCAATTTATATATACTGCCTGTGGGACGAGCTATTCTCCGAACAGCTCCTGTACAGTGTACACCCTGGTTGAAGCCGAACAGCTGTAAATCTGCTGTAAACATATTTTTTTGAGTTTGTTTTACATTTCCTTGGCACTTCAGTCATCCTGTCTTTCACATAATCTTATCTGGCACTAAACTCTTGCAGTTTTGAAAAAGCAAGGAACTATTTATAAATCCATGCTGTTCAGATACACATATTTCGCCACCACTGAGAGATGTTTTCTCTTGTTAATGTCCATTAAATTGTCAACTATGATGGAACATTTTTTTTTGAGGGAGCGAACTCATGACTTCAAAATTGTTTGTCATAAGCCTATTCCGTACATCGGGTAGCGCAAGTATTTCAACAAAGTTACCGCCGTTTCAACTTTCCACCTGTCCCTGTGTCTACGCTGCCAGATTGAGTTGCAGTTTTACGGAGATCTTTGCAATCTCCTTAATGTAGTGTCCGTTTTCTGATATTGCTTCTGATGAACAGATACGAGGGCAACCAACAGCTTGTTTCGTGAAAAGGAGAAAGAATCAGCTATAGCCGTACATGCACCTTACACTCTCCATGACCTTACACTCTTCAAGTCTCCATGATGTTAGGCTGTAGTTGAAACTTTGCATTGTTGTGTATTTTTGTGGGGCGAGCGCTTCTCTGAAAATCTTCTGACCACCCTAATATTATTGATGTCGAACAGCTGTAAATGTGCAATAACAATGTTCGAGTTTATTCCACATCCACGGTACTTAAGCCATCTTTTTTCCACACATCTTGTATTCAACTCTTGCAGTCTTAAAAATGCAAGAAAATCTTAACCGATGAAGTTCTGATATACATATCTCAATATAAACATATTGTTTCTTCTGCTTATGTCCTTTGAATTGTCAACCATGATGGAGAACTGTTTCGAGTATGCCAACTTACGACTTGTTTCTTCTTGAACCATCTTTGCCACCAGTTCTATAATCTCATTTGAAATTGTAGGGTCAAGGTAATTCACTCTGTTTGGATCTTCTAAATGGTTTCTTATAACCCTGTTCTGTTCACCGATTAGCGCAAGAATTTCCACAAAGTTACCATCCCTTTTCAACATTCCTCCTGATCCCTGTGTCCACGCTGCCCAATTAAGTTGCAGTTTCACGCAGACCTTGCAATCTGCCTGTATCTAGTGTTTGTTTTCTGAAATTGCTTCTGCCGAGCAGACACGACGGCAACATCAATGGTTGCAACGACTCTTTACAGACACACTTAACCCCGTTGTGGTATTCACTTTAAATTTCCTTATGATGTTTAAATTATGACACTGAAAGTAAACGAATGTAGTTTCAGCATGTAGTATTTGCGGCATGTTTGGCATACTTAATGAGAACCTGGAACACTGGATGGATAAAAACTAACTTCTAAGTTTTCAGAAAGTATCTGAAGCGAACTTCATAACATAGCCGTTGTACAGGTGATACGTATTGTTCGTACTGTACTGTGCACAAACATGCCTATGAATCCAAGTAAACATAAAAAGACAACACAAGCTTATTATGGTTGACCTTAAAACTCACAACCTTATATTTAGAAGGCTAAGAATGGCTAAATGTGTCGTAAATAAGTTTTTAATTTTTATTTTTAGTAAGAACAAAAAAATACAACTTGGCCATTGGCGTTGCGAATATACTAATTGTCAAAACATGTTTCTTACATGGGACGAGCTTTGCCAGACTAAAGCACGTGGTGTACATAATATTAAACACATACGAAATGCATTACTCGTATAGATATACAGCCATTCGTGATGGTTAGGTAGTCAGTTGGTCAGTCAGGGACAACAGTCAGGCTGGCCTCCTCTGGGACGAGCAAACATTAGACACAACATATATTAGTATTTTAAACGCAATTATTGTGTACCTACGAGGAAAAAAACCCAAACGTAATACCTATAAGGATATTTCTTATTGATTATTAAGTAATAATGTCATATTTAAAATACTAATTTTAGCCGTATTCCTGTGAAATCAAATGAAGGTCGGTTGGCCTGCGATAAAAACTAGTCAAATAAGTGTGGAAACAAATAACAGTCATATATGAAAGAAAAAAAAAGAAGAACAAAAAGAATTAATCTCATTAATTATTAAATAAAGCAAATTTAAAATCATTTTTGCATCACACACATTCGGTTAAAATAGCATACAAAAGTGTTTTTCGTAGCACGTTGAAGGTTTAATGTGATTATGACCATTAATTTTTGAAAACAGCTCTGAAAGAATTGGAGTAAAATCTTTCAATATTTTAACTTCAGATTGATTGGTTACCCTATATATTAAAATAATCGTGGAAAATAGACAGAGCATGATTGTTATAGTTATACGAATGGTGTTACTGTCATACAATTTTATTCAACTTATTTACCGAGAATTTATATTTCATGAATCACTTTTTGTATAAATGAATAAAGATTATTTTTCACCCTACAATATCAGTGGTTATCTTTTCTTTTCATTCAACGCTGAATTTTGAACCTAGAAGTACGATTTAAAAAAAAAATATGCGGTCTATTTGAACAACAAAATGTCAACCCTGTTGCTTGGAAACCTATTTTTACATCAGCCAAAGTCCAACTTCAAACGCTTTTGAAACACGTGAGGTATTCTGGATTACACATAGGGCCCTACTCTCTTGTGATTGCTTCGGAAATATAAGAAGAATAGAGCCTAACTTGATTGAATATCACGCATTTGGCTCTCAAAGAGATTTTTAATTTTCACTTTGCAAGATATGATACAACACTACAAGATACTAACCCATGGCCCACAGCTCGGCCACGGCGAGTATGCACGCATACGTGCATACGTGTGCATAGGCCGAATACAAGTCAACTCGTAGGCGAACCAACTCGTACGCGACAAACTCGTACACATGACAACTCGTACGAGGACAACTTCGTACGCGGTCCAACTCGTACACAGAATTAAACTCCTGTACACACCTATTAGTGGTCGATGATTCTTGACTTTGTACTGGGAACGGTGTTTCGTTCAATTTCTTTAAATTGGCTAATTCTGGCCCGCATACGAGTTTGCTGGCGTACGAGTTGTCTCGCTACGAATTGGTTCACGAACGAGTTGTAAATACGCGCAGTGGCCGAGTTTACACTGCTCATATCAAGAATATCCTGGGGTTTTCATCGTACACATTGTCCAGGCATTTCTGGGGCTTGGGGACGGTATTAACAGTACAAAAGCTTTAGAAAATGTTACCTTCAAAGACCGTAATTAGTTGCGGCATATCCCCTCTTCGTTTACTGTCGTCACGGTGTATACCCCCATCTTTACCTATGCTGTGCTGTGCTAGCTTCATCGCGTCAACGCTTGTACGTTTTAAGCTAGTTTTGGTACGTTTTACCTAATTGCAGTGCGTTTTTACATATTTAAGGTAAACTGACTGCTCTATTTATTAAATATGTATTTTACAATTGACATGTTTTCGAGGTACTTTTTTTCCCGGCGAATTTTGCAAACATTGTGTATTATTTTACATAACAATTTCTATTTAATCATTTTTTACATATCTTTTGAGAGTGTACACAACTCGAGAATAAAAATAAAATCTGAGTTCAGAAAAACGCATGAAGTAGTCACACATCGCCTCACTAAGGCTGCCAGAGCTAATAAACAAAATTACGACAGGCTTGCTAAGGCCAACGCAAAAATGCTGGGGTAGAGTGTTAGTAAGTGTTATGTACTCAGGAGAAACTGACTCGGGAGACCATTCGTACCGAACTTCTCTAATCCTTTTATTACGACACAAGAGGGCGCTATATCAAATGACCAGGGAATATACTACAGTAAGATAACTGGCTCACACAGGTAGACATAAAACTCACCGACATCTTTGGCAATAAGCCGTATGTGGTTGTGGTGCGCAACCTTGATAAAGGCATCTATCTAGTTAGACCGGCCAATGTGGAAAAGCTAAATGGATAAATAGACAACCGTTGATTTTTTAGCCCAAAAAGAGCCCGACTTACCTGAATCTTGTGATACATTACAGGGCTTTCCCGAGACTCCATCTGAACCTGATGTTAATACTTACCCAGTGCTAGATAATTCCGATGACGACAATTGGGTCGCCCCCCCCCCCCCCCAATTGTTGTCTAGCCCCCCAAAAATAAATTCCGTAAAAAAAAAAATATTGCATTAGCAAAAAGAAGGATTGTGATGTACATGCGAACGATCTCCCCCTAAAGAACTAAAGAAATAGTCGTGACAAGGGTGCATTAGTTAATATAGTGTGAATGATTTTAGGATTTATTGGCGCTCCCCATTGAAAATATGGCATGAGCCCCCCCCCCCCCCCCCCCACCCCACCTATTGATTTTCGGAGGCCTAAGTGTCTGGGAAAAATCACCGGTCTACATTTCAGCACGCCTCCCTGAAAAAAATTCTGGATCCAGTAGTTCTGAGTCCTCGCAATCAAGAAAAGAACCAACTGAGGCAAATGCAAACAAAAATTGCACCGTATGAGATACGTCGCTCAAAACGACTTGCAGGAAAACGTGGAGGTCAATGGCCAATCCCTATTACCTGATTGATAATGTTCCTGTTTTTCCTACAGCGGATAGCCTGTTTATTTATGACAGGATTTGGATTCCGAGCCATCCATGAACGGGAGAACGTCGTTTGTTCTTGTGAATCGAAATTCGTGTCTCGTATTTATTTGTTGAGCTAGTGTAACATTGCTTTGTTATAATTTAGGTACAGCAATATGTCATGATAGCTCATTATTGTTTTTTCATTTAGACCGATAGCGTCATTTTCCGTTTCCTTGCAGTTCTTGAAGACGACAGCAACGCGCTAAATTTATATCTGTGGTCACTCATTTCTCGCAAGACTCACACGACCTGCGCAGCAGCTTGGCCAGTCTGTTACATCTCTCCTCGACGTAACCGAGCAGTACACCGTTCAGATTGAGGAACACCCTGGGCTCACCTTTCCCCGAATATTCGGCACCTGGCTAATTATCTAAGTGGGATGCAAAACATCCCAGAGATAATCCATTTAATCTGCATAGACATTGGAACCAATGATCTCTGTGATAGAGATTCAACACCAACAGTTGTTGTTCATCATAATCATCCGCAGAAGGTGATCTTCCTTTCTGTCATCTAAAGATCGCACATTCACCCGCGATCACAGGTCACGGTTGAAACCTTCAACCATCTGGCCCCGAAGGTTTAACAGGTGCCTAAACCGCACCCTTACTCACCAAGGTCCGACAGTCTGCTGTATCTGCAGAGACGGGTAAATTACGGGTAAATGGATTTCATCTCACTGCCGATGGCATGGCAAAATACATTAACCAGCTGCAAGATGCCAAAATTAAATAAATATATTTTTTTTAGCCTGTTATATAGTTTAATTGCAGTGTTTGCTCTGGAATGAATCAAGAGATCCAAACCCACTGCTTATTACTTTTTCTTGTCTATTGTCACAACGTTTCTACAACATGCTTTTTTGAGAATAATTTTGAAGAAAAAGTCGAACCTGAGTCAAAATCACTTATTTTGTTGTTATGTTAACACTCATTGCCTTGAAAGAGACTTGTTATGTAAACCAAAACAGGAGCGTACCAGGGTCCTTTTTTTATTGGGGGGGGGGGTAATTGGGGGGGGGGGAATTATTTAGTAAACATTTTTTTCTCCGCCCACTGGGCCTCCGTTAAATAAAAAAATGGGTGGGGCGCTGTTCAAAACCGACGATTATGCACATAAACGACCAATATATGGTGCTTTTCAGGGCGATACATGTGCGAAATTCAGTACAAGGCACCCAAAGCGGCAGATGCCACATAGAGGGCACCACATCGTTTTAAACAAGGGCACTTGTTCAGAAAAAAGGGCACTTCTTAACAAAAAGGGCACTCTTTACAAATTATTGGGGGTGGGGGTGGCAAGTACGTTGAAAAAGGGCATTTGAATGGAAAAAGGCAGTCTTTACAAAAAATGGGGGGGGGGGGGTGTTATACGGGGGCTGACCGATAGTCTGAAGGTCCGAAATTTCCAAAGGTTCTTTAGCCCGAAGGTTCGATATTCCGCATGCACAACATTTTTCGCATGCACAACAATTTTCAGAAATGAACCATTTGGGGGGTTACTATAATAAACCAAATATTGTAATGCTGACTTGTTTCAAATTTTGTTTTCAAAAATGCTGGAAAAATCAAGAAAAACACAAAATGTGGAGTAGTCTGGTTCCCTAACTCCATTAAAGACAAGATGGATTAATTTATAGATGCCGGAAAATTGTAAGGTAAGGGAACCAGTCTAGCTGGCCTGCACCCGTTCAGGTGCCAAATTTTTACAGGATACTTTAGACTGTCATTTTCCAATATCCTAGTAGAGGTATTTCGTAAAAGCTTGGTGTTTACACATGTTGTATATTCCCTATAATCAGTCCGAATAGTCCGGCAGCCAAATGCCACTTTTTACCTGAACCATATTTTGGAGGATATACAATATGTTTTCAGAATATTGTTTTATTCATGCTGACATTAACATTGGATGTATACATAATAAGTAGTAAAATGAATGTGCAAGGAAAAACAAGTCATAAATTAAATTGGGATTAACTTATTTTAAGAATGACCTACATGATTGTCAGCACAGGGGGTCAGGAGAAGACAGGGGATTTTATTCCTATCCCTATCCAATTTTCATTATCACCCGTATTATAGTTTCATTATAATGTTAACTGTGTTAAACATAGAAGTACAAGGACAAGTGACTTATTACCAAGGTACAATTAACAACACAATACAATGAAAAACAACAGGACATCAGACCATAACAAAGAATTGAGTTATATAATGTTGGACGTAAACTTAGTTTTAAGTATCTTTGTGAATACATTTAGGGACCCCGACTGTCTTTAAGTATCTGTAAGGCTATTCCAGAACTTGATACCGCGTTGCCATGTTCCATTTTTAAACAAAGTGGTTCAATTATGGATTTGATACAGATTACTTCGAGATGAATTTCTCGTTGAATACGAATGTACATTAGCAGAAAATGAAACGTATGAACGTATACAGGTAGGCACCAGGCCATTCATAAGTTTGTACATACATTTGCCCTGATTTATATTGTATATATCTTCCAATTTCAACAGCTTGAATTTGGTAAATAGAGGAGCCGTGTGGTCAAGATAACCAGCTTTTGAAATTATACGAACAACTCTCTTTTGTAAGGTTCTTTACAACTTTGTGAAACTGAACTGCCCCAAACAATTACTGAGTAGTTAAAATAAGGAAGTATAAACGCGTTATACAATGTTAATACAGTATCAGTTGGAATAAAATGCTTTAATCGATTAACAATTCCAATGTTTTTTTTTACTTTGGTAGCTACATAATCTTTATGGTTTGTCCAAGTTAAATGATTATCAATATTGTGGGGGCACGTAACCTCCATCCACACACCGGCTGCCCGGATACAGGGCTTTATTTAGATCGACCTATGTTGTTGTTGACGCGTGACCTATGCAAATGTAGCACTCGTTAACTCAATGTCCATTCACTCTTGAAACAAGTAGGTCCATAGTTTTAGAGGGTTTCTTCTACATTTTCTTATTATAATTGTAAAAGAATGACAATAATTTGTAAGTGGAAGTTCCTTTGAGTATATTATGTCATTTACGGGTGTAAGTAATCCGTAACAGCATTTTGTTGAGGGTGCAATAATATTTTAGAGACACTTGGTGATGTGTCCGCATCGTGCGGGAGCGCGCGAAACAGGCACTGCTTGTCTTCCAACTTTTGGACGGCAGTCACTTATTTTGTAGCCGGGATTTTCTCGGTGAGATTTCACCTTCCTCTTGCTGTTTGCCAGCATAATCATGTGCTGAGAGGGAAGGTGGGCGCCTCTGGAACCTGTGGTGAGTGTCCTTTTTATCATAACTTTGCGGGAAACTTGCGTTTTTGTGACACTTTCACTCACGAACTTTCCACTTTTGCAGCGTCGTCGCCATAGCTACAGTCGTGCATATTCCCACACACACCCACGTTGTACTTGTATGCTCAGCGCACAGCGTATGAACTCGCGTCGTGTGTGTGTGACCTTTGACCGCCATTGTGTACACATTCACCATGTATTTTGACCGCAGTGTTGTCTTGTTTATTTTTCCGTAGGCAATATGTAGGCGCGGTCTACTGTTTATTGCACCTGGGGATCTTTACTATACGGGATCTTTACTATACGGGATCTTTACTATACGGGATCTTTTGCCTGGTGATCTGTCTTTGCATCGTGACCGGGATCCACACACATAGCACATATACTGGGGAAGTTTTGGGATCAACATCTGTTCATCATGTTCATTAACTGCAACTGATCTAATTAACTCATTGTTATTCTACTGATTTGCTGATGATTGAATAAATTCTCTATTAATCGCTGAAATTGAACTGAACTGGTGATTCCGTGTGATTCCATCTGGGGCAGCCTCCAACACACTTATCCTGATTTAGTTTGGGATCAAACTCCCTCATCATGCTGTGACACCGCAGTATTCAAATCACTTCAAAAATGGCGACGAGGATGGGATGGAGTGTGTTGCTTGTTGATCTCGTCGTGATCCTTCATCATCGGTCATCAAATTCAAAGATCCCCTGGTGCAAGTTTCAACCTTTCAAGTCCTGCAACTGCGGAGGACGTGGCTACTGATGTCCTTTAGTGGGAGATCTGTAAATCGGCAGTTTTCTCAAATATTGTATGTATTTTTACATGTTTATTGCACATGTGTATAACTGTTTTTATGATAGCGTTTGTGCATTGTTTATACATTTGTATATGACTGAGCTTGTTTAGTTACAAGTGTACATGTAGTTGCCTGTGTCTTTGAGCCAATATTCCATGGTACATTTTAGGGAGAATTTCACTTTCTGACCATTTTGATGTGTAGGCCTTTACACAATTTGTTCAAGCCTTTGTACATGTGTATACATGTACGATATTGTATTGCCTTAAGCTAGTTTGTATTTGTTTGATGTCTGGGTGTGGCACTTTCTAGATTACAACCATGTCTATGCCTGAAGTAATGGCAGAGGCCATTTCTAAGTCTAACCAGGCCTTAGCCGAGACTCTGGCCAATGCATTTAGCAATTTGCGTTATCAGAGAGCGCCCACAGTTAAACTAGCTAAGTTTTGTGGCCCCCCGCGGAAGTCGGGAGACCCGTCTCTTAAAGAATGGCTTGATGACCTTGAGACTTATGCGAGACAGCTCAGTCTCAATGACGAACAGAAAGTTGCTGCAGCAATGGACCACCTCACGGGTGCTGCTCGGGAGGAGGTACTTTGTTGTCCTCCCCTTGAAAGATGCGATTTCGTTAAACTTCGCGAACTTCTACATAGTAGATTTGGCTCGTCTGAAACGGTTCAGTCACTAAATCATGCATTTTACTCTAGGGAGCAGTTAGATGGTGAGAACCTCACCGATTTTAGTCGTTCGATCATACGCTTGTATGATCGAATGGAAGCTGCGGCGGGTGACCATAAAGAAAAAGCTGCTCTTTGTCAGCTGAAACAGGGGGCCCTGAAAGAGTAATTTGTAAGAGGTGCAGCCGACCAGGCTGTGCGCAGAGAACTTCGAAGACTTGTTGTAGACTATCCAAAGAAAACATTTTTTTGAAATACGAAATATGGCTCTTTCACTCTTCCGTGATGAGGATACACGGATTTCCGCTGCTAATAAAGACTCTGCTGACCAGGTGTTCTCTGTAGAACACATGGACTGTAGGGTGGATCGTGTTTCATGTGGGGATTTGGCTGTTAGTAAAGTCTTGGGAGATTTAGTGAGTAGTCAGAAAGTCCTCATTTCCAGTGTGGACAAACTTGTTCAAGAACAAGGCCTTCTTCTGCAACAGCAGACCCTCATGACTGAACGATTAGATCGTTTAGTTACCGGTATTGAGAAGGGTAGGGGGAATCCCAATAGACCACCACCACCTCGGTGCTCATTTTGCAAAAAGGTGGGCCATACTGTAGACAATTGCTACAAGCGGAGAAATCTGCATGAACAAGAGAAATATAAACCTAGCACAGAACTCAAGTCCGACCAAAATAAGGAAGGGGGAAATGTGATGCCTCCGCCATAGAGGGCGCTGTGTCGGAGGGTGATTCGGAGCCCGCAGAGCAAGTTATCAGTAGTGTAGCTGGAAATTTAGATAGGGTTATTTCTGCTTCGGAAAAGAAGAAGCTTATTGCAAGAAGTCCTACAGCAACTGTCCTAATAGCTGGGGTCCCCGGAGAGTGTGTGTTAGATACCGGGGCAGTCACATCATTAGTGTCTGCAGAATTTTATCACAACCATTTGGCAAAGAAAGTAGGAAAATTACATGAAGTGGGCACATTTGTTAAGCTTGTGGGTGTGAACGGCTTAGCTGTTCCTGTCGACGGCTATTTAGAGGCCCCTGTTGAGATTTTCGGCCAGAAGTTTGTAGCCAGTTTTTTAGTTCTGAGTAATGAGGCCGCCAGTAAAGATAAATATCCTGTCTTGCTTGGTTGTAATGTATTGCGTGTTTTGTCTGCTAAGCTTAGAGCTTCAGCACGTGTTTGTGAGAATCAGGAATGGGATCTAGCCTTGCAGTGGTTTAAATCTGTAGAGATAGGTGAAGCACAACAGCCTTGTTCTGAAGAGGCACAAAGTGAAGTTCTTGAGGTCTGGGTGCAGGAACCTGCAACCATACCCCCATGTACCGTTAAACCTATTGATTGCTGCTTGGGTGGGTCACAAACCAGTTCAGAGATCAAGTCAGTATTGGTGCAGTCGTGTTCCTCCTGCGTTAAAGAGGACTTGACATCTTGTGCGATAAAAGTTGTGGAGGGTGTCCATCGAACGGGCATGAGTCAAATTTCTGTTTATGTGGCAAATGAGAGTTCTGAGCAATTAATTATTCCTGCACTCACTAGGGTTGCAGTGGCATACGAGGTCCAGGTGAACGAAGAAGTTTTGGTTAATTCCAATGATGATTGTATTGAAGTGCATGTTCACCAAGCTGTTGTTGATCCAAGGCGTGATGAGGGGCCTAGTGTAGATTTGCATGGTGAGGATTTGAAAGATAATCCATGTAGCAAACATAGGGAATCGTTTAAATTCCCAGATGGATCAACGTATTTATTACCTCCTGGTCTCAGCCTCAATAATCTTCAAGCCACAGATGCTGTGTCAGCAGCTCGTTTAATACAGAAGCATGAACGCGCTTTTTCGATGGGGCCATTTGATTTGGGATATTGTGATTTAATCCCGCATGAGATTAAATGATTAAATTGACAGATGACAAACCTGTCAATTTACCATATAGAAGAATCATCCCTAGTCAGACATCAGAAGTCAAGAAATTACTACAGGATCTCTTAGATAGGAACATTATAAGGAGGTCGGCTAGTCAATATGCCAGTCCTGTAGTGTTGGTCAGGAAGAAGAACGGGCAGCTGCGATTGTGCATAGACTATAGGTGCATTAACGCAAAATCTGAGAAAGATGCGTTTCCTCTCCCCAGAATAGAAGAGACGTTAGAATCATTGGGGGGTTCCCGGTTATTTTCTTCACTGGACCTTGCCCATGGTTATTTCCAAGTGGCTTTACACACAGACTCCATACCCAAGTCTGCTTTCCGTGTTCCTTGGGGGCTGTATGAATTTCTTCGGATGCCTCGGGGATTGACAAACAGTCCTAGCACGTTCCAGCGTGTTATGGAATTGATTTTTGCAGATATGAATTTGTCTGAACTTGTCTTGTATTTGGACGATTTACTTGTGTTCTCTGCAAACATGAATGAACACTTAGAAAGATTAGACAAAGTGTTCAGTAGACTGACTTCCAATGGTTTGAAGCTTAACGGCTCGAAATGCCAGTTGTTCATGAGTTCTGTATCTCATTTGGGCCATATCGTGAGTGACAGGGGGGTGTCTGTTGATCCTAGCAAGATAGAACACATAAGAGATTGGCCAGTTCCTACAAGTGTGGAACGATTGAGGTCGTTCCTTGGACTCGCGTCCTATTATAGGCGCTATGTCAAAGATTTTGCTAAGATTGCTGTGCCTTTGCATGCGCTAGTGGGCAAAGCAGCGTCAAAAGCAGGGAAGGCCAGGGGGCCTATAGAATGGCCAACAGAAGCTGATGAAGCTTTCAGGTTGCTTAAACAGGCACTCTGCAGCGCACCCGTCCTAGCTTATCCGCGGTTTGATCGTGATTTTGTCGTAGAAGTAGATGCGTCTTTGAAGGGTCTCGGGGCTTGCCTTTCGCAGTATGATGACGATGACCACTTGCACCCTGTGGCTTATGCCAGTCGCGGTCTGAGGGGGGCAGAGAAGGGTTATTCTGACTTATCAAGTTTTAAGTTGGAGTTACTTGCCCTGAAGTGGGCCATTTCAGAGAAATATAGGGAGTATTGGTTAGGTAGACACACCACGGTGTGGACAGATAACAACCCTCTTGCCCACCTTCAGACTGCTAAACTGGGAGCCACGGAGCAGCGGTGGGTTGCCCAATTGGCCGCATTTGATATCGAAATCAGGTATCGGTCAGGACGTTCAAACAAATGCGCAGATGCGCTTAGCCGCAATCCACCTGTCCAAACAGTAACAGTGTTAGAAATGGCTGAGGAATTACGGTCTATCATGCAGTGTACACCCTTGTCTAGTCAGTTGTGCTCCGTCTCAAATCCAGTGCACATTTGTGCACAGGAAGTGAAAGTGGTCGAGGAACCACTTGTTGTTGCATCTTCGGTGCTACCATCTTATTCTCATTCAGATTTGGCTATAATACAAAAGGGGGATGATGCCCTTCGTGAAGTCTGGTGTCTATGGGAACGCCATTGGGACCCAGGAATAGGTGGTCTGAGTCCAGAACAAAGTTCAAAGGAGGTCAAAGGTTGGTTGAAAGAGTGGCCCCAACTAGTCGAACGACACGGTGTATTGTATAGAGCAGTTAGTGACCCTGGTTCGGGGCAAGTGTTTCAGTTGCTTGTCCCAAAGCAACTGCAGTCTGACATTATAAGGGCTACTCATGATCAATGGGGGCATCAAGGTGTACGAAGAACTTTAGGACTTATTAAGAGTCGCTGTTATTGGCCAAGTATGCATGTTCAGGTTAAGGAATACATTCAGAAATGTTTTCAGTGCACTGTAGCCAAGGCTCCCACGCCAGTAGTCCGTCCCCCCATGCGCCACCTTTTGGCTTTTCGACCCCTGGAGCGTCTGGCTATAGACTTTCTTAAGTTGGATCGAGGTCATGGTAATTTCGAAGACGTCTTGGTGATGACGGACGCTTTCACTAAATTCGTGTTAGCCATTCCATGTAAAGATCAGACTGCAAAGGTAGTTGCTCAAGTTCTCCATGACCAATGGTTCGTTCACTACGGTATTCCCTCCCAGATCCACTCGGATCAGGGCAGGAACTTTGAGAGTCATATCGTGCAAGAATTATGTAATCTGTATGGAATACATAAAACTAGAACCTCCCCTTACCACCCGCAGGGTAACGGGCAGACAGAGCGTTTCAACAGGACGCTCTGTGGCCTCATCAAGTCTGTTGAACTCAAAAACCGTAGGAACTGGCCAAAGCTCCTTCCACACTTGGTATTTATTTACAACAGCACACCACACAGCATCACCGCCTACACTCCTTATTGCCTGATGTTCGGTAGGGAGCCTTCTATTCCCCTAGATCACTTGTTGAGCAATGCGCGAGGGAGTTGGGATGAAAATGCAATAAAGCAGCAGGCGCAGTTCATTCAGAAAGCCCATGCAATTGCAAAGGAAAGGCTTGCTCGGGCTGCAGATAGAAACAAAAGACAATATGACAAGCGAGCGCATGCTAAACCTCTTGAAGTGGGCTCAAGGGTACTTCTTAAGAAGTGTCAATTCACAGATCGCCATAAGTTGAGTGATCATTTTGATTCCGAACAGTTTGTTGTGGTTAGACATAACGCAGATGGGGATGTGTATGCGGTTAGGCCAATTGGTGGTGGTCCTGAAAAATGGATCAATAGAAAAATGCTCATTGTAGACCCCAGGGGTGAGTTACCTGTACCTGAGACTCCACTCCAGAATCTCCCATCACTTGATGACTCCTCTAATGCTGACACTGATTCAGAATCAGATTCAGATAGTTCTGATGATGAGGTGTTGGTTGCACCACCTTCTCTGTTTAAGCCACCAGATTCTCACATAGTGACCAGTGACGGTCAGCAGCCAAGTCTGACAAAAGCCGTACCAGGTGTACGACGTTCAGAGCGACTTAAGAAGAAAAGTCGTTTGGGGCAATGGCCTAATGCAATAACTTGATTCAGTAAATAACTATTGTGTATCATACTTCCCAGCGTATGATATGTTTTAAGTACATTGGGGAGGAGATTACTTGCACCACATTTGTGGTGTAGGACGAAGGTGTATGCCGTCTTCGCCTCCAATGCACATGTGATCGCAGAAGTCGTAATATATTGCCAAGTTGGCTCAGAAGTGTTTGTTTTATGTTAAGTATGTAATATATATTGCCACATGTTCTGGAAGTTTTAAGCCCGCTTAACCATTTCCATGTATTTGCATCAAATATGGCAGAAAAGCCGCATGTTTTTCTATTTGGCCATTCTTTCGTTGCCCGACTTTATCGGGAGGCTCAGAGAAGCCATCAATTAGTTTCTGAGTTGATTGGAGTACAAGATATTTGTACTCTGTTTGCAGAAGGCCATCCAGGCTTAACATATGCTAGATTATTTCCTAGCACAGATCATTATCTGCGTGAGATTAAAAAGAAGAAAATTGATGTATTGATCATTGATATGGGGACAAATGATCTCTGTAGCCCAGAAGTCACCCCTGCCATTCTTCTTCAGGATACACTCCGTTTTGTTGAATTGCTGGAGTCCAAGGGTATAACCCCAGGACAAATAATACTGCTTTCTGTAATTCAGCGTACTAAAATAACGCGTCAAGGACAGATAGATGTTGCCACATTCAGACATCGGGCCCAGCGATTCAATGCTATTTTAGCTAGGGATCTACGTGGGAACTTGAAGGTTTTCCAATATGCCCAACAAAAGGTGAACCGCCCAAAGTATGTTCTTGAAGATGGTTGCCATTTAAACCAGGAGGGTATGAACAAATAATATTATGGTAGAGGCCTGAAGGAGATTATTTGCAGATATACTAAGTGAAATTATTGTAGACAAGTGTTTAGCTACACACATGTGTCTCGCAGTTGCTCTATGTAGAATAACAGATTTGCTCAATGGTAAAAAGAAAAAAGAGAAAAAAAAGAAAGAAAAGAGATTTGTTTGCCATATATTAAGTGTATACTTTTGCTTGGTTTTGTCAAGGAAGACATTTTAAGGTCGTTAAAGGCGACTACTTTAATTGAAATACCTTATAATTAAAACAGCAGCTGTAGAAAAGCTGATTTCATTGTATTGACTTCAAAGAGTAATTATCGAGCTTTGACCAAGGTTATCAGAAAATTTGTTGTGGAACAGAATTTGAGAAATACAAGTGTGGATATCAATTGTTTGACTATTTTGGAAATAAGAATTGATGCATGTGCATTGACAAGTGTTAAAACTTTTTGCTATAGTTGACTAAAGTATAAACTTATCCATTGATCTTGAGTATGTTAAATGAGAAGGTCTTTGGAAATGTATGTGCTTGGAATTATTGAAAGCTTTTTGTAAAATATGTTTCCCATTTAGCACTACAAGTGTCAAATGTCTATTGCGTAGTATTAAAGGAGACGCATACATGTGTATCTTTCATTCATGCCATATTCTTATGTAAAAGTATGTCAGCTTCATCCTTTTTAACAATGGAAGTTGAGTAACGACCAGTAGACATGTACTTGTATGCACACTTTATCATACATGTATATAACATGTATAACATAAAAAAAGTGTTCTCGTTAAAGTTTATCTTTAAAAAAATATTTTGGATGTTAAATTATATCTTGCCAATGTGTATTAATTAATATGGTGCTTAATACTGATGTTGCACAGTGAAATCTTACAACATTTGAATAACATAGTACATTGTACTTGAGTAGGGACCACTCGGGTCGCGTGGTCTTAAAGCAGGGAATTTGTGGGGGCACGTTACCTCCATCCACACACCGGCTGCCCGGATACAGGGCTATATTTAGATTGACCTATGTTGTTGTTGACGCGTGACCTATGCAAATGTAGCACTTGTTAACTCAATGTCCATTCACTCTTGAAACAAGTAGGTCCATAGTTTTAGAGGGTTTCTTCTACATTTTCTTATTATAATTGTAAAAGAATGACAATAATGTGTAAGTGGAAGTTCCTTTGAGTATATTATGTCATTTACGGGTGTAAGTAATCCGTAACAGCATTTTGTTGAGGGTGCAATAATATTTTAGAGACACTTGGTGATGTGTCCGCATCGTGCGGGAGCGCGCGAAACAGGCACTGCTTGTCTTCCAACTTTTGGACGGCAGTCACTTATTTTGTAGCCGGGATTTTCTCGGTGAGATTTCACCTTCCTCTTGCTGTTTGCCAGCATAATCATGTGCTGAGAGGGAAGGTGGGCGCCTCTGGAACCTGTGGTGAGTGTCCTTTTTATCATAACTTTGCGGGAAACTTGCGTTTTTGTGACACTTTCACTCACGAACTTTCCACTTTTGCAGCGTCGTCGCCATAGCTACAGTCGTGCATATTCCCACACACACCCACGTTGTACTTGTATGCTCAGCGCACAGCGTCTGAACTCGCGTTGTGTGTGTGTGACCTTTGACCGCCATTGTGTACACATTCACCATGTATTTTGACCGCAGTGTTGTCTTGTTTATTTTTCCGTAGGCAATATGTAGGCGCGGTCTACTGTGAGACCTTCATTTATTGCACCTGGGGATCTTTACTATACGGGATCTTTACTATACGGGATCTTTTGCCTGGTGATCTGTCTTTGCATCGTGACCGGGATCCACACACATAGCACATATACTGGGGAAGTTTTGGGATCAACATCTGTTCATCATGTTCATTAACTGCAACTGATCTAATTAACTCATTGTTATTCTACTGATTTGCTGATGATTGAATAAATTCTCTATTAATCGCTGAAATTGAACTGAACTGGTGATTCCGTGTGATTCCATCTGGGGCAGCCTCCAACACACTTATCCTGATTTAGTTTGGGATCAAACTCCCTCATCATGCTGTGACACCGCAGTATTCAAATCACTTCAATATGAACTCCTAAAAAGTTTGTATTTGATACTTTATCAATGACAGTACTTTTGAGAATTAAGGGGACTGTCTGAGAATATTTACGTTTTCAACTACTAAATATTATATAATTTGTTTTCTTGAGATTTAGGGATAATTTATTTGATAATAGCCATGACCCTATTTTTCTAAGTTCCAAATTAAGTTTACTAACTCCTGTATTAATATCATCATGGTCATAAAGTAAACTCGTGTCTTTGGCAGATAAACACAAAGATATTATACTGGAACAATACCAAATGTCATTTATGTAAATAAGAAAAAGCAAGGGGCCCCGAACCGAACCTTGTGGAACCCCACAAGAAATGTACTGTTCAACAGACGTTTGAGAGTTATAATAAAAAAATTGCTTTCTATTACTAACAAAGATAACTTTTAAACCAATCTAGGGCTATTCCACGAATTCCGTAGTCTTCTAGCTTTTGTATAAGTTTTGTATAATAAACCGTATCAAAAGCTTTAGACAAATCTAAAAATATCCCCATTGACATTTTTTGGTGCTCTAAGTATTTTGTGTACAACGTGAACTACAGCCATTTCAGTTGATCTATGATTTCTAAACCCAAACTGACAGTCTGTGAGAATACTATTTTTGTTTACAATAGAAATCAAACGGCAAAAAAATAAGTTTTCAAACAATTTCGATAGAACTGATAATACCATAATTGGTCTGTAATTACATATATCAGTTTTACATCCTTTTTTAAATATAGGAATAACCTTTCCAACCTAAAGCCCATCTGGAAAGACACCCGCAGCAATTAATGTGTTAAAGCCAGTGGAACGGGGAAAGAATACTTGGCTTTTTTAAGTACAACTGAGCTAATTGTATCCCAACCCGGGGCTTTGTCATTAGGAAGTGTGTTTATAATGTCAACAATATACTCTTTCGTATAACAGGATTAAAAAAGAAGGAACTCGGACATCCATCGGGAAGAAAAGAATCTAAAGAAACGTCAGGTGATGGCATCTTGCTGGCAATGTTCTCACCAATGTTTACAAAATAATCATTGAATGCATTAGCAATATTTTTGTCTCCACGAATTTCCGTATCTTGGCGTACAAAGTGCGATGGTGTTTTTTTAGGTTTGCGTTTATTCAGAATTGACTTTATGATTTTCCAAGTACCTTTAATATTGTTCTTTGCTTCGTTTAATTTATAACCAAAATACCTTACTTTAGCCACTCGAATTTGTGCATTTAGCTTGTTTCTAAATTGCATATAAATTGATTTATCTTGTAGAGAGTGGGTCTTGCGATACTTTCTGTACATTCTTTCTTTTGATAGAATTATAAAGTCAATTTGTTAACCAGGGAGATTTACACTTGTTGTTACGTTTATTGACTTCATGTAAAGGAAAATTACGGTTGTATACACACAGAATACGTTCCAAAAATACATCATACACAACACTAACATCTTCAAGGTTTGTAATGAAACTCGAATCGGTTTGATTGAGATCGTTAATAAATCTTTCAATATTATCATCACAAAAGTCGCGTCTATAATTTGGCAGAGAGTGTGTCTTTGATTTGGTTTTATTTATAGCTAAAACACAGGCAAGTGATCACTTATGTCGGTAATGAGGATTCCAGACGAGTGATCTGAAAAGTCATTAGTAAATATATTATCAATTAAAGAAGAACAGGTATCAGTAATTCTGGTAGGTTGAATTATTATAGGGTAAAAAGAATAGGTTGCCAATACATTGAGAAAATTATTCACAACAGCATTAGTATTTTGATTTAACAGGTTAATATTGAAGTCACCTATAATATAACATTTTTTTTCTTGTTCAGGAGACCTAAGATATCAATAAGACCTGTTATAAAATCACCACAAGAAGTATCAGGTGGTCTATATATTACTCCAACAATAGCATTATTGATATGCGCATTTTGTATTTCAATTAAACATGATTCGATATTTGGGTGATTTATACACATATCGTAACGAACTTTGTATGTTATATCCTCACTTACATATAATGCAATCCCACCTCCCCTTTTATCTTGTCTACAAAAGCCCTCAATTTTAAAGTGTGGTGGCTGAATTAAAGGGTCATTTACATTTTTAAGGGAGGTCTCAGTTATTCCAATTATTGAAATCTTATTTTGTGATAGGTTAAGATGTGATATTTTACACACATTTTTGTTCAGACTTCTTGCATTGATGTGTTATAATTTTGCGTTAGGATTGACTTGAAAATAATCAAGAAACGTGTTCTCATCTAAGTAGTCGCATATTATTTCAGTAAAATTATAAGTTAAATCAGGGTCTATGTTAAAATTGACATTGTTGAATGAGTTGTCCCTGTCAATGTTAAATTGATTAAATCCCAAGGTCATATTTAAAGTGGTAGCTTCGTTTAATTGGTCACACACACAATTAATCACACACAAAAACAAGAACACAAAAACAAACATGATTCTCCAGGATGAAAGGTCTTGAATGCACCGGTGTGTAGCTTGTAAGTAATGACCAGGGAATGTATGCAAACTGCACCCGGGTGTTGCCTCGGTTGTATTCTCGTAGCTGCTTGCGTGCATTCCGGACATCATTACTTACGTCATCGGAAATGTAGATTTTTGCTCCTTTATATGGATTGTTCCGGAGGGATTTTGCAGCCTGTTTGAGGATGTACTGTCTGTCCCCGAAGCGGAGGAGTTTACAGAGAATGGGTCGTGGGCGAGTTTTACCAGCCTGATTTGATGATCGGTGTGTAGGTGTACGATGGGCCCGTTTAACTTCTATCTGATCCCCGTCGTCAAGCTTCATGTGTGACTTGAGGAAATCAGAAACATAAGCATGTCACATAACACCTGTCCTTCAGTCTCTTCACTGGCTGCCCGTTGACAAACGCATCACCTTCAAAGTTCTGTGGTTGGTCTACCACGCAGTCCATTGCTCTTCACCAGTCTACTTACAAAACTCAATACAGGCATACCACCCCCCACGCAGGCTTCGATCATCACCCTTCTTCAACTTCCTCGATCCCGACACTCTTGGGGTGACCACAGCTTCTCTCACTCAGGCCCCACTCTCTGGAACAGTCTACCCCTCTCTTTCCGTCAAGCTCCCTCTTCGATCTCCTTCAAACAAGAACTCAAAACCTACCTGTTCACAATCTAATCTCCTCTTCGGCTTGCACCTTGCAATTCATATGTCTTGGACCTAGCATTCATAATTTGTAGTTTTGTCATTTATAATTTTGTCATTTATATTTTTTGTAGTTCGTACTCACTCTTTGTATAGCGCCATGAGTGTCACCGAATATTGAACCTGTTTGCGCTTAATAAGATGCCACTATTATTATTATTATTATTATTAAACAAATTCTTCACAGGAAAGGTCCCCCTGATCCTTCTGGGATACCATGAAGAATTTATGTTATTCCTTCGGCAGCGAATTCACAGGTTATCGATTTGTTTTTCTATCTGACGAATATGCAGATGGTTACCATTGACCTGAGTCTTAAGGCTTGAAACGGAGTCGGCGTGGTTCTTTTCCTGGTTAAAGAAAGTGACTTCTTGAGATCCCCAATCTCTGTGTTTTGTAGACTCACTTTTTCTGTGGTTTCATGCAGTTTAACATCCACCGCAATTATTCTCGATCCGAGAGTTTCCAGGGTTGTCAAGATCATGTCAAGCTTCGTGTTCATGAGGATGATGTCTTTCTTACACGAGCACGTATGGCAGCCATCTTGGCCATTGTGAACATCGGTATTCGTACTCACGGATGGTGGGTTCAGGTCTTTTTTTGAACCTCGATTTCGAAGACTCCTAGGCGATTTTGGGTTTTTTTGATAGATTCCAGTTTTGTAAACCATGGAGAATCAGAACCTGCTTGATGACCTTCAATGCGGTTTCGGCATTTTGAGATAGAAGTGAAAATTTTCTTCAACATTTTGCTTAGAAATCCATGAGTTGTGGAACATTTTACAACTGTTGGCGGCGCTGTTTATTCTTTCTATTTTTTTATGAAAGTTTTTTTTACACTAAAACCCTTTTAAATTGCACAAATAAAAATGTGAAAGTAAATTAATTATTTGTGTAGTATTGTATGGGTCACGGTACATTCAATGTTATCACTAAATGATCAAATTATTTATAAGCAGCAAAATTTGCATTGATCTTTTCCTGTTGGTTATATTATATGTGCTGTGCAAAATGTAGGCTAACTCCATGCACACACATCTCGATCACTGTGAATGCATTTTATACTGTACTTTCGTATGAAGAACGTTGTACATGAAACCCTATTGACAAATTTGTGACAAAAGTGAGATCCTGTAAACAGGAGAAGAGCCAATCAACAGCCACGAATTTTAAACAATTGCTGAGAAGGCTTGGAGGGGCAACCAACCAATAAGAATTCTTGTTCTGTGACACTTGGCAAGGCCTGGCTATGGGCCAATGAGCGTAGGGTTGGTTCTTTTCATTCTAGAAGTAAAACGTTTAGGCGGGATGGAAAAGTTGCTGGCCAGTCACTTTTGTCTCAGCCTCTGAAGAAACAACTTGGATAGCAAATTTTACTTCACAATTTTTTAATTCTCCGCCACCTTCCCCTTCTCCTCCATGGCATTTTTTGAAGCGGATAAAACACCCCATGGTTCATTAATGATTTTTTACTCCTGCCATTACGATTTTGTAAATAATACTTAGGTTAAACAAAGCACAGTGTGCAACATTATGTAAGTAATTCAATGAGTAGTTAGTATTTTATTGTTGCTGTCAACATGTCTTCCCCTGCATGTAAACACTAAGACATGTGCTGATCGAGTTTGAGAATCACAAGTCTGTGAATGATGCTGTTGCTTTGATGGGAAAATTTTGCCAAGTTTTGTATGTTAAATATATGAGATAGTGACCCAATTGTTTTTTGATTAGGATCGTGCCTGTCAGCTTGAAGACATATTCTGCTCAAAAAGGTGAATTGGTGCAGTTGTTATGTGGCATTTCTGTGCTCATGTTGCTGTGGCCATGCGGTGACAGGCGTATTTCAGTTTGTCTTTCTTATTGGCCAGAGTTTGTAAGAACAACATGCTATGTTGCCTTGATTGCTGAAAATATTTGTCAGACAAATTTCAAATAGTGCCGGTATTTCGGCCTGCCTTTGTATTTTTGTCGGCGGCTGAGTCTTGCTGCTTCAGTGCTTGTTAGGACTTTTTTCATACAACATACTGACAGACTGGGTCAATCATTAATAATATTTGTGTACCGCACCACTCAAATTCACGTAAAAAACCTTGTAAATATTTTCTTAAAAACCCATTAAAGGTAAAGAAATAGGAACGGCCCTGTTGATGCTGATAGCAAATCCCACTTTCCTTCCCCTTCATAAACCCTAACACACGGCAGCAACTTCCTTGGAATGACTTTGGAATTTTCCAACAAGTTATTAGTATCAACATGGTGGTGGCCAAACTCTATTTCATTGAACCTAACATGTAGAGGCGACATGTATGATTACGCCCGTTCATAATAAACACATAAAATCAAACACAAACAGGTTTAAATAATTTAGCTTGTATTATTTAAGACAATGATTATAGATTTTGTTTTGTTCATGACAATTTTAATGTGTCAGTTGGTCGGTCACACATCTTTGCATTTTGAAGGACATTCCTGTGATAAGAGAGATATTTAGTTTAAATGTTTTAAAGAAACCTTTGGAGTGGTGAAGTAATATAACCAAGTATACTCACCAGGACAGATTTCTTTTTAAGTGTATTGCTGCACTAAAAAACATGCTTCTTATAATATTGTACTCGGACTGAGAAACATTTCAATAAATACTTAAGACTGTAGTGCACATTCCATCCAACTACTAAATTAAAGCTAAATAGTTGCCCCCCAACAATTTCACCCTAAAAAAACAGAATTTCAATACCTCAACAACTCATATCAGTCCAATCATGCTAATTGGTCTTAAGAAGTTAACACGCAACATGATTATGGCAATTCTTATATTTAATCTGAGTTTTTGTCAGGTAGCTTTGAAACAACACTTATTATCCTGCAGCCACACCACCAATGTAGCTCTTACATCATTTCTCAACAAGTCATGCTTAATATTACATGTAATGGACTTGAAAATGTCAACATTACAAATTCATACCTCACTTTTGTGAGTTTACAATGTTGAAGTCGACTTGAACCTTTTTATGCCCTAGCCACGCCCCTAGCCACGCCCTAGTCCCCACCCTAACCACACCTTAATCAATTCATCAATTTTGTAAAGGCTATTATGCTTTATGCATCTTAACAAGAAAATCTTGGACATCTATATTAACATTTGTTAGTTGTTTGTTTGTTCGAACCGTGCATAAACCATATTGTATTGATAAAATATAAATAAAAACATAAATAATCGATATGCAAAATTTCCCAACCCATCATCATTCAAATTCTTCAAAAGTATGGCCTCCTGGCTGCCGGACTAGAAGTTTGAATAATCCAAAACGAAAATAAGGTTAAATAGTCCGAAAGTTCATTATTCCGAAACGAAAATAAGGTTCAATAGTCCGAAAGTTCATTATTCCGAAGGTTAAAAATAAGGTTCGATAGTCTGAAAAGACTATAAAGTCCGATAGTCTGAATCAGCAATAAGGTCCGATAGTCCAAATCGACAATAAGGTAAGAAAATTCGAATCGACAATAAGGACTGATAGTCCAAAGTGTCATACTGACGAACCGTATTGCCCACTCGGACTATCGAACCTTATTCTCAACCTGGACTATCGAACCTTATTGTCAATTCGGACTATCGAACCCTACCGTACATTCGGACTATCGAACCTTATTATCTATTCGGACTAACGAACCTTATTGTCGAATCGGACTATCGAACCCTATCGTCTATTCGGACTATCGAAACTTCGGATTAATTAACCTTATTCTATTTTCGGACTAATGGACCTTTCGGACTATCGAACATTCGGATTATCGAACCTTCAGTCTATTGGACCTTCGGATTATCGCACCTTCAGACTATTGGACCTTCGGACTAAAGAACCTTAGGACTAATGACCCTTCGGACTAAAGAACCTTCGGACCATCGAACCTTCGGACTATCGGGCTGTAACCATTTATACACCTCTTTCTCCCCCGCTGGCTACGCCTGTGAAAAGGGTAAGGCAAAGTTCTTGCTGGCTGAGATTTATATTAATTTCAAAGAACAGAGACATGTTCGTTGTTTTTTTTTACTCTGGTTACTGGAGATATAAACAAGTTAACATTTTGGGAACTTGTTAACCCTTTGTCAGATTTAACACTCTGCAACTTTAAAGTCTCCGTTGAACAAACGCAATTATTATTTTTTTTTACCTTGATGTGTAAAAATAAGCATTTTTATTTTATCATTTCCAACATAGCTTTAAGCAAATGGTTGTAAAGTTTTGTTGTCTTTGATAATTTTCCTTTACTGAGAACTGAGGACTCACTCATTCCTTACTATATTTGTGTCACATTGAAATGTTGATTGTACCTTGAATTTTTTTGTGGTCTCATATGGTGTAGGCATTCCAAAGAAAGGAATATTGTGGAAAATCAACTGTACTATTACTTTCGATTTCTTTTACATGGTTTACATTTACATATTTAATGAGTGAGATGTAATTGCCCTTGGCGTATTTTTGTAAATGTCTGCCACCACCATACAAAAAAAATGAACTTATGTTTAATAATGGATCGTTCGAGGGTGACTGATCCTCAAAGCAGGGAAATTGTTGGGAATCAGCGAAAATCATCGAGGCGCTCCGTACAAATTTTGTTTTATATACGCCCCATACTTCTTTAGCCCCACAAAATATATACATTTGGGACGTGCACATAAAACAGCCACCACATTTTGTAGTCAGGTCGCCTATCGACTACAGACGAATGTAGGCCTTCTTTTGCATTGTCGGGCTACGTTTCCATCCTTTCGATTAGCCAAGCACTAGTTTTGAACTGAGCTGAATGACCTGTGCACCATATCTTTTTGTAGAACCTGATACTGGGGTATGTATCTGTTTTAAATAATGTGAAATGTAATTCTTATAACGGACACTTTAGTTATAGAAAATTGTGTTAAAAGTGCCCTAGCTCGTTTAGAAGTTGCTTACTAATTGTAATTTCAGGTTTCTTTATTTTCGGCATCATCATCAATAAGCCTTAGGCCCCGTGGATTAATTCCGATTTGCGTGCACCCCCGTGCGCCTGGGAGCGCACGCGTGCTCATGCGTGCTACCCCGTGCTGCACGTGTCTGCCCGCAATTGCATAGGCCCCTGCGTGCCGTTGCGTGCCGTTTTGGGCAACTGCGTGCCATTGCGTGCTTATTCGGGCTATTGAACACGGGCAAGGGTTGCTACACTAATCTCTAGATTAAATCTGACAAAAGAAAATGGGTAGCCGGCCAAGGCGGCACCGGAAAAAGAGGATGATGAAAGGGCGGGAGTTCCAATGACATAAAAGACGTTGGTGCGTGGCAGTGCCACAATGGTGTTTGGATTACTCTTTTATGATACGTGACATTACATGTACAACACTTTACGTACGTATGGCTAGGCTATTTTCATAGCTTTTTGCGTCGTTTGATTTGAGCTCCGGATATATTATATCCCGATTTCCACGCAGCCCTGATTTTTGTTTTGGCACAATTGCAGAATACCCCGCCACTCGATCTACCAAAAGTATAGTTCCGATCCCGCCCCGCACAACGCAGCACACGGAATATGTGTTCAAGCATAATCCCTGTTATAAATACCACCACCGCGTGCCAGACAAAGTCTGGAAATTGCCGATCCCGCACCACACAACAAGGAACATTCGTGCACGCGTTATTATCGTTACCGCGAGCCAGACTACATGTAAGTCTGACACCACTTCCATCAGCGTACAATAACATGCGGTTGTAGGCCAGTCTGGCTGCAATGGCGTCTCGCCGTTGTACAAATTCTCTCATTTCGCCTCTGTGCCCCGACCTTTAAAAATTCTTTGCGGCAAGGTGGTGCAAGCTTTTAATATTTGTTTTCACACCACTGTTTCAATAAAAGTCTGCACTTTCTTGGTACGAGTGTACCAGTCCGTACCATTTTTATTTATAAAGTTATGATAAAGACAGTTCGATTTTTCAAGTAGATTTAAATTTTACACGGAGTTTTAAATTAAAGTACCGGCTCACGCGGTAATGTTTGGGGCATTTCCTGTCCTTTCCTGGGCACTTTTATCATTAACATTTCCTGTCATTTTGGAATGCGTGTAATTATTGGTACCTCCAGAGTAGATTAGTCATGCTTGGCCCTGCCAAGTGTTTACAACTAACTAATGAGCGGATTAAGGGACACAATGGCTAAAGTCCAGATGTCTATTGTGCATTTCTGCGGTTTGTAATGTTGTACCGTCTGCCACTGAGCCCGTTTGCGTGCCACTACGGGCAGATGCGTGCCGATGCGGGCCAGTGGGTTCAAAATCTCCTTTGTTCGAGTTTGCCCGCATGCGCACGCGTGCACCCGGGGGCGCACGGGGGCGCACGCAGATCGGAATTAATCCATGGGGCCTTAAACACGTAAGGACCCTGCACATTAAAAAATAAAGAAACTTTGGAGATGAGAGGAGTTTGTCATACGTGTTTTAATTAACCGGCAATGCCTGCCGACGAGGCGACCCTGCACTGATGTGTGGCTTAACTGCTATATATACAATCACAATGACAAATTTAGGAGGGAGAATAGATCGTTACAAGTAGGTATAATACTCCAAAATTATAATTTTCAAAAGATGCATCATATTATACGTCAATTTAAAGCTGGCGCGAGAGAAATGTATTGGTGCAAACCGTGTGTTGATACATTGTTTATATTACCACTTACAGCCCTTTAAAGGGTATTTTGCCGTGACAAACGGACCCTTGTACACACACTTTTTTTTACTTTTGTTCGGCAAATTTGAACTAAAAACATTGTAATCTTAGCTGAAAAGATAAGCTATGACAATTTTGACAGTTATACTCGTCGTAGAAAAACACATAAAGAAACAAATACGAGGATTAACTAAAACTCTTATATGCAGAAGAAATGTGAAGAAAGGTTATAGTGTGAAGTTATAAAACTGACTGTAAAAAAGAATAACCGGCATGCATCAGTTAAAGAAATGTGTGCAATACTAAACACTTTGAGAAATAAAACTGCGCTAAAAATAATACTGAAGGTTAAAACAAAACGTGACTGAACATTATGTTTACAGGTGCCAATGTTCAAGCGTGGGTTTCAAGTTAGCAGCTGATGGATGTCCCCACATTCTTTGCTCACTTTGAACGCTTCCTGTGAACCATTTTGAATCGCCATCATCTTCAAAGCGATGCTTGATTCTACAACCAACAAGGCCATCACTTGGAAGTCTCCCGTACTCTGCTTGTTGATCTGGCACCTATGACTCTTCAATCGAAGTCTTTACGTTAAAGTGAGCTCCTCAAAACTCGTCTCGTTTTCCCTTCTGTTTGTAGGATGATGTTGAAGAGCTTTGATTGGAAGGTTGTTGGCCTAAAATGTTTCTCCGGAACTGCAATTGGGCCTTAAGAGCTGCAACATTTTGGTGGTTGAATTTCAAATCGGCAAGAGCAGAATCCGTTTGTTCAGCTGTCTGCCACAGCCTCCAGTACATGATTTTGTTGGTTTGATCGAGTTTTGCTTGCAAACTCTTCTACTTCTCTTCTCAACTTCTTCCTTTGTTTGCTTTAGCTGCTCATCCTTATTCGCTTTGATCATTCGTTGTCGCTCCTTGCATTTCGCTCTGACTTGTCTGACTTGATTGTACGTGTCTTTCAACAATTGTTATTCTTCCAGCCATTCTTAGGTTCTGTTGAAAATAAACATGCAGTCTAGTTTAGCAGAAATTGTGCTTATATGTGGCTTGCATTTCAGGAGATGGTCGTAGTACCCAAAATTGATTTACAGAATTTGTTGTGTTTTGGGAAACTGGATACTACCTCTTTCAGAGCTTCTTGAGACATTTCATATCTCTCCCCCCCCAAGATGGTCATTGTACACTGTTGTACTAGCTTTGCCAAAGCAGTGATAAGAGCCCCTAAAATGACGGAACAATCACCATCAAATTCAGACTCTTCCATCAAGCTTGATATATGAATACATTTTTCACTGGAATGTCAGACTACAGCTGGAGTGCAAATCATCTGGGTTTTGTGCAGCTTCATGGAGATACTTGTGTAACTTGAGGTATCTTTCATTCATGTCAAAAATGTTGACACTCTTATCCTCTATTAATGTCCACAAGGTTGTTGTAACTTGCTTGCAAATCAGGCCAAGAACCTTACAGGCAGAAAGAAGAAAGAGCTCTTGAAGGTCGTGCTTAATCCATGCATTTGTTTTGTCGCTTTCAAGGAAGTTGAGCATTTTTTTCTTGAGCCAGAAAACAACACCAGCATTTATGGATTTGAGTATTGAACCTGTTTCCTCTGAATGGTGTGAGAGGCAAGCTGTGAAGGCCATGTGCTTTCAGATGATCTGACAGATAAATCCTAAATGTCCAATGACAACCAGTTTTGGCATTCCCACTGTACGCGAATGTTTGACATGCAGCTCGTACAAGTCGGCGCACTGCTGACTCTGATGGTTTACGGAAACGGACATCATATATTGGCACTTCCTCCCAAAATTTTCCTTTTCAATTTCTGTTAGTGTCTTGTTTGAGACTTCCGCCAAATGGACAAGGCCATGAAGTTCACAAAAAAAAAAAAAAAATGGTGAGCCTATTTAGCTGACTCTGTAGGTCCTCCAACAACTCTTGCCAATGTTCAACCACTTGTGGTAACACATCAGCCCTGTAGAGTTCCAGTAACTCATTAAACTTCATTTCAGTTGACGCACGGTCTGACATTGTGTTTCTCAAATTAAACATCATGTTTTAAGATGCCACATTAGATTCATTGTAGTATAGTTTATCAATGTCCCACAATATTTGTTGAATGTGTCCAGTGTGTCTTGTCCAAATTAGGTGAGCAGATCTCGAAGGCCCAAGAGGTATGGCCTCCTTTCCTTTGTTCTCAGTCCAAAGGCTCCATATTGTGTTTTTTTTCATATTTGGAGCTTTAATCCATTTCGAGAGATGTACTCTCCTCAGTGGAAACTTCTTATTTGTGTCTGGGCCAAAATGAGACGCTGAACTTTTATATTATTCACTGTTGAGACACAAGGCATGCGATTTGGTGTTTACCTACCCATACTTAGTACAGTTTCAATAACTAAAACAACTCTGTTTGTAGCAAATTGCTCAGACAGCAAACTCTGAATACATTTTTGTAACTCGGGTGTGTACCGAGTGTTTTCCTTATTGTAACACTCGAATATATTACTTGCCACTTCCTCCTGTAATATGTTTAATCTGTATTGAAGTTCAATAAATTCCTTTCTCAGTTCTTAATTTTTGTCTTTGAGACCTTTTTCATTAACTTCTTGATCGTCTCAAACTTCTTGTTCTTGAACTTCCATGTCTTCTTGACGTCTTCTGTCTTTCTTCAATCTGTACCGTTCTGTTTCTTTGAACTGCTATACAATCACAGATTTTCTTTTAGACCCTTGTTTTTCTACCCTCTGCAATGTGCCTGTTAATTTCGCTTGTGATTCCCTTGCCAATTTCTCCTCTCTGTTACATTCTCCTTCAAGCCTTTTTACCTGATCATGCAAGCCCCAAGTTACATCATTTCTTGTGTCAGCTGCTTGGTTCAGAGATTGCACTTCTCTTTGAAAAGTGGCACTTCTTTGTTGGTAGCTGATTTAGGCCTTGTTGACTGAACTTGGCTGGTCTGTGCTTGCGGACTTGCTGATGATGATTGGGTAAATGGTGGAGTTTGGCTGGTTGATGGAGGCTCACTGGGTGATGATGAATGGCTGGCTGTAGGGTGACCTGTTGGGAGTGAACTGTCTAACTTTGGGAATACAAAGGGTGATGAAATAAACTGTTCATGTGTTGTTTGACCTTCTACTCTACGTTTACTTTTTCCCAATTCATTTTCAGTTTTTGTAAATCATTGCACTCTTGATTTTTACGTAGTAAACGACACATCTGGGATCTGATGTTGAAGCCACAGACAGGTCTCACGTAATGTTCCCCCTTTAGTATGGCGTATCGCATCTTCATTCAGAACCACTTTTGACTATGACATCTTGCTAATCTTCGGCTGAGATTATATATAATTCAGTACAGTTCGCTATTGACCTGCTTTAAAATGTGTATCTCTCCTAATTCTTTTAGAGATGTACCCGATACATCTGTTTTGGGAAAGAAGGAAAACAAATAATTGAACATAACTGCGTTTAAAGACATCCATGCACTCATTGAAATGTACTTGACAGTGCTTGTTTGAAAAACTTCTGAGACCTCTTTATAGATGTCCAGCTCCTCATTTGAGTCTCGGATGTGACGAAACGTGCGAAGTATAGTCTGCGGAGGAAAATAAAAACATGTTCTCATTCTTCAGCAACAAGGCACAGTGAAATATATTCAGCAGAAACACTTGACTACATCGTCGCGTCAGTACAACAAGGTTGTATCTCCTAAAATGGCTTGAACGACGCAAAACGCGAGTTTTAGAATGTCAAAAGGTCTTATCTCGTTGAAAATAACCCGGATGTACACGCAAAGTCAATGGACGTCGAGATACGCACGGAGCTTATTCGCCCGAGATACGACTTTGTTGCAGAATAGAGTTACGACCTTGTTACACTGACGCGACGATATAGATTGTAGTACATGTACCTGGACACTTCCTTTCTTCTACTTGTCTAATTCCTGCTGCAGATCTGAATCTTCTGTATCTGTTTTAGGGATGACATAGACTGCATCGTCTGACTGGGAATGCATCTAGCATGATGAGAAGTACAATTAAAGACCTGTTAATCCATGCAACCATTTATTTCTGAACTGTTTATATATGTTCATTTACATGCATGACTGAAAAATTATTCCTATTTTATTTATAAAATAAATACCTGAACACTTCTTTTCTTCTCTGTGTCATCACGGCATATAGTTTCATCGGAGTCCGTCTCTGGTACAAATGTAGCATCCGAGTCACTATCAGCGTCTGACATACTCTAAAAAATGACAAAGTCAAAAGACAAAGAACTAAATGTCAGAACTATACTACTTCATTCATTTTTATTAGCATAAACATGTCTCCTGAGAACATGATTCTGAATTAACCCCCCTCCCCCCCAAATACCTTGGCTTCTGACATATCGCTCTGCTGGACTATATAAGTTTGTAAAAGAATGGGAAAAATAGGGGTGAGTTTAATAATTATGCATCTGTGCAAACTCCTCGATGGGCAGACGTGATAAATAGGATATATATCTCACACATGCTGATTGGAACCAACATTTAGCCAATGCATGTGCCCCCCTCCGGTCCTTTTGAAATCCCCACCTCCTCCTCCTCTCCCCTCCCCTCCCCCTCCCCAGCCGGGGCCCCCACCCCCACATCATGTCTTCTCTTTTTTTTTCTGGTGGCCTTTTTTTCGCCTATTATTATCAATCACCCCAATTGTGATTTTGTTTTGTAGCTCTGAATAAGTTATCATAATGCGCTTGATCTCGTATTTTGCAGACGACAGCTGACCCTTTTTGCCGAAATATATTACGTCGGCCTTCATTTGAAAGCTATTTTCTCCAAGGCCAGATCTGGCGGTAGAAAGAAAATGCACTAGTTCTTACAGAAAAAAGAACAAGGAATTAATTTATGTAGAATTTAAAAGAAGCCCTCCACGATATCTGTGTGTAAAAGTGTAAATTTTGAGCAATTCGTTAAGATTTGGTCCGAAACGACAACAAGTACCTCAAAATCCTTGTTCCTGGACCGATTTCCACAAAACAAACGCTGTCCTGACACTTTCAAGTCTTGCCTTGTCAATAGATGGCAGCATTTTTCGACTTGCTTTGTCATAAGGTGGCAGTCAAACCGAATTTTTAAGCTCTCTCGACGTCTGTCTGACACAAACGTAGTCTAAAAATGGCGGCGCCCATGACGGTTGGCTGAATGTGTGCGCCGACTTCTTTTCTGATTAAGCAAGAAGAGAGGTACGTTTTTGCCAATTAGTTGACATTTAATGAACGAGGAAAGATTTATCAATATGTAGGAGTCATTTCAAGCTGAAAAGGCTTGTTTGGGACAGAGAAAAAGTCCTTTGATAAATGACAATTCTGTGTGGGGCATAATAGGAAATGTCTTAACTCGCGTATAACAAAGTTTTCTCGAGCTTGAATTTTCCACTACCGACGATCCAGCGATTATAGAAAGGAGCTTTTTCTTTTATTAACGAAGATGCTTACGACGTGTTTCAATAGGCAAAGTTGTTTATGGAATCAAGATCAAAAGGTTAAACTGACAGCACTGAGTATACAAATTGTTTAGAATGTATAATATTTAAGATATAATATACATTATGGTAATAATTAACTGTGTTGCTGTCATGTGATGATACTTTGGACTGTGATTGTGTTGCGTATATTTTCTGTATCCGCCATACACATGCTTACTGTTGGTCCAATTGAACAGGAGGTTTGAGGTTGATGTAAACACTTGTAAATTTTTAAATTGGTGAGTAAATTTCAATATAGTACTTTTGTGGTAATCATTTTAATGAGTCGTTCATTCATATTCCGTGTGTAAATTGCTTTGAATTGTTGGAGGGGACATTTATAGGATTTATATTTTTAGTTTTGTCCTTCCCCGACGTATTTTATAAAAATTAAATACTTAGTGAAGTATGAGGGTTTTCGAGAGGAAAAAAAAGTGCTTAATTGTCAGGATACACTTGAACGTACGACCCCTGTTTACCAATGCAGATATCTAACTACTCAAACACTGAGCCGCTAACCCCGCGAAAAAACCCCAACAAAACAAAAACCTTAGTTAGTAATGTCTCTACTGAACTACAGCATCTAAATACGTTTATGAACAGTTGATTGTTTGTAATGATTGTTTGAATAGCTAGTCAATGCATCTAACACTAAATTGAAACCTTGTCCCGCAGAAACTATGGAAGATAACGATGATGAAAGAAAATCCCTCCCAGTCGACGACACACAACATGTATGTATATTAATGAATTTGGTCATAATGATGGCCAGCGGAACATTGAATATAACATGACATATTATAAAGGAAAGAATGTTTTCTTGTACGCATGACGTCTGCATATATTTATATAACCATGGTACAAATAAAGGGCGACAGAAATTTATATTTGGTTAAACGTTGAGCAAAACAGTTATCCAGTTGGATTATTAAAAATAAAATATCTATGCATAAGTTGGCTACGGTTTTCTACGCTGCATTCTTTGCTTTTCTATTACTTAGCACTATCAATTCAATCTGTCATTTTTTTATTACCAGAAGAAAGAATATAAACATTCCATTTTGAAGTTTAAGAGTCGATCCTTCGCTGACTTGTCTCGATTGGAATGGCTATATCTCGTCAAGTCCATCCTCTCTGTTGTGTGTGCAGCGGCTCTGTCATTCAAGACGTTTGCAGAAGTAAAGCCGGTTTCATCCCAATTTACATTATCAATTGTGTTGGTTATCACAATGTGTTGGTTATCACAATGACTTCAAGTTTAAGACATTTAGAAATATACAATGTTTTAAACATCATCATTGAAAGGATGTCGGCTGCGACACCGCTTACCGAAGTTATAATAACCATCTCTCGATATCGGAATTGTTCAATTCATGTTTATTCTTATACAATGGCATGTTATTCAAAGAGTCAACTTAAAGTCCGATATTTGGGTAGTTTAATTGGGAGTTAGTATCTATAACATTTGGTAAACAATATTATATATGTTACATTTGATAATTGTAACCTCTTGACATACAAACGCGACCACCGACAACACAGTGTCTAATTTCAATAGGAATATTGTTTTGATGTTAATCATTGAATAAAATAATGTATATTTTATAATCAATATACTTCCTTTGAAGGAAGCAAGTAGATTGTGTCAAGTATATAGTCCGAGAAAAAGTTTCAAACAATTTACCAGAAGGATTGACATAAAAATATGACTTAACATGCGTTTAATTATATAAATAGGATTGTATCTTGTCGATACGATACTAACAAGCTGAAATCATTGAGCCCAAGTAACAATCATATTGCATTTGAAAAACGTTGCAAGTTACAAAAACATCCATCTTCGTAGATTTTTAAAATGTGCTATAGTGTTGTCTATTTCAAACACTGTGAAACACATTTCGTCTCTTGTTTGTAATGTTCCTTCTGCTGGTGTATCAAGTACACGGCGTGTTGATGAGGATGCCTTACAGCCTTCTACTACATTGTTTGTTTGACATAGTTGTGGTTGCCTACTGTAGCGTGTATTACACATTGCTGAATGACGATCGAAAGTTCAAGATTGTAAGTAACCTTTACTGTTAGTAACATACTCAGAAAAAAAAGATCTATTCACATGGTGCTACCGCAAACTTATCTTGTCTTAGTATCTTTCTTTCCACCATGTAAACCTTCAAATCTCCTCTAACATTCCTCTGCCATAAATACTAAAATAAAGGTTGCCGACTTTTAAATTTTGAATGGTATTTTGTTAAATTGTGTAAATTTGTTTTCCATATAAAAATAAACGGTCACTATATTTTCTATTTCAAATGTAGTATTTTTTTAATGTTCGACTATTTAAATTGTAATTTGAAAGCCGTGTTTCCCATGAGTGATCTTCGTTAGCTTTTTGCCAGGTTTGCTGCATTTCGCATGTTGCTAGCATTGTGACTGTGCATGATCACTGGCTACATGGCTACAGGTTTATGATTATCACTCCAAAGACATTGACAGAATAAGATACAGGCAACATGGGGCTGAATAACTCAGTTGGTTGAGCGTCCTTGGCCCGGTAGATAAGCGTATCACAGAGGTGGAAATGACAATCGTGACAATCTTCCCGGAATAATAGGTAATTAGTATTGGACCCTGTTATTAAATTAAAAAAAACAACAGCACACTGATACAAATAATATTGGGTATATATAAAGCACACGTCTCCACCAGTATTGGTGCTCAAGGCGCTACGTCATTATTACCCTGCTAATTGGGGCAGTGAAACATTCCAAATAGCATTCCCATAGTGACAAGTGATGAAAAACCGTAGTCAGAAATTCTCTTAAAATTCTTAGAACTCTCACAGATGATCAACATGTCATCTTTCATTTCTATTCAATTTTTTGTTGGTTGACAAATGATTTTCGAGAAATTCCCAACCAAAGAAAACGACCCCTAAAACGAGTAATAGTGGAATCTCAAAAAAGATCCCACCATCACATACCTAAAAACTGCAACAATTGCATCCAAAATGCTCGGGATTGCAAGTCTTGGCGAGAGGTGCATTGCCATATCCCTTCAATTCCACAATTTACTGGGTCGTTTCCCTATGGTAACGAATGTGATGCCCGTATCATGCACTGAGCGCTAAGCTCCGCCAATCACTTGTGCAGACTAGTGCAACAAAACACAGCGTCACAAGCACACAGCAGCCGCTTAGCAATGTATACAGTCCTATAGCAGGGTACCCGCTACGCCGTGTGTGTAAGCCAAAATCCAGCTACACATACCGGCGCAACCCCAGTACAGCTACACAGACTTTGTACACAAATCGCCTAAGCAATTACACATAAGCAGAGTACAAGTAATTCACCTACTTCTCTGCCCGCTGTTGCAGCTACGCTCTAGCCCGCTATCTCCAGACACCCGGCACTCAACACCTAAAACAGCTGAGCCCCGAACCTAGACACACAACCGGCTGTAGTATCTCACCTAACAACGATCACCACAACTGTATCAATCAGTCCCAACAACAAAACCAGTGCGCGTTCTAAAACCAAACCGCTAAAACAGCGCGTGCTTTCCAGGCACGCATTTATATACCAGGTACATGTAGACGCTAAGTCACGTTTACGAACCATGTGCGTGTACTAACCCTATGGTGCGCTTAAACCTATGGGAGTTATTGGCCAATCACGTACGCGCAGCAGCCCACGAAGCTCGTAAGCCCCGCCCGGTCACTGCACACAAGTGATTAAGCGTTAGTGCTATGGTATGAAGTCACAACTAAACACTTTCCGCCACAAAGACCCGAGCATGGCAGAAGATGTACCCATGCTCTAAAGCCAGAAGACAAAAATAAAAGGAAAGTGTGACTATATCTTAGCTTCTTCAAAATAATTCAATACAAAACTTGAGGCTTAACTTCATCTTTAAAATTCAAAAGGAAACATAAGACTTAACTCCTTCTTTAAATTACAATAGAAAACATAAGATGGGAAGCTGATATTAAAGTTCATTAAATATGAACTTAACACAAAACAAAACTAACTAGAACGCGTCGTTCAGTCACTGGAGTCAACGGGACGCCCGTTCTCATCAACGGACACTTGCTTGTAGCTCATCCGGTAGTTCTCTTCGGAGACGATGATGTTGCCATCCGGCCACGTCTGAGATGATGACTGGACCAGTTGCCGTCCTCATCTTCAACAGGGGGATGTCTTTCTGGAATGGGACACTTCGGGGCGTGGCTGGGATTGTATCGCCACCTCTTCCAGTGGGGGGGGGGGAGGGGGGGGGGGTGGAGGATGCGGGGGATGAAACAGGGGAGACTGGAGCCTCATCCCTTAGATGACCTCCACAGCAAATCTCGACACTAACGATACCGCAGGGGCAATTTGTGGGCCTGTCTTGGGTACCGTCTTGGTGGTGAATCATCCTGCCGTTCTGACTGACTGGCTGGACTACCTGGACTGAACGCCTCCGTAATGGAATTCTCCATGACAGGAACCTCATCTTCGGCCACTTCGGCCAACTCCTCTGACGACTCTTTGTCATCATGAACTTCGGGGTTTTCATCCATGGGGAGGCTTTCCGTCACCTGTTCCCCGGATTGACGATCCCACCGTTCGATTGCCTCACCGACATACGGTTTTAGTCGGTCTACATGGACAACCTTTAGTTTACCACCACGCCTAAGATGGATTCGAACTGTCATATCTGACAACTTCTTGACAACAAGCCATGGTCCTTCCCACCTACGTTGGAGTTTGGGGGACAAGTGCTTTTCTTTTGCAGGGTTGTGTAGCCACACAAATTGGCCTCCTTCAACCCATGTTGAGACGCTCTCCTGTCAAAATTCTTCTTTTGCCTCCGGGCACTTTTCCCGAAAACATTCCTTGCCCTCATATGGGCCTCCTGCATATTGCTTCGCAACGTTTCAGCGAAGTCTGCAGTGGCTTCCACCTCAACCTCAGGACACCCTGTCACCAGATCCACTGGGACACTCACCTCTCGCCCAAACATCATCATGTTGGGCGATTCCCCAATCGAGTCTTGCGGCGTGCACCTATAAGCGAAGGTTGCAAAGGGGAGGAACTCATCCCAGTCCTTCTGCCTACGCCTAGGGTCAATGAGCATCGCCACGATGTTGACCAAGGTTTTGTTAAACCTCTCAACCATGCCGTCCGATTTTGGATTATAGGCGGTTGTCCGAGTTTTCGAAATGCCGAGAATTTGGTACATTTCCCTGAACACTTCTGACTCAAAGTTTGTGACCTGATCAGAGTGAAGTTCTTGGGGCTCCCCGAATCGACAGACAAACTCAGTCACCAAAGTGTGCGCGACGGTAACTGAAGTAGCGTCAGGAAGCGAAAATGCTTCCATCCACTTAGTGCAGTAGTCGCCAACCACCAACACCCAACGATTACCATTGTCCGTGACGGGCAATGGCCCGAGCAAGTCTATTGCTACTCGCTCCATCGGAACACCAACTCGATACTGCTGAAGGGACGCAACATTCTTCTTAGCAGCCAACTTCCTCCTGGCGCAAATATTGCAGCCTCGGAGAAATGCCCGCACGTCCGCAGACATGCCTGGCCAGAAGTACCTGGCTTTGACTTTGGCCAGAGTTTTGCTGACCCCCAAATGACCACTAAGTTGCCCACCATGCAACTCTGACAGAATTTCCTTCCGAAACTTCAGTGGCAAAACCAACAGCCACCGGACGGACTTTCCATCGTCGGAGTCCCACCTCCTATGTAGAACTCCTTCCCTCTAACTGGTCCCACTGTGACCAATAGGTCTTACAGGCTGCCGACAAGTGCCAGACTGTCTTCCACTCAGGACGACTATCACCGTCCTCATTCAACTTCATGAGCCAACTCATGGTGTCATCCTGTGACTGTGCTTCCTTTAAGGCGAGCCCTCAAATTAGAATCCCTCCCCAGAACGTTCGGGGTTGAGCCCGCCCAGTGTGTTGAAGGGATTGGGACCTTGCATGGAACCGATCGGCCTGGATTAACTCCACCAGGCTTCTGCACCATGGCTCTGGCTTGTCACAAAGGAACCAATTTGTGACGCGCTAATCCTCCAGTAGGCAACAATGACTGTGATGAGCTTCAAAGAAGTTGCCGCTGGTAATCCCAGCTGGCCGAATAATCCTCCAACAATGGCTAGACTTCAATTTATGTTGCCTATTGTGAAACCCTGAATCACCAGTTTGGACCGATTGGGGCGTCACGCTTCAGTGACCGGGTGGCTTCTGGCTTCATACCGATTGGGGTGAAAGAAATTAGCATACCGGACCCGGTACCCGAACGGTCTGTTATCTGAAGGCTCGCCTAAAGCACTGCGAGACAGGGTTGGTTGGGCAACTACGTCCGTAACCAAAAACTCACTCCCCTGAGGCTGAACCTCGGGTACCACACCGGTTGCCTCATCCTCCTTGACCACCTCCTCACGGACGCACTGTTTGCATTGCCGTCTCAGCAACCCATCAGCATTACCATGCTTCTTGCCACTTCTGTGCTCAATGACCAAGTCATATTGAGACAGGACCTCAATCCACCTCGCCAGCTGACCCTCGAGGTTCTTAAAATTAAGTACCCACCGCAATGCGGCATGGTCAGTTCTGACCGTCACCCTGCGGCCGTACAAGTATTGTTTGAAATACTGCAAGTACACGACCACAGCCAACAACTCTTTACGAGTGACACAGTAATTTCGCTCAGGTTTGCTGAGCTTCCGGCTCGCATACGCAAGCACTTTTTCGTCACAACCCTGGACCTGCGTCAACACCGCCCCGATACCTTCACCACTGGCATCGGTGTCCAGGATAAAGTCGCCCTCGGGCATTGGATATGACAAAACTGGGGCGGCTTGAAGCCTGCCCTTCAGCTCGTCAAATGCCTCTTGACAACTCTTAGTCCACACAAACTCTCTTGACTTCTCGGTTAACGCATGAAGTTGACTCGCCACTTCTGCAAACCCCTTTATGAACTTCTGGTAGTACGATGCGAGGCCTAAAAAGCTTCGCACATCTCGTACACACTTCGGAACCGGCCAATTTGCCACTGCCTCAATCTTCTGAGGATCCGCGGCTACCCCTTCTGAGGACACTATGTGCCCTAGGTAAGCCACTGACCTCTGAAACAAATGACACTTGCTGGGCTTGAGCTTAAGCCCAGCGCTTCTTAGCCTGTCCAACACAACTCGGAGACGTTCTAGGATCTCCGTCACCGATTGACCAAACACGATGATGTCATCCAAATAAATCAGTAGGATTTCCCACTGCAAGCCGGCCATAACCTTTTCCATGAGCCGCTCAAATGTCGCCGGGGCATTGCACAGCCCAAAAGGCATGCATTTCCACCGGTACAACCCGCTTCTCACAACAAATGTTGACTGTTGGCTGGCGTCCTCATCCAGAGCGACTTGTCAGTACCCCGACGCCAAGTCAAGTGTACAAGACCACTTCGCCCCACCCAACGCATCGAATAATTCATCAATGCGCGACACAGGATAGGCCACCGAATTTAACTTTCTGTATTCAATACAGAAGCGTTTCGTACCATCCTTTTTGTCAACCAAAACAACATTTGCCGCCCATGGACTGTCGGAAGGTTCAATCGACCCCCCCTTTTCCAAATCACCGACTTGCCTCTAGATTTCCTCCTGATGGCAATACAGATGACGCCTCATCCGTTCTTTTACTGGCTTAGCATCACCAGTATTTATGTGATGCTGCACCACGTCCGTGAGACCAATGTCATGGTCACCCTTGGACAACACATCCTGAAAGTCTACAAGACAGTTCCGGACATCCCCATGGTACATAGCCTCCACATTGGCTGTACCCCTCTCAAACAAATCTTGTAAGTGCTGGGGTAACTCTTCACCAGCATTTGCCACCCTATCCAACTCACCATGAATTGAACCAACTTCCACCCGGGAGATCAGTCCCGCTGTTGTACCCTCACGTGCAACTCTTTTCTCCCTTCCGGGATTGAAGACCCGCAACGCAACAACATCGGCTTCAATCTCAACCAGAGATCTGGCCAACACCAAGCTCTTCTTGGCAAGGTCACCGCCAACTTCCATCGGTTCTACCATGGCAGGCCCGACCAAGTCGGTACCCTTCCAAGCAATTATAACCGGGACCACGGCCTCATGACCTGACGGAATTACCGTAGTTTTAGAAACTACAAGACGACCAACAAAATGCTCGCCAGCACCATTTGTGCATTTGATTCGCTCACCATTGAGCCTCCACTCTTTCGACTGGAAATCTAAATTTCCACCTGTGGGTACCAGGAAATCCATGCCCAGGATACCACAGTACTTCATGTCGACAAACACTTCCATGACTTGGTGCGTGGTTTGACCCACTTGTACCTCTACCCAAGCTATACCCAACACAGCTAGCTGACTACCGTCAACTTGCTTTACCTGAACGTCTTCCGTCTGTAAGACGGGTCTCTTCTCTTTAGGAATTTGGTTGTACACCGTACTATTTATCAAAGTATCGGTGGACCCCGTGTAGATCAAAAATCGACACTTTGTCGTCCTTACCATCCCATCAACAAACAAACCATAACGAGCTCTACTACTGGGATTAGGCAGAGTTGCTCATCCCCAGACTTGGACTTTTCTCTCCACCGCCACCCTTGCTGTCACCGTGTTGTCTCTTGAACCCTTTTGACCACCCAGCCCTCCCGCGGGTTCTACGGGGGACTGACTGACGTTTCCCTGCTTTGGAGTTTTCTTGCACTCCCGGGCGAAGTGCCCATTGTCACCACATCTGAAACACCGCAAGGCCCCAGGTTCAGACCTACCGGGCTTGTGAGTCTGGGGAAAACAACACGCCCTTACCCTGACCTTGACCTTTAATCTGACCCGACAAAGACTTCACCAATTCAGCCACAGAGTCCAAAGTTTTGGCCTGCTTATTGAGACTTTCCTCGAGAGTGTCCAGCCTCTGTTCAGTTACTGAACCCAAAGCTCTCGCCAATTTAGCGGGCTTCCGGTCCAGCAATCTGTGCTGTTCCACCTTCTCGAAATTCTCAGTCTCCAGGGCAGCCTGGTCTGCTTCATCCAAAGTTTTTGGACGAGCCCTATTGATGCCCTCTCTAACTGAATGACTGTCAACAGCATCTATGAAGTGGTTCTTAGCCAACCTCTCACGAGCATCTTCCTGCAACTCAGGGTATGCTCTCGCTGTCAATTCGTGAATCGCTTGCCCTAATTCAAGCAGAGTCTCCTTCGGCTTTTGGCGCCGATGTCTCAGTTCGACGAGATAATTTTTTACTCTGTCGAGCTGACCCAAACCTGCACTCCAACAACTTTACAAGCGCACTATACGTGTACCTGTGGCCAGAGTCGCCGAATAACCGTAGATCGTCTCCCTGCAAGCTTGCGGCTAACCACCTCGCAGCCTGCTCCTCGCTCCACATATTCACCTCACGACACGACTCAAAAATGGCGGAAGTACTCCTTCCAGAGCACCTTTCCGCTGTACCGATCAGGGGTTATGTTTGGCCTGCGATTTGGTCGCTCCAAACTACCCATCTGACCCATGTAGTATCCTTGCATGAAAGCTATGTATATTAGGCACCTAGTGATCTGAAACCACACACCCAAACCCAGACATTACCTCATCCACATTGGAATGCATGAACCCCAACTTACTAAATGAATAATGAATAAGGCCCCAACTTGGATCAGATTGCACCCTAGAACAATGTAGCCCTTTGATAAGTATAAACCTCATGCGATGTACTGAGATATGTACTGAGACACAATAAACCAAGCAAGCATCGAAGCAACAACTATTATCCATGTGCTGGTGACAAGCTCACTACATTACATTGGCGACGAGGACGGAATAACAAAATTGGGAGGATCAACATATCAACTTCCCAAGATGGCACGATTCAGCATGCCAGCACCAGACCACCTCTAGACATGGCAGATCACAACCTTGCCGTAAATATTCTCGGCATCGCGGATCAGAGCATCTCGCAAAAAAACGCCTACTACAAGATCCAGTCATGACCCTGGTGATCATCCGAGCAACAGCAACTGCTTCAAGCCACTACGCAAAAATCTACTGGAGTACGGAACAGCAGCCGGACGCCACACATGTTCATCAGGCCAACGCCATCGTCAGCAACGACCCACCAAGCTCTCCGGATAGCGACTCCGAAGATGACTACGTGTTCTAATCGAACAATATCAGCCAACCACCAAGCGTGTTATCAACGACACCAAAGAACAAACAAGCGTGTTAAGCAACGACACTGAAGAAAAAACGCGCGTGTTAACAATGACACCAAAGAACAAACGAGAGTGTTAATCACAACACCAAGAAATGAACAAGCGTCAAGTTTGACCAACAAACGAATGAGCGTCAACTCTGACCAACAAACAAACGAACTTCACTCTGAACGACAAGCATCAACTCTGAAGCGTCAACTCTGAAGCGTCAACTCCGACCAGCCATGGAATAACAAACGTCAACTATGGCCTGGCCAATTGGGTCGACAATAATATCTGCATCCACAATGGAAAGAGAGTGCAGCACAACTAGAACACCAGTATATCACTGGAAACGACTGAACTGAACTTCAAACACTAATCACTGGAAACAACTGAACTGAACTGTATATACCGCGATTAATCTCTTTAAGTCTACCCTGTACAATGATCATACTTTCTTTTAAACTATAAACCAGTCTAACTTGATCTACTGCTTCATCATGTTCATGAACTTTGAACATCGAACAATGAACATTTCTCTACCGATCAACTGTATTAAAAAAATAGTTCCAGATTTAAATCACCATTATATTATTCACTGCTAAGATCTCACTCGCTGTATATTAGCCAGTTCCATTCTAAGGTGAGGAGGGATGTAGTATCCTTGCATGAAAGCTATGTATATTAGGCACCTAGTGATCTGAAACCACACACCCAAACCCAGACATTACCTCATTCACATTGGAATGCATGAACCCCAACTTACTAAATGAATAATGAATAAGGCCCCAACTTGGATCAGATTGCACCCTAGAACAATGTAGCCCTTTGATAAGTATAAACCTCATGTGATGTACTGAGATATGTACTGAGACACAATAAACCAAGCAAGCATCGAAGCAACAACTAGTATCCATGTGCTGGTGACAAGCTCACTACATTACAACCCACATCACCATGGACCCGTGCCTCTCTTTTCAGTGGCCACGGACCTACCGACGAGATGTCAACTTGAGCTGAACTGTTGTTCTTCGCCTCGACTGGTCGAGTTGCGAAACTTAACAATTCGCTCTTAACCTGTTCAGGGGTTACCATCCCCATGTCACCAACGAACGGGTTGGTACTCGCCAAACCCCGTTTCACGCCACCTTCAGGGATAAACGACATCAGATCATCTGTTTGATCATTGTGTCTCCCTGGCAACAGGTGTCGACTACGCTCGGGGGAATATCCCTGAGCTCTGTCCTTTCTGAGGTGTACTTTCCATGAAAGTCACCTCCCTCCCCACCTTAGGGGCTTTCCAAGGCGAACTTTCCATGAAAGTCACCTCCCTCCCCATTTTAGGGGCTAACTCAGGCACCATATTTCCGCCTGAAACTCTCCCAGTTGCTCCAGAGACATACCCGGAAGTCTCTTCGGGCAACCTGAGCTCAACATCGGAATCAACCCGATGGAGCACACGCAGTCTTTTCACCTGGCGTGTCCATGTTTCCTTCCTTTGGGGAAACACCCGACTGCAACTCCATGGCAGCCTTCAACTTCTTTGTAATGAGGTAATTTTCCCATTGCAGAAATTGCGCTTCCATACGCAGTCTTTGCACCTCGGCCTCAGCACTTGAGGTGCCCACTCGACCCTTAGAGCCCTCGCTCATATTTCTAAACAACCACCAAAATCACCACAGAAATAACAGCAACAATTCAATAATTGTGCAATTCAATTATTCAACAGAGAAATCAATTTAATCATTCTCAATCATCCCACTTCTGACACCATTTGAGGCGGGAACCCCCCGGGCCAACCAAAGTCTGTTAGGATAAGTCTGACTCCTAGTGGAAGGAAAACAATCCTCGCAAACCAAGGCTCTTCCCTAGACGAGAGATCACTCAGAGCGACCTTCAATGCTAAGGGTGCAGGTCCGTTTTGGTGGAAATATACCGCCCGACTATGAATGAGTGCTGATTATTTATCTCTGTTAATTAATTGCACAATGAACCTGTAAACATAAACACCGGAAGCAGAATTGTCGGTAATCTCAAACAACAATGATCATTATTTATTCAACAACTATCAAATACATTAATTAGGATGTGATTCGGTGGGTTGTTTTATTAACAGGGTCCTTAAACCCCCGTCACATCGGAGGCGCGGTGCCACTACGGTTTTTGGTCAAAACCGCCATCACCGTAGTGACACCGGCAGTAGTTTTTCATAGTTTTCCCCTACCCGTCAATACCCTCGTCACACCGGAGGTGCGGTGCCACTGCGGTGCTTGTACGGCATAAACCGCTGTGGCACCGCCATGATCGCCGTGGTTCTGCAGTGGTTCCGTCATTGATCGCCGTGGCACCGCGGAAAACTGTCAAAACCGCGGACCTTCGCGATTGCACGGCGGTTGTACTGCGGAGGCACGGCGATGATAGAGGTCCTACTGCGGTCCTTGTAAGGTGCCACGGCGGTCATGGCGGTGCCGCGGCGATCCCACTGCGGATTGGCCCAACCCGCGGTGGCACTGCAGAAGTTTTGAACATGTTCAAAGTTTACGCCGTGCCACCGCGAAGGTCCACGGTTTTGACAGTTTTCCGCGGTGCTACGGCGATCAATGGCGGAACCACTGCGGAACCACGGCGATCATAGTGGTGCCACTGCGGTTTATGCCGTACAAGCACCGCAGTGGCACCGCACCTCCAGTGTGACGGGGGTATAAGTTACTGAAGATAGCCCGCTGCCTGCCTATGCAACAACGCACACAGCATAAAGCACTAGAAAACAATGGCAGCAATGAGCAACTATGCACAGCGCTGGTAATGAATCACTACGTTAGCAAAACACAGCGTCACAAGCACACAACAGCCGCTCAGCAATGTATACAGTCCTATAGCAGGGTACCCCAGAATTCAGCTACACATACCGGCGCAACCCCAGTACAGCTACACAGACTTTGTACACAAATCGCCTAAGCAATTACACATAAGCAGAGTACTAGTAATTCACCTACTTCTCTGCCCGCTGTCGCAGCTATGCTCTAGCCCGCTATCTCCAGAAACCCGGCACACAACACCTAAAACAGTTGAGCCCCAAAACTAGACACACAACCGGCTGTAGTATCTCACCTAACAACGATCACCACAACTGTATCAATCAGTCCCAACAACAAAACCAGTGCGCGTTCTAAAACCAAACCGCTAAAACAGCGCGTGCTCTCCAGGCACGCATTTGTTTACCAGGTACATGTAGACGCTAAGTCACGTTTACGAACCATGTGCGTGTACTAACCCTATGGTGCGCTTAAACCTATGGGATTTATTGGCCAATCACGTAAGCGCAGCAGCCCACGGAGCTCGTAAGCTCCGCCCGGTCACTGCACAAGAGTGATTCAGCGTTAGTGCTATGATATGACGTCACAACTAAACACTTTCCGCAACAGTACTTTTGCGCGTCACGACAGTTGAGCGCGCGCGTGTCTGTTCTTTTTCAACATCGTTCACGCGCGCGTGTATGCTCCCATCCTGCCGCGTTTAGACCAATGTATAATTCCTCTGGCCCTGCTCACGAGGTGAGAATAATTTACATTTTTTACACTTCGTAAATATGAAAATCACCGATTTCAGGCTTTTTGTCAATTGTTTGTTTACAATAATTAGGAAAGTAAACAATATTTTGCCTTGAGACTTGGTCAAATTGTTCCTTGAGACAACTATAATAAAATGGCAAGTAAAACTCAAAATCGAATAATTATCGATATTCGAGGTCTTTGTCACTTCGTGAGCAAAGCGACGATGTTGTGTGCTAGTTGTGAACTCTGCAGCACGTTAAGCCAGTGCATACATCACATTATGTTGAAGTGAAAGAAGCAACATCGTCGATTAAATGAGAACAGGAACCAAATCGAGGACTCCTCGATTAGAAAACGTGTACAAAACAAATGAGAGCTGATGCAAAAAAAGTTTGACAAAGAAAAGGGAAGACGAACAATAGAAATCCTCGATTTACACCTTAAACTGGCGCGTTTGTTTATGGTGTAAATCGAGGACACACTCGTGCAACATCATTGGTGAATCGAGGGCAGGAACCAAATCGAGGACGACCTCGGTCAAAGAACGTGTACAAAACCAGTGAGAGCTGTTGCGAAAAAGTTTAGCAGAGGAAAAGGGAAGACGAACAATAGAAAAATCCTCAATTTACACCATAAAAAAAAACGTGTATGTGTGTGAGTATATTAACACCGGTAATCGTGAACCTAGGGAAATTGGGCTAGGGCACATTCAACACGTTAACGATTGACCGATCGTCAACGATTGAAATTCGTGTACAAAACCAATGAGAGCGGTTGCTTAACCAGTTGCTGAAAAATAAGAGTGCCAACAAATGAATGAGGAATTGGGAAAATAGGGGGAGCACGATTTCCGGTGTTTACGAAGATGTACTGTATGTATTAGTGTTGTGTGACACACACACAAAAGCACCCACGTGTGTAAATGCCAGCAATCATGGACGCCCCATTGTCCCTAATCCTCTTTCCTTTGTTTGTACTTTTGTCCTAGGTCCACGTTTGCCAGCGTTAACATGCGAACATTCGTGTTTCATTAGACTCCTGTTCACCCTTCTTGCTCCTATTGTTTGTACTTTACACTGTTTTCAACATCTTCCATAAAGTTTGTAAACGAAAACCGCCTAGGGCCTTATCCATATGATTATTGTTATCACTAGTCTCCTATTGTCCCTTATCTTCAGTCGTGTAGAATGACAATATCGTAACGTGAACCAAACATTTAATGAAAATACATGCGTATGCCACAAAACGCCTGCCACGTCCGATATAAACGGGGCCGTATCATAAGTCCAACGCCTCATATAGGACCGACTGCCTAATAAGTCCGATATTTCGGACTTATGAGGCGTCGGACCTATAAGGCATAAATTCTGTCTCATAGGTCCGACAACTCATAAGTCCGACGCCTCATAAGTTCGAAATATCACAGACTTATGAGGCGTCGGACCTACAAGGCGTTGGACTTGATATGAGTGGACCCCATATTAACAACCGTGTTTTTTTGTCTTCTAGGGAACAGTAAGACCTGAGGTTAGTTGCAGTTCACTAGATTTTTAAAACAAAATAATTAAACAAACCGAAAAGTGTGTGTGGGTGTGAGTATGTAAACACCGGCAATCGTGGACGTAGGACAAAAGAATTGGGGTGCAAACAATACGTCCACGATTGACCGAGCGTCCACGATCTCAAATCGTGTACAAAACCATTGAGAGCTGTCGCTAAAAAAAGGAAGTACAAACAAAGGAAAGAGGATTAGGGACAATGGGGCGTCCAAGATTGCCGGCATTTAGACACGTGTGTGTGGGTGTGTGCTGGAATTTACTACCTTACGGAGATATAACACAATAGGGAACAAAATATTGTATACGTCTCCAGAAGAACATTTCTATAGATGAATACGTCTCCACAAGAATTTCACGAAATAGATATATGGATTTTACTCAAAAACTAGGAATTTCCAAGGAATTTCCAAAGGGATATTTAGTCCAAATTTCAGCCCAGGAAATTAATTCTGGTTAAAATAAGAGCATTTTGAAACTTCAATTTCAAACTCGAAAACTTTACTACACGAGAACAAAGAAATGTCTCCACAGGAATACAAATTCCAGAATGTGTGTCTACATGTGTGTGTGTGTGTGTTTTGGGGTGGAGGTGGGGGTGTTTGAATTTTGGGTGGTTTTCAATTAATCACTTTAGAGTGAAAGGGTTGGCCAGGCACCCGGGCGAGAAAACGGTTACACATTGTATGAGATTTGTTCCCCTCTGTTGTAAGTTATAGCCATTTGTCAGGGCATTGTATGCATGGGGTGGGGTTCGCTTGCTTTCTGTTGGCGCTTGGCCAACAAGGCAAACAACGACCCAGCATAAGAGTACAATTAAATATTCAATGTTCTTATTGCTATCTTGCTGTCAATTATAATTTGTCTCTTGTTTGTGAATTTTTTTTTGCAGTGTATCCTGTGGTGGCTGTGATTTGGAGGATGCATTACAGCCTTATACTGCACAGTTTGTGTTACATGGCTTTCCTGACCTACATCAGAGCGTATGATGAGAAGCAGACTGCAAAAGGAGCTGGGACCGTAAGTGAAATTCCGCCGCAATGAGTTTTGAAGAGTCTGCTAGCTTTGACTATCATTTGTCAAATCTTGAAAGGTGTTTTCCATATAAAGTGTTCTACTGTATAATAGTGTAGCGGTCCGCCAACCCCTCGAGCCTTGCGCATCTTTTCATGCCAAAAACATAAAAATCAGACCACGGGTTACCGCGCAGCGAAGAATTTTTCCGGCGCTACGCGACGTGAAAACTGAATTTTCCCATATAGGTCGTATACACAGAGCATAATTAGCATTCGTACACATGAATAATTGGTTAGCCATAATTCCAAAACCATTTGACCTATAGTCATAACATTTCTTGGGTAAGTTCATGAAGAGTTGCTCTGTGCATGCATGGGCGTCGCCAGGATTTTTTCTAGAGGGGGGCAAAACATTTTTTTTTGCCAAAAATACTTGCATTTCTCAAAATATTCTCGATTTATCAGTTTTAGAGGGGGCAGGGACATGTTGCCCCCCCCACCTCATTAAAGTTACATCACTTTGTCTTGGCGCCTCTTTTTCTTTTCTTTTTTCTCTTTTTTTTCTTCTTCTTCTTCCTTTTTTTTTTTTTTGCTTTTCGGGGGGGGGGGGGGGGGCAAGTGCCCCCTTGCCCCCTCCTCGCTACGCCCATGTATGCATGTACCGAGTAAAACATTTTCGTCACTCGATGGCCAAGATCTCCCCCCCCCCTCCCAAAATAGCCGGCCCTTTTAGGGCTAAACAGGCGACACAGAAAGGCGTTTATTGGTGCTTAAACTTGGGTCCGACGCCTCATGGGTCCAATGCCTCATACGTCCGACAAAATTTACTTTAATTGCGGTCCATAAGTCGGATGCATCATAAGTCCGACGCTTCAATTGCTTGTCCGGCAGCCAATATTAATGAATATAAACATCCGTAAACTGTCAGAATGTTAGCGCCACCAAGACAGAGATTACACATTTACATTAAAGGATGCTCCACGCCCCCCCCCCGGAACTGAGCCCATGGCATTAAGCAAAAACTGCGCCCTGGCGGACTATGACGTCAAAGACACATTGCCTGGACTAATTAGTTCCTGTTATGTACAATCGCCCTCTCACGTTCGTAAGTGGGCAACCTCACTCACATCGTCGTATAATTTTTACCAAAACTCTTACTTGCCTTGTAAGACAAATGAACCTTTCTTTTTAAAAGTTCATAGCTCCGACGCGTCTTAAGTCCGACGCCTCGTTTGTCCAAGGTCAGAATTATGAGGAGTCGGATGGTCGGACTTGTGATACGGCCACCTTAACTAAACTAAATCTAATCTGGACACCATTCGGGCTGCTTATTCGGTTACTCCAGGTCGGTCCACGCACCAAGCGGTAATGTTATAATGGTAGCCTGCCCGGTGGGCATTTAGACAGATATGTGCTTGACTACTTACTGAAAGACGACTCACGATCATCGACGATCTCCCCACCAACTCTCTCACAAGCTCCACGACGCGCAGCTAATGCGCCGGCTTTTATACCCCTGGGCCACGCGTGTGCACTATCAGTAGCAGCCGGGTACCACCGACGCCGGTGTGGCAGGTAATTCTGTCCCCCCTGGTAAATGTGTCCCCCCGGACAGTTTTACCGGGTCGCGACCCGGTAAATCTGACCGGGGGGACACTTTTACCTAGGTAAACCTGTCCCCCTCTAGGTAAATCTGTCCCCCCGCACGACGTTAAATGTGTCCCCCCTGGTAAATATGTCCCCGTGCAACGTCACAAGTCTAGCACCCAGACTGTATATTAGTAAAGTTATTAACTGTTTTTGCGTGGCGCCTTTCTAAATTCGGGAATGGTGCTTACGTCAAAGCAAAACTCTCGTTTGGATGACGACTTCGGCACCTATGGAGGGCGTGCGCGCGCTAGCGATAGGTTGAGTATTACTACGCGTGCCTTTTCTGCTTTCTTGCAGAAACATAGATCGGTTGATTAACATCTAAACGTTAATTTCTTATTGATAATCATTGATGAAGGGTGGAAAAAAATAAAAATGTATACCTGTGCGCTGAATTCATTACAATAGCATCAATATAACAACTTATGCGTGCAAAACCAGGGGGGACAGAATTAACTGGAGGAGACTGAATTACCTGGAGGGGGACAGAATTAACGGGACAGGGGGGACACTTTTACCTAGGTAATTCTGTCCCCCCGGACGATTTTACTGGGGGACAGAATTACCGTCCACACCGGCACCTGGCACTAAGTCTATAATGTTTCGTTGTTAAATCATCTCATTCTTTTTAAATTAGTTTCCTTTGTGGTTTGTTTGAGTCTTTGAGTGATTTCCAGTTTTGCATCATTGCCAATGTTGTTAGAATCAAGACTTTTCCTCGAACTTTAAAGATATCATTTTAGTTGAGAAATGAAGACAGTTTTCTTGTAATTCTGGTAATTTTATAATTATTTTGTAAGGACGTTTACACATATTTTTGTTCTTTTCTTTTCTGAAGTAGCACTTCACGATTCATTGATTGTCTTTCTTTTGCAGGCACTTCTTGTCTTGGGTATCATTCCGAGTGTTTTATTTCTTCAGTACTTATTCAAAAAGTACCGGAAGACAAGAGCAGAATTTTTTCCTTGTGGAACAGAGAAAAATAATCAAGGTATCTCCTATATTGAACTAATTTATAAGGCTAGTGTAACCAGGTCGGGTTTCAGTACTTACTTTTACCCGACAGGTTCCTTACTCCAGCATTCATATCATAACTTCTTAACTTCGTGTTTGTGTCATTTTACATGTGAGCAGCCATTGCGATCATGCTTTTTGCCTAGTGCCCTCTCGCAGCCAACTAAACTTTTTTTTTACAGCGCGCGCCGCCTTGGATTTTGCTCAACTATGCAATGGGCGTAGCGAGCAGGCGAGTTTGGCATTCCACCGCGCTTTGTTTAAGAGAAATAGCTGACATTCCGGGCGTTTCGGTTAGTTTTCTTGTAGGGCTAGCTGCGAAATAACTTTGATTTCGATCCAACACCTTGTTGCGTTCAGCCCATCATTTTCCGAGCTCTTACACTCTCCACTTTTACTGCAATTTTGAGAGAGGCTCCCTGATAGCAGTTTCGTCTATTTTAACTGCTGAACTTCGATTTTAACATCGGACACAGAGAAGGCATGAAAGTAGATCATCCCAAGTGGTGAGTAAATCCCTTGTCTGATATTTCACTTTTTATGCCTAAAACCTTTTTATGCCTAAAACCTTTTTATGCCTGAATCTTTTTATGCCATCATGTAAGCAACATTCTGGTCTTTTGTATGCTTTGTTTATTGCCAGAAATTAAGGCCGTCAAAACGGACACGGCCGGAAATTTGCCTTGCGATCACGACTGATTAATAACTTTTGAAATAAATCTGTTGTCGTGATTTGCAAGTATTTTTGAGAATCAGTTTTTTTTCCCTAATGATTCTCTATTTAATTCCTGCATAAGTGGCATGGCAAAAAGGATTTTCTGTTGAGTATATTTTATACTTTTATCATTTCGTGTAAACACCGTCGATATATTTAAACACAATTTCCTACTATTTTAATATTTTTCGGCAATTCCGGAAAACAATGTTATCAGGTACTTTATTTTTGTGAATTTCCATTTTTCCTTTTGAAACAAACAGAAATTGGAACTTCTGAGCAACACGAGTATGCAAATAACTTCAACTTAAATTTTAGTGTTGCTATAATATTTACGTTCTCATTTATCATTTAAAATAGACTTTCCCATTTCCCCAAAACTATTGGTTTTCTTTAAAGTGCTATGATCATTCGGGAATTCGTTATTAGGGCATGGTATTATATTCTTATTTCATTTTATAACATAACTTGGTGAATAATTCATTTCTTTTTTCGGATTTAAAATCATACTACATGTATAAAAAGTGTTTTGATGTACAAAGAAGGAAACCAGTTTTCCCAAATTTCTTTGAATTGAATATCGTTAATAATGTATTTTGATATGGAATTTATTCCCATAATTCATTAGTCATTTATTGTTTTTATGCATTTCATATACCAGCCTTGAAGCGACTTCATTAGCCTATTTTCCCTTGTTGACTGTCGTTTTTATACACCCAACAAAGTCGTTTGATATACCCAAAGTTCATATATATACTGTAATTCTTTTGTAACACGGCTTGCGCTCTCAATCGAGCGCAGGCCCCTTTGTGAAAGGTCACATCGCGGTCAAACATTGAGGGTCGAGATGGGCGAAGTAACTTGAGTGCGCGCTGGGAGTCAGCTAGGGGATGTCTAATCTGCATCGGTTGTCAGGCGGTCATGAGGAGTTCATTGCTCAAGTTGCCAGAGCGCGCGCAATGCCAGAGCACTGGCACAAAGACCGCTCAGTTTCGGTTTGGTTTTCGCTTGATACAGTCAATGATTGTCGAGGCTCTCGTTCACGCTATGTTTTTTTCAGGAGTTTAGTGTTCAGAAAATCGACTTGACAACAGCAATAACATGGAACGAGAATTTGCCCGACTTGAAGTAGTTCGATAAAAACGCAGATCGCCCCGTTTAATCGCTTAGGCGACCGCCCAACTGGGAGGAGGTGGAGTCCCAGACGTATCGAAACGTTTTGGCCGAGGCGACGATTCCGAAAGCTTGACATGATGATGATCCGGTCTGGAACGATATTGCGTAGGGGCTAGACGAGCGAGCATGGGGTAGCAACGCCGACAGAGAGTTGTTGGCCGGACGGACCGGCCAAACTCCGGAGTGGGTCAAGGTACTGGACTCGGACATCACGACATCGAGTCTTCCGTTAGCAGTGCATTGTGCTTACCCGTACCCGGCCGAGCACGGGAACCCGAGACAAACGGCGTGCTCACCGTTCCACCGGAATCGGGCGTTACCGGACCACGGCGTTACTTTGACAACCGGCGGCGGGCCACAAGTCCTGAAGTCCGTGAAGTGTCTTCTCATGCATACCGGGTGAGCAGATTCCTTTACCACTGTGTAATACCTGAAGCTCAGATAACAATGGGTGTTGGGCCGAGTTGACTGGGCATGTTCGTGAGTTTCCGAGTGTCCTAGAATTAGCGCACACTCCAATTAATAAGCAACAGGTTCAGACCTACCCTCCTTTTAGTGGAGATGGGGAGCGTTTTGCATGCAGCTTTGCTTAGTACTTGCTGGTTTCCCCGTTTAGTGGAGCTGCTAAGCGAAAAATCGTGCACTTTGTGGTAAAAGCATGAAATTTGGCATGTGGGGTCAAGATGGGCTAGAAATCATTTTAAGATCGGGACCCATCCTGGATTTTGCCCATTTTTGGGGCGGAGCTTGATTTTTTGAAAAAGGGGGTGCAAACAATAAAAACTCATACAAATTGTATTTAACATCTATTTTGTAGTTTTTCTATGCTTTGAAAATAACCTTAAACATAAAATAAGACATTCTAGCATTTTAGCGCCTGTTATTTTCCACCCATTTTGTGGGCGTGGCCTAAATGTGTAAAAGAGGCGGTATATATTAGCAGTTTGGTTCAAATATGGAAAATACCATTCAGTTGGGTGGTAAAATCTTGAAAATTGGCATGTTTAGTCAAAATGGGCTGAAAATCATTTTAAGAGGTGGACCCATCTTGGATCTTGCCCATTTTGGGGGCGGAGCTTGATCGGTTAAAAGAGGAGTGCACAATTTAGAAAAACGGTATTTAACATCCATTTTCCTTTGTTCTTCATGCTTTTAAATAAACAGAGGCATGATAAAAAAAAATTCCAACTTTCAAACACTTGTTATTTTTACTTTTTTGTGGGCGTGGCCTAAATATGAAAAGAAGGCCGCACATTGGAGCAGCTTGATTCAAACGAGGGAAAATCATCACTTTTGCTGGTAAAAACACAACATCTGCATTGGTTAACTATGTTTTACCATACACAGTAAATATAAATTTAAAAAGGTTGCAAGGATTTTGCCTTTTTAGGGGTGGAGCTACAATTTAAAGTAGGGGGTTGAATATTCTAGAAGATTAAATATTTCTTATTTTAATTAGTGTGATTGGCTACAAGTAACATGGGTTACAGCAGCTGCGGCATTTCCTTGTTTGTAAACACTACCAGTATCACGGGGGGGGGGCCAACGGTGGTCTTCAACTATTCTTGCAAGTGCTTTTTATGTGGGCATGTAAACATGAAAAAAAAAATTAAAAAAATATGCGCAGAGTATGCGTCAATTCCTTGCAGTGTGTTCTACTGAATTTATATTATATGGATGTTTGGATCTGCATGGAAAGTAATATCATAATGTTTGAAAAGGTGGGATTACAATTTTTGAGAAATTATGTAGCTTCTTAAAAAATATGCTTGCACTTTGATAAACAATTCCAAAATATACAAAGTACATGCAGGAAGGAATAAATGTATGTATTGAAAGCACAGTATCTTTACATCACAGCAACAATGTAGTTGATAACATTATTTGTGTCATTATTTGTGCCCAAAACATTGCCACTTAATACGAATTAATACAAGACTTATCGCATGTGTCGCCTATATATTTTGTATTCTTAAAAAAATGTTCTTGACATTGTGTGCATTTTTAAACAACGACCTCAAATGACCCCTACATGACTTTTGACCTCCAATTTTGGAAGAGTTGTGATGAACCCCAACCCAAGGAGCACTCCATCCAACTTCTAAGTGACATTAAACTGATCCATCAAATTCTGTAGACAAAGAAACATTTGAAGCATATTTGAACAATGACCTCTAATGAGCCCTAGATGACCTTTGACCTCAGTAATTCCATGAAGAATTGTGTCTTTTCATGCACCCAAGGGTCACTGCATCTAAGTTTCATCAAAATCCATGAAAACATGTAGAATGTTGTTAGCTTTCCCCAAAAACTGTTAATTACATTTTTTCCACAGAAGTTCCAAGGGTAAGTTTGGAAAAATGTTGATGAATGGTTTTTAAAAAGTCGGGGGGGGGGCTCTTTCAGGCGATGTCAACACCATTCACTTTTTGTAAGCCCCGTATTAAAGTAAAGGTCAAGTAACTTCATGTACTTCAATATTGTTTGTCAATTAATGGTCTATCTGATTACAAAATATCAACATGAGTTTTATTTTGTTCAAGACTTCGTTCAAGCGATGGCCACTTTTGAAGATGTTGGATAAGGGTTAATCTTTGTTCAAAGTTTCATGTTTATACAAGGTACTGTTTAGAAGAAAAGAAGCGGAGCATCATGTAGAAAAAAAAGAAAACAAAGGGCAGAAGAAAATTGTGACCATTTCAACATTGTGATCGGGTTTTACTCACAGAGCTATATTAAATCACCAGAGCGCTAACTCCTCGCTTTTTTGCGCAGAAAAGCCATGGACCCGTTCTGGGCGCAGACGTTTTGAATTCAATTGGGTTGAATTAGATGAAGTCAATTTCGAAAGTGCACTCTAAATGTGGTATCTACCAAAATGACATCATATAGAGTACTGGCCAACCAACATTCGTGCCGAGTTTTAGGAAATTCACGCAAAAAATATTGGGAATTACAATGGGGGAGTGAGGGGGAACAGCAATGCGGTCTTTAGCAGATCCAAAACACCCCAGTCCTGATAGCGTGATAGGGTTAACTTTCAATAGAGTGTGGTCGTATCAATGAAGAGAGAATCCACAGCCATTGGCTCCTGGCAATTGCTTCAATATTTAAACATAGGGCCAAAAAATAATTATTCTGCTTCCGGTACCCCACCTACCCTATTTTGACGGCCCCTACCCTAATATTGTTTTGGGAACAATGAAAAGAATTAAACAAAAACCATCAATTCCCACCTTTTACCATGGAATACACGCAGACACCTACATATGATCAACACAAAAAGAATGCACCCCACAAGAATTCCCTACCTTCCTACCCTATTTTCAAATGCCATGTTATCGGAAACAGAACTATTTTTTGGCTTAGGCTGTATGTACCAGGTACATCTAAGGACATGAAACCCCTTTGAGTAAGTATACCCAGTAGAAATATTACCATTTTGCCTTTCTATGCGAATATTCAGCCCTCTACTTTAAAATGTAGCTCCACCCCTAAAAGGGCAAAGTCCTTGCAACCTTTGAAACTTATCTTTACAGTGTATGGCAAACATAGTTAAAAAATGAACCAATGCAGAATTTGCGTTTTACCAGCAAAAGTGCTGATTTTCCCTCGTTTGAATGAAGCTGCTTTAATGTGAGGACTCCTTTTCATATTTAGGCCACGCCCACAAAAGGGTAAAAAATAACAAGTGTTACAATGTTGGATTTTTTTTTATCATGTCTCTGTTTATTTAAAAGCATGAAGAACAAAGGAAAATGGATGTTAAATACAGTTTTTCTAAATTGTCATTTGTTTGCACTCCCCTTTTTAACCGATCAAGCTCCGCCCCCAAAATGGCAAGATCCAAGATGGGTCCACCTCTTAAAATGATTTTCAGCCCATTTCGACTAAACATGCCAATTTTCAAGATTTTACCACCCAACTGAATGATATTTTTATATATTTGAACCAAACTGCTAATATATACCGCCTCTTTTACACATTTAGGCCAGGCCCACAAAATGGGTGGAAAATAACAGATATTTCCAAGCTAGAATGTCTTATTTTATGTTTCAGCTTATTTTAACACATAGAAAAAATGAGGGAAATGGATGTTAAATACAGTTTTTATTGTTTGCACCCCCTTTTTCAAAAAAATTTGCTCCGCCCCCAAAATGGGCAAAATCCAGGATGGGTACGATCTTAAAATGATTTCTAGCCCATTCCGACCCCGCATGCCAAATTTCATGCTTTTACCACAAAGTGCACGATTTTGGCCAAAAATGGACCTAAGCAGCTCCACTAGTTAGTGTCTTGTCGAAATTCCAGGTTAGAATCAAGGATTGCAAATCTTACCACAATCAGAATAACGTAGAGCAGACGTTAAGATGAAGGGGATTGTGGGGATTTTATTAGGCCATGTGAGCGCTCGTAAGTTGTAAGTGTAGGGCAGACAAACTACGGGTAATCCCTATAGAGAAAGGCGTAGGTTTCAACACGACTTGAATGCCGCATACCAATGTATGAGACATACATGACATAACGTCACCAAAAGTTACACTTTATCAACGACGATGAGAAGTGAAAAATTGTAGAGCATGGCAAGTTTGAGAATGAGGGGGAGTTAGATGGACACAACTAAATGCCAGGTTCCATAACATTAACACTTTACTAAGATAGTACCTAAGCAAAAACTGCCAGCAAAAAGTTGGATTTGGTTGTCGGATAGTTGCTGCAGGCGGGCTTGGGTGTTGTAGCTTGGGGCTGCAAGCCACAGAGAGCAACCGTTTCTCACTAGGTACCATTGAGCAAACGGTTGGGGGCATAGTCTGATAGGGATGTATGCAGAAATAAAACGCGTAAATTGCACAATGTCTGCCCTTTGATGACGCCTCAACAACATCAACATGTTTTTTTCAGGGAAAGCAGGACATTATGTGTGTGGGGAGCCTTAGTGGGGAGAGAGCTCAAGAGGGGCACATTTAAAAAGAAATAAATTAATTAATTAGTAAATAAAAGAAGAAAAGAAATATGTCCCCAACAGGGAGGCCGAAAGCTTTCGCGTGCAGTTCTTTGAGGATTCCCTCAAAAGATAGCAGAAGAATTATTTGATAAAACTATTGTTGCCAATTTTATGGCTCCCATAATTGCAAAGGCCATGGTGCCAATGGCGTAGGCTATAGGGAGGCGGGAGGGGCGCCACCAAACACGAATACGTTTCACTTTGCCCAGTTCCTGGCTAGTAGTTTCAGATGGAAGCAGGCACGCGGGAGCCCCGGCCCCTTCCCTTTGGTGGGTGAAATCCACGGTCGCGGAAGATTAACTACATAAGTACATAAATAGATAAATAAATAAATGAATCAATACATAGGCCCTACATACGAGCAATTGTAATTAGCGTGTGCACATTTTTGCGCCACTCACGTGTCAGTCAAGGTGCTGCCTAAGCAAATTAATTGAACAGAGTATTAAAGTGAGTAGGGCACTGCAACCGGCCATATTGTGGGTCATAGTCAACGATGGGTTATTAATTGTTAATCTGTGACAAGATGTGAATTGCCGTAATGGTTCCTAGGTCCCTCACAAAAGCTCTGTTTTTGATCCACATACAGGGTGCACCCCGAGGATATGGCAAGCGGCGGCAGCCTCATCCCGATGAGTTAAGGTCGGCGGGGCCGGCCACAGGATCGGTGACCTGGGAACCACTAGTGCAGTCTGCAGATTCCTTGCATTGGAAGGAGTGGTGGGCGTTTCACCAGCACTTAACACAGAACTTGCAGACCAGGCTGTGGGGAGTCGAGGCAAAGCGTTGCCGTCAGATTGTCGGACATAATTATTTTGTTTGGACAGTATTGTGTCGTTGCCCAATCGCCACATACACGGTGGTTTTCGAATGTCGCGGGCGATTGACGGACAGCCCCTGCTAAAAAGCCCCGGGGCTTAACCGGACATGTCTACGGAGGAGTCGGACATTTTTCATCACAGTTTGAATGGTTGCACGCCGCGCAACAAACCCTCCTCAAGTCGAACTCTTAAAGGGGCTTACGGACTTGTGCAGCCCATGCGACAGACTATATATAAACTGTTTTAGCCCAAACACGTCCGGTACCCTCCAGCACCCGCAAATTTGGAGCACAGTGAAGGGGACAATTAACAAACCAAAACAGGCAATTGTTATTCCGTAATTCAACGGTTTGTAACACTCGATATGGAGTATCAAATGATTGTTGAATGTAGGGACAACGGGTTGTCCATGGGGGTAACTTATTTTGTTTCAAGGCTAACGTGTGCTAAAGCAAGATCACCCACACGCACACTTACACATCACAGGACGGGCGGTTGAACCGGCTATTATGTTGAAGCCTTACGATTATTGTAAAGGCAGGAATGGTGTTCGCATCCAGTATTGTATGAAGCCCAAGCATGGCGGTGAGCCGCCCGGTCGAAGTTCGTTGACTGATATACATGTAGTAGCTTACGAGGTATATAGGGGCGATATGGAACTAAATACTTAAGACTATTACCGCACACGCTCATTAAGGGCATGCAGTCACAGAATAGTCACCAGATTGTCAAGGCATAGAGTCGCGGCATCATACGAGTATATGCCACATGTTATTAACAGTATTGTGGGTGGCTCCCGAAACACGTCGTAACCGATCATGACTTAGGGGTTAGGGGTTGTCCCCAGTTGAAGTAAAATTGCAGTTAACGTCAACGCATGAGTTATCATATGAACCATACTTGTGAATGGGTACCTGCAGTACACTTAAGGGGAGTACAAGTCATATGTGCGGGTTACAAACACGGTCGTTCACTACAATTATGGTTTAATTAAGTGTTGTCTTCAATGGAGTCACATACTCACGTTGTAAACGCAAACCAGGTTAATTGCATTACTGAAGTTGTAGTCGATCATTTATGTGTACCAGGTTGGTTAGAGACAATTCGTAGTATAGTAGGGCATATGACTATTGAAGGGATTATACTTATTTTGCTACTGAAGTGTGATTAACTACTGAAGTGTGATTAATTGGCAAACCAGCCGATTGGCGACAAAACATGGTAGTGGATCATGCGGAAGTGGTATTAGAACAAGAGGTGTAACACATAATTGCAGTCGATCGTCACTTAGTGGTAAACCAGGTTCAAGTTGTAGTCAATCCGACTTATTGGGTAAACCCAGGCTTGTTACGTCATCAATCGAGCAGGTATTACGGTTATACTTGCTGTCGATCATTTGACTGATTAATTAATTATTCTGAACAGTCGTTCAGGATTTGATGGCAAACCAGATTATAACAAAATTGTATTCGAAGTCAATCATGAGGCATTGCTGAACCAGGTTGGTTAAAAACAAGTGGTACGTTGCCGTTCAGGCCTTAGGGGTATTGGTTGTTATACAGTATTCGGTATCCGCTCATGTCGTAATTGTGAAGTGGCCAGTGGGAGTAACTTACAAGGAATTTCATAAAACACAACCCGATCAACTCCTGGCTATAATTACATATCATGCGGTTTAGCGCCTTCGATGACTTATCAGTATAGTTGGTTTCCCGGATTTACGATTGGATAGGCGTTCTGGTTCTGGCGTGAACTGCACTTCACGTTGGCTTGCGCCACTGAGTGGACACCCATTTAAATTAGACATACAAAGGGTCATAGGAAAAGTAACCTCGTAATGCAGTCTGTAAATGGGAATCCAATCTTCAGGTTGGCATGAGATAGCAAGCTTGGGGCCAAAAATACGTTCTCATTTTTCTCAACGAGTTTTGAGTTTTCGTAGCCGGCCACTATATCTCGATTGGCTACCCGAGAGTTACGTGAGCTTGAAGAAAAAGGCTGGAAAACTGATGTGGATATTCAATGATGCGAAGGTTTAAATAATCCCAGACACGTGGCATTGTCAAGTTGGCAAATTAGATAAAGCAAAGGTTGTGTTAATAATTATCCACAGTAGGCTGTAACATATAAGGACCCGTGGTGCGAAATCAGACCAGCACGATCCAAATTATTGGGTAATGTGTATATTATTAATTTGCTAGATTTTGGGTTTATTCAAGGATTTAATGGAGAACAGTATTTAGTTGATCACATGTCTTAAGGGTTTCGTATAGCCTCCAGTAAATTACCAGTCGGCCACAACTGGTTCACCAGGCCACCAAAAAAAAAATAAAAAAAATAATGTAGGTATGGGTGTTTGGATGGTTTGAGCCCAGAGAGAGAGAGGTGAGATGGTCCATTTGTCAAATTTTGAGTGGTAGGCCAAGGGTCAGCACAAACGGACGAGCCACTATCGCCGGGGGTGCTGGCTCACGTCCATTATCCTCGGAATGATGGATCTCAGCCAATCTCCCTCCATGGGCTCTTGTGCTGCGGATAAGTGATTTATCCGCAGCGTTTATCAGCTTGCGTGAGAAGCGATTGCGCTTATTTTTGCGACAAGCGACTGCGCTTCTAAATGTAGGGACATCTATAGTCCCCTGGGACTTGTGAGAAGCGATTGCGTTTCTAACTGCATGTACGGATATCCGTAGTCCATTGGGACTTTTGGAGAAGCGATTGCGCTTCTAACTGGACGGATATCCGTAGTCCATTAGGACTTGGGTGAAGCAATTGCGCTTCTAGGTGTAGGGATATCCGTAGTATTGGAATGTTATAACCGTTAGCATGTAAGTGGTAACTATGGGAATTTATTTAGCCATGCTGGTAGTTACATGGACCTGTTAATTATTAGAACTGGTTGCAGGTAAATTGTACATGTGATTGTTAAACCATGCTTGTTGGACTGTTTTAAGCGAATAAATGATTGCCGAGTGACCACAGTGCTTTTCTCCGGTGTGATTCTCTTCACAAATACCTAATCATTTGTATATATATTGTCTCATATTTGTGCTGTAAATAAAACATTTGATATTATTGAGACAACAGAAAACTTCGCTCTACCCAAATCATTCTTTAGTGGAACCACTCGGTTGTAAGGAGAGTGCCGCATTTTAAAAACTAATATATTTCACTCTCCCCGGTTACACTAGCAGGGGTTTTCCTTTAACGTCTACGAGAATCAAAAGCTTTAATAACTGTTGTTGTGAATGATTTTCAATTTTTAATTGAATTTAAAAAGTGTTTTGAGTTACAATAGTAGGCCAAAGTTTGTCCGTCAGTTTGAAAAGTTATTTTGTAGCAATCATTTGTTTCCTCTCCTTGTTGAAATTACTTAAGAGCAAACATGATGATTTTCGACAAGTTTCTTAAACTTTTCTTCATTTAAAAAAAACTCCAACGATCCATTTTTTTTTGGGGGGGGGGAGAGGCAGAACATCAGTCCTTACAGTACGTTTTGGAATGTAATTGTGATTTTTACTGTTAGACTACATCAACACGCAAACCTTATTAGTCAGAGACGGATGCAGGTTGTGAGTGCGTTTGTGCCTTTAATTACTCCACCCCCTTCTGGCGCAAATTTTTGCACTAAAGTGTTTTGTTTTGAATGTCATTTATTGCTAGATATGAACTTTAAACAGCCTTTTGTGATCTGTTTGCTGTTATTGGATCTTTATCTGGAGGTTGGTATGGGTTAGCTTTTGTACTGTAAACGTCTCAACGTGTTGGCAAGATAGCAGTAAATCACAAAACCCAATTCTAATGTACACGTTTTTGAGCCTTTTAAGTTTGTTTTTAATAGCTTTTTTTACGGCTGAAATTCAATAAGAACTTAAAAAAAGGAAAATCATCGTCTAGGGTTATCTTTCTTTTAAAACGCACAAAACAACCATTTAATAATTGATTAACTTTTAACAGACTGGACAAACCAGGGAAAGTTTCCCTAATAAAGTCATCCCTGCGTTCCTCGTTGCTGTCAGCATCGCTAACCTTGCTTCGAAGAGCTCCGTATTCCGCTTTCTGAGCTATGTATGCAAACATATTGGGATCGAAGTTGGTATGTAAAGTTCGTGACAAACTTTCTTTAAAAACCGTTTGTCATCCCTTTACAGATGGATTAAATTTGGCTTCTTTAATGTTCGTTTTGACTTTCCTCACACGTTTGTTAAATCAGACCTCAATTCCATTGTTTTAACACTGGTTTGGCTGATTTAAATCACTGATTTAAATCGTGATTTAAATCAATTCATTTTTTTTCATAAAAATCACTGATTTAAATCACATTTTGTAAAATCTGAATTTTGGCCAACAAATTTAATGTGGGTAATTTTTTTTCATTTAAATCAACTGATTCTACCTAATTACATAGTGTAAGATGATGTCAACACATTCAAACACCCCTATAACGTACTTTATCAGCATCGACTCAACTTACCATGCTTACATGTAGGTTTAGCATAATTTTGTCAAGATCTGAGTTTCAAGGTTTTGTTCAAAGTTTGAGTTTAAAGACAGCACACTCACTCTAATCATTCCTTGATTTGTTTACAGCAATGTAGTGAATCAACTGTGCTGGTATAAGCTTACCTGAACCATCTAAAGGTGTAGTCCGAATTGATCAATCTTATTACTAACGTTGATAAAAATTTACATTGAGATTTATACAATAACTTTTCAAGATCTATGCAAGACCTGATTTCTATATTCGACCTTGTTTGAAGGACCGTCAAAGTAACCCAAGGATCGGTGCTACCAGTTTTGAAATTAGAAGCATTTTTATGAAATATACATGCCCATGGAGAACTGTACTTTTTATATGTCATACCATACATTGTACATGTAAATCACGTTTTTCATTCATACCCACACACAGTGAACCTGTATCTCAGCTGTATTTCATCACCTCAAAAGTGTCTTCAGTATACCATTGAACCCATGAAGTAGACTACATGTACACATGTAAATGAAATCATGTTATTTGTTACCACTGATTCCATACATTTTCTCCAAAAATACTTATCATTTTATGGAGTTTTGTTGGTGATGGGTATAATAGGAAACTGTAAACTCCTAAGTGAAGAGTGTAAGGGTGCATTGGGAGATTTAAACACATTTTTAGACATATCAATATTTTGAAAGTTAAACAAATCAAATACATCTGATTTAAATCCAAAAAAAATATGATATGAATAAAAAAATCAAATAAATCCGATTTTTTTTTTTTTTTTTTTAAATCAAAAAAATCGCCAACCCTGTTTTAACATGGCATGCATTAAAACATCCCGAAACACTTTTTATTCAAGCCAATAAAATTTCTGTCGGTGGGTGGGGGCGTGGTAAGTTCCAATGTGCATGATAACGCTATTACCATGAATTTAGAAACAAAATGCAAGTAGTAGAGCGTATGTCATTTGTTGAACCACAGGGCATGAGTTAATGAAATCTTATTTGAATGACATCGGATTGCTTTATTCAACCACAATGCCAAGTTAAAAAAAATAATTGCACGTTTTGGACAGAAACCAAACATATGTTAGAATATCTTACTTTAAGTAACAAGAAGCAAGTGGTACAACCCACGGTGGTTCCACGAACAGAACTGCCGGGAATTATAATATGCAAATTAGACGCATGCGCATCAGTGTCATAAAGCTGTAGGTATTCTATATAAACTCATTGGCAAAGCTGTGATACAAACGTGGCACTTATGGAACAGCTTAATACACCCCGTGTAAAGTAGACAACCAACATGGGCATCACAAGCCCACGTACCTTGTTTCATACTGCCGTGGTTAAACTGGTTAGATTGGGAATGCTCTTTGTTTCATCAGATAAAGAAGAAAACGTCAAAACATCGATGCTCAGTTTTGCATTAGCTTTCAAAACATTGTGAGTGCAAGACGGCAAATGAAAAGTCATCAAAGGCCAATAGTAAAGCATGAACCAAACACAATGTCAAAAGGCGCGTTCCATAGAGTTCAAGCCCGTCCTTGATAGACCAGTAAACTTTCTTTTTTTTACATTCTACAAAGTGTTCTAAAATCATTGTAAGAGGTAGACCCATCTTGAATCCAGCAGATTTTGGGGCGGAGCATGATGTTTAAAAAGAGAGCGCAGGAAATAAAAATATTGCCGTCAAATAAACTGAAACATGAGATAAAATATTCTAGCATTTTAAAACGTCGCATGTGTAAAGGGGTGGTTAATTAAAGTGGTATGATCAATCGCGACAAATATCGTGCTGCAAGATTGTATTGTGCTTAAAAAAATACCTTATACAAGGGCAAAGACTTGGCTATTTGAAACGTTTATCATTCGAATTAAGCGTTTCTAATATTCAAATTCGTCAATCAACATCGATTTAATGCTTAATTGCGTGTTTTGTAAGAATTTGTTTTGTAAATCAAATTCGTATAATTGATCTATATCAGACGAATTCCATCTCTGAATGCTGTCACGTTTCAAACATTTCAACATGATTCCCCTGTCCCATAAAACATGCATCCTATTGCTTTATTTCGTTCACCACACACAGCATCTTGTAATAAAGACAGACGCTACAGCTATGGGAATCAACTACTCGGCGTTTGCTGTACTAAATGCGGTCAAGAGTGGCTAGAAGATGGGTGTTTGTTTCCTTCAGACAAAGGTGACAACCGCTCCTCGGTAACTGTCAACGGTGTCGTCCTCAAGAAACAACTCAAGATACCCACTGAGACCAATACGTCCTTCCAGGTAAAATACAGTCGCACCAAAATCGAGAATTACAAGTCCCTGAGCAGTATCCTGAAGGTGGGGGATCACATCACTTGGCGTCGCCATTGGGGCTACTGGCATCATGTCATCGTATCAGAAATTGATGGAGAGGGAGGACGTGTTAAGGTCATTCAGTGGTGCAAGTCGGGCGATGGGTGGCAGATCAAACAAACAGAGCTTGACCTAAACCAACAACAGGGAGAATTGTTTCGTATCGAATACCCTGGCGAGATAGCTACAGCTAACCCAAGTAAATTAGTCCTTGCTCGGGCTAGATCTAGGTTAAATGACACTGGTAAAAGTCATAATAACATCGATAATGACGAAACGTTTGCGACATATTGTAAGACGGGGCGTACAGAAAGCTGTCAGGTTGGTTGGTCATTTCATAAGCTAAAAGCAATCATACACACAACCGTTGTCAAGTGTGAGACAACAGAAATTGTCAAATCTGTTACTGCTGAAATGTTATTGGGAATGTCTAATGTCGTTGGCTTTGTTGTGCTTGCTGTCTTGGAGAGTTTCTTTTGCGCGTTCGATGTTTGCAAGATTTATAAAAGCAGGAATGCTGGTGAAATTTTCCGGCATGATAACAGGACCAGTTGTATCCGACGTATTGTTAATGCGTCGTTAGGTGTAGGCGTTGCCACGGGGTTGGGCATTGCTGGATCGTTCATTCCCTCGGCTGTGGGAGATTTCATTGGAGGTATTCTCGGGGATTTTGTTGGTGGAGTATTGGGAAAATTCTTAGGGACTTGTATCGGACTAGCAATTGGTCGTAAGCTAGTCTCAAGAAAGGGGACTGATGACAGGGCTATGAAGAGCATCGAAGACCTAAAACCAGGCGATCAGCAATCATTGCGATCATTGTGTAGGATTGACAAGCACGCTATAGTCGTGGATCGTGACCCAGCTACGCGTAAGGTCGAGATAGTACATTACAACAAACAACAAGGTGTCGTGGAAGCGACGATTGATTTCAAACCTCCCGTGTACAGGCTAGAGTATTGGGATGATTGTTATTCACCTGAAGAGGTCATATAGCGGGCTAGATCTAAAAAAAAATGGTGCAAAATAAGAAAAGATGAGTCAGTTGTACCTAAACATTTAAAGTTGCTTTGCTAAAAGTAAAGTAGTTTTGGATACAATTGATTTTCAAGGTTTTTTTTTTTTTTTGCAAATGGAAGAGAAACCCACAAAAGTAATTGTTAACATGCAATACATGAAAAATGTACACATAGTTTGAAAGGAAGTAGGGCATTTGCGGAATGTTTGCTACAGTCCACTATGTCGACGATTTTTCATAAGTTATTTCCTCCCTGCAAATCATGTCTTTTGTTTAACTATAGATTATAATGTTATTATAAAGTATAAAGCATGTAGGTTAAATGTTTGTAATATCTTAATTATCAAAAATTGATTCGAAACGGTTGTTTTCCTATTTCTGGTATTCGGAGATCATAAATGTAGCGTCACCGTACACATTTCCTACAGTTAGCAACATGTATCAGGTTGTTCAATAATGGTCACTTATATTGTATTCTCTATTAAACTACAGTGTGTCCCCCACAAAGTGTCATCTCATTTTTGTGTGTGAAATAACAACAAAACCACAAAGTTAATATGGAACATTCTTAATCGTGCAGATACCCCTTGACCTAAACCCCTGTAGTTTAGTCGGAAAAGGGGGGTATCGTGCACCCTCGGAAATCAATTTCTAATCAACGTGTCTAGGTCAGAAAAAATGCGTAGAAAATGATTTGCTATGTTAAAAAATTCAAAAAATGTCCCACGTATTGTTTTTATGCAAATTAGTGCCGCCATTACCGAAACATCTATTTTTAATTATATCTCAGCCAATATTGCAGATAATTGAACGAACTAGGTGTCTAAACCCATGTTTTCAAGGTCAGAGATCACAATAAAACTATTGTGGAAGTGACCACATGTGTCTGTGGCATAGGAATATGCAAATTAGTGCCGCTAATACCGGAACATCATGTTTTTTAGCATATCTCGGCCAATATAGCACATAACTACACCAGTAAGGTGTCTAAACCCATGTTTTGATGGTCAAGTATCATTAGAAGACCATTCACGAAGTAACTATGTGTGTCTTTGGCATGAAAATATGTAAAATATTAAGTGTCGGTTAATCAGATATTTGATTTTTAGCCAATATCTCGGCCAATATTGCACATAACTACACAAGTAAGGTGTCTAAACCCATGTTTTGAGGGTCAGGTATCATTAGAAGACCATTTACGAAGTAACTATGTGTGTCTTTGGCATGAAAATATGTAAATTCTAATTTGCCGGTTTATCAAAAATTTGATTTTTAGCCAATATTATATTCAATTTCAGCCAATAGTACAGTTTATTTTAAATATGATGACTTAAAATAAACTTTGATCATTATTGCTTATCAAAAACCCTTCTGTCAACATTAGCTGCAATATTGGCCGAGATATTGGCTAAAAATCAAATTTCTGATAAATCGACACTTTTGAATTTCATATTTACCTGCCAAGGACACGCATAGTTACTTCGTGCATGGTCTTCTAATGATACCTGACCCTCAAAACATGGGTTTAGACACCTTACTTGTGTAGTTATGTGAAATATTGGCCGAGATATTGGCTAAAAATCAAATATTTGATAAAGCGACACTTTATAATTTACATATTTTCATGCCAAAGACACACATAGTTACTTCGTGAATGGTCTTTTAATGATACCTGACCCTCAAAACATGGGTTTAGACACCTTACTGGTGTAGTTATGTGCTATATTGGCCGAGATATGCCCAAAACATGACTTTCCGGTATTTGCGGCACTAATTTGCATATTCCTATGCCACAGACAAATGTGGTCACTTCCAGAATAGTTTTATTGTGATCTCTGACCTTGAAAACATGGGTTTAGACACCTAGTTCGTTCAGTTATCAGCAATATTGGCTGAGATATAATTAAAAATAGATTTTTCGGTAATGGCGGCACTAATTTGCATAAAAACAATACGTGGGACATTTTTTGAATTTTTTAACATAGCAAATCGTTTTCTACGCATTTTTTCTGACCTAGACACGTTGATTAGAAATTGATTTCCGAGGGTGCACGATACCCCCCTTTTCCGACTGAACTACTGTTGTTATTTAATTTACCTCACGCCTCACTGCACAATACTCATTTGATCAAAACAACATATTTCGGACACGTTGACCGAGTTTCTTGGCTTCATCAATTTCTTTGCTTTGCTGTATATAAATCCTCCGTGTTGTGAAAAACGGGCTGACGTGGATATGGATTAGAATCATTTGCCCTTCAGTATTAAACCGAGGTTTTTTTCCATGATGACTGACACCGTAATAGTCAGGCAATGGATTCATATACCCAACCTCAACTTTTTTTCACATCATAAAGGATTTTACACAGCTTACTAAACAAAGCACTGAAAATGACTGTGGCAAGGGAATGTTGTCATACTGTTCAAAAATGTTGTGCTCAGTTGACCGTTGTACAGTGAGGTGTGAGGGAAATCAAATATCATTCATAAGGGTTTAGGCCAATAATCTGCACTATCAAACAAATGTCATAGTTTTGTTGATGTTATAACTATTTAGACGAACATAATCCTTTTTGGGACGTACTCAATATAATTTCCTCCTTATAAAAACAAACTGGGTGACGCTAGTAATATTGTAAAATTGGGAGTCTAATTCCAGGATTATATTTATACCTACGTAGTTTTTAGTTTACAAGTAGACTATTTACCGTCCCTTCTTTTCTTATGCATGTATTATGATCGACATTGCTGTAATTCTTGAATATTTTGTTTTCACGACAATGAGATGCATTATATTAAAAGGCTTCGTCCTTAACTCATTAAATATTCACGTGTCCTTAAATTGAAGTCGGTTTCAAATTTGACAACAAAACAGTGCATGAACGTGCTGTACAGTTGCCTTTAATACCCATATATTAATCGCAGTGCACTTCTCACAAAAATCCGCCTTAAGGCCAAACAAAGTCTCCGGTTTCTGGTATGCGCGCGCGTCGCCGTAGCCATGCGCGTCGGCAAAATGAAAAAGTTTTTTTTTTCAATACAAGATGATGTCTCAAAACCGCCAAACTCACTGGTTTGACTGGAATCCTGCTGCTGCACAATTTTAACGTGTTTTTAGATGGGGTTATGATCGAGAATAAGCTTTATGTGGCCTCTCTGGACTCCCATATATTTGCACTAAGTTTAGTCGGGCACCATTTGCAGTCATCAGCCGACATTTGAAGCCCCCCCCCCCCCAAAAAAAAAAAAAAAACCGCGTCGCCGCACCACTTTTGGGGCAAGCTCCATACCCGAAACCGGAGACTTTTTTTTTTGGCCTAACCATGGTTATCACAGATTTCACTCGATTGTCCGAGCGCTAATTAGATAGTCCCAAGGCTCAACCGTCCGAAAGTGGATAATTTGTCGGAAGGTTACTAAGCCTGAAGGTTGATAGTCAAAAGGATCGTTTATAGTCCGAACGCTTGATAGTCAGAAGTGTCTATAAGTAAATTAAAACAAGTAAGCTTTAATAACATAAAGGTTCATAGTTTAAATGGACGATAGGGTTCTATAATCCGGATCGTCAATACGGTTCCACAGAGGAAATGGACATCTTTGAATCTTCTGGCTATTGCACAAATTGTAAAGCAACAAGTGCAATGTTGCCTCATGGATTCTAAATGTGCAAATCGTGCATAACAGTACCAGCACTCATCGCTGATGTGATACCAATGAGGAAAATGTATAGAAACTTAACTTTTACTTATTTATATAGAAATAAGTCTCCCAGCACTAACTGAACTCCTAAAACTATCACCCCGTTGGACATACTCTCAATGTGTGCATGTTGAGGGAAAAGGAACTTGGATTATTATAGCACCAACAACGACAGTTGTGAAAACGTCAAACACAATTTCGATATTGACAGTATATCCTCGGGTGTATCAGAAAGTATTGGTCTATTTTGGGTACTGCGACCGCTACCGTAAATTCTTGGGTTTTTTTCAGGGTGATGTTAAGGGCCAGTGTATTTTTACGACTCAGACTTTACTGAGCACCACATGCACTTTTCGAAATATGTTGAATTGTATAACGCTGCATTCACTTGAGTTCCATTTGTATGAAAATATGACGAATTAAACCTAAAACGTTCCTCCACGGTTTCCCTTTCACATAAAAACCTGCCAATAAGGCCAAAAAAAGTCTCCGGTTTCTGGTATGCGCGCGCGTCGACGTAGCCATACAAGTCGGCAAAATGAACAAGTGTTTTCAATGAAAGATGATGTCTCAAACCGCCAAACTCAATGGTTTGACTGAAATCCTGCTGCTGCACAGTTTCAACGTGTTTTTAGATGGGGTTATGATTGAGAATAAGCTTTATGTGGCCTCTCTGGATTCCCATATATTTGCACGAAGTTTAGTCGGGCACCATTTGCAGTCATCAGCCGACAATTGAAGCCCCCAAAAACAGGTCAAAAAAAAATAAAACCCGCATCGCCGCACCACTTTTTGGGCAAGCTCCATACCAGAAACCAGACATTTTTTGTTTGGCCTAAGATACTAGAGATAGGGTAAAACAGGGGTGTACTAATTGTTCAAGGGGTACTCTGAGGGCAGTGTCATTGTTTGTCTACAATTCAAGATTCTATATGGGAGTCGGGGCTCACCCGCGGGAGGGGGCACGGACCTGTACTGGTGGGCACGTGGCCCCATGCCTACATATTTACCCCACTGATCTTAGCACTTCATTGTTTTCACCACAAGAATCATCTTGTAATAACGATTGGCACTATTTGTATGAAGATCAACTACTCAGCGTCTGTTGTACTAACTACGGTACAGAGTGACTGAAGAGCGGTTCTTGCTTCATACAGACAAAGATAACACCTGCTCCCAAGATAAGCTCTCAGAGCAACACAGAGCAATCTTTGATCCTGTCAGAAAATGGGGGCCGTATTATAAGGCCGACGCCTCATTGGTCAGACCTCATTGGTCAGACGCCTCATTAGTCCAAAATATCAATGTGTAATCACTAACAGAGGTGATAACATTCTAAGTGTTTATATTAATTAAATAATTGACCTACCAACGACATGTAGAAGCTCATGCCAGAGCTTAAAACGGGGGAAAATTATTTGCACCATGAACAATATTTCGACCCCAATTTTCGATCGTTATTTCCTTGAATGTTCCTTTTTCATTTTTTTTTTCAACGGATGTCCTTGCTCCTGCATTTCACTTGAACTGATTTGTAGGTAGGGATTAACTTTTGTGTCAAAAAAAAGAAGACATTCACACTTCCTGCACTGTGTGGACCTTTTTCGTTCACAGGTCCACATAGAATATGCATTGTTAGAACAAATGAACACACAACGATGTGGTCTGTGAGAGGCTTGTAATGAATATTCTCATAAAAAAATATCCCTCTTTATTAGAAATTCCCTTGCGGGTTACTGGCAGACAAATAACAGCTTGTGGGGAACCATAGTTCTTTTTATGAGAGAACCCAACTAGTTTACCCTCTCGTTATCTTTGACCTCTTATTGTTTATGCTAAACATTGGTTTGGAAAGAACCTGCATTGGTTTTGTAGATGATTTTTATTTTTATATTTGAACCTCCTCTAGTCTTCGCACTTTTGTTCTCCAACGGTCTACCATTGTGTGCCATTTAACATGGAACACGCTTATCCCATGCAGGATTACCACTCCTGGAAGTTAAATCCTGACATCATCGGACAATGTGAGTTTATAACGACTTTCTCACATATGCTATCTCTTGATTAGTAAAAAGTGCATCACGTGATTGTATCAATTTTAAGTATTTTGCCCTACAGGGGGACAGACTATACAAAGTCCAAAATGACAAAACAACGGCTGTAAATATATTTTCATTGGGTTAAGCCAAAGCGAGAATTTACATTTGAATGGAATCAGCGGAGTGTGACATTAAGGTGTGGTTGAACAGGCGTGTTCAAGTCACTGACCGAATTCACCAGCAAGCAGTACGCGCGTCAAATTTGTTTGTGTTCTTTTTCGTGCCTAATTCGATAGAGCAACCATGTCCTTAAATGAACAATCTTCTTCTGCACAAGAAGTACCTGTCTCCCTGAAACTTGTCGGAGATACCATCAAAGCAGCATTGGGAGATTTCAAGGGGTATTTGGATACCTCGCTCGCCTCATTCAAAAAAAGACAGCGAGCGTAAGCAACAGACGACGTCGGAACAAGTGCAAAAGCTGAAGCGAGCTTCGGAGCTGAGTTTTCGGTTCAAAGGAAACAAAACCCAATATGATTTCAATGCAGGTATTGTAGAGAAATTAAGAAGGGCAGAAAATTGTCTCAAAGAAGACGACGGTGGGTCAGCAAAATCCCTGGTGACAGAGGTCATTGCAGATGTAAAAAAGCGAAACAAGCTGATAAGACTATCCGATAAATCTGACGCAGGCTGGACAGCTGTAGATGAATACCCCAGTGACGAGCTCGCTAGTAACTCCGAGGATGACAAAAGAATCAGACAGGCTCAAGCAAGGGCGGTACGAAAAAAGCGCCTTCAGAAAAGCAGTCAGCTTGCGAACAAGCGTCAACGTCAAAATGCTACAGTGAAGCAGTTTTCTCCTACTTCTGGCACTGGGCTTTTTCGAAGTTTTCAGCCAAACCGTAGATTCATGCCTGGGGCTACCTCAGCATGGAGCGCAGGACCAAAGCCAACGGACTTGTGCTTCGCCTGCGGGAAACCAGGTCATTGGAGACGCAACTGTGGACAGCAAAGGCAGGCAGTGGTGGGAGGAAAAGAACCAGCAGGGGGTAGTACAACTCAGCCCCGACAGTGGTGAATCAGACGACTCACATAGTGTAGCAGAAAATGTAAATACAGAAACAGGGTATGATAATCGACTTTTTTCTTGCAAACTATTATGAATATGAACAGGGCAATGATGAGCCATTGGTCAAAGGCAGATTGAAAGCGGCTGTAGAATTTTGGAGAGGAATAGACGCAAATCCAACGGTCATAGATATTATTTCTAATGGATATAAATTGCCTTTCATTAACACTCCTAATCCCAGAAATTTCAAAAACAACAAGTCGGCACTAGAAAATAGCAGTTTTGTTGCTGAAGCGATATCAGATTTTTTGAGTAAAGGATTGGTTGCCGAGTGTGACAAACCACCACATGTAGTTAATCCATTGACTGTAGCTACCCAAAGTTCGGGAAAGAAAAGATTAATTTTAGACCTTCGTTATGTGAATCAATTTCTTTGGAAGGATAAGAGTACTTTTCAAGACTGGAAAGTAGCAGAGTCACATTTCCAGAAAGGTGATTTTTTATATTCTTTTGACCTTAAGTCAGGTTATCATCATATTGAGATTTTTCCGGAGCATTGCAAGTTCCTTAGTTTTGCTTGGACCACAGAAGGGGTCACCAAGTACTATTCTTTTTTAGTTTTGCCATTTGGTTTATCCACAGCTCCATATATTTTTACAAAGTGCTTAAGACCACTAGTAAAACACTGGCGTACTCAAGGATACTTTGTAGTTTTGTACCTCGATGATGGTTGGGGCAGAGCGTGTACCGAGGAAACTGCCAACTTGATTGCTTCAAGGGTAAAGTCTGACCTTTTGTCGGCGGGATTAGTGCCGAATGTTCAGAAGTCACAATGGGTAGCTACGCAAAGTTTGACTTGGTTAGGTTTGGTATGGGATTCAAGAGACTTTTCAATTAGAGCCTCTGACAGAAGAATTGAAGATATTGTTAGCTGTATCAATGGCATTCAGATCAAGCTTCCCTATACCTCAGCTCGGAAGCTGGCCTCAATTACAGGTAAAATTATATTTCTTGGTCCGGTAGTGGGGAAGGTCTCTCAATTGAAAACAAGGTTTCTGTACATGGATATTATACGGAGAGTTCACTGGGACTATGAATATAAACTTGCTAGCGACTGCAGAGTCATTGAGGAATTAGTTTTCTGGAAGTCAGAAGTTCAAACCTTGAACAAACGGTATTTATATGAATACTCTCTTCCCAAATGTTTTGTATATACAGATGCGAGCCAAGTGGGCCGTGGTGCATGGACAGTCGGATGTGGAGGGTAGTTGGTCCTGCAAAGGAATTGGTCGAGTGCTGAAGAAACCAAAAGTTCCACGTGGAGGGAATTACAGGCGGTTTCCCTCGCTTTGCAAGCATTTGCGAAGAGTTTAGAGGGTGAAGTAGTGAAGGTTTGTACTGATAACAAAGGCGTTGTCTCGGTAGTCAGCAAAGGCAGTATGGTAGAAGAGTTACTTGTACTCAGTCTGGATATATTCCAATTCTGTAGAAAGCATGGTATTCAACTGGGGGTACAGTGGATACCCAGAGAGCTCAATCAAAGAGCTGATGAGATTAGTAGGGAGATAGATTGGGATGATTGGGGTGTATCATACATATTCTTTCAATTCATTGATAAAATATGGGGACCTCATACAGTTGATCGTTTTGCAGATGAAACCAATGCAAAATTGCCTACGTTCAATTCCAAATACTCATCCCCTTGCACAAGCCAAGTAGATGCCTTTTCGTGCAATTGGCAAGGAGAAAATAATTGGGTAGTCCACCCTATAAAATTGGTGGCGGACGTCCTAAGAAACTTGAAGTTGTGCAAAGCAGAGGGCACTTTGGTTATTCCCTGCTGGCATTCAGCCCCTTTTTGGCCGTTGCTCTTTTCCCATCAAAGTTCGTTTCGAAGTTTGGTCAAGCATACCATGAATTTTTCTGATTCGTCAGATATATTCGTCCAAGGTCGGAATCACAAGTCTTTGTTTGGATCACCTCTATTCAAGTCCGAAGTCCTTTGTGTCAGACTGAAGTTTTCATTATGAGGTAAGCCGCACGGCAGGGTAGCCGCACGGCAGGGTAGCCGCACGGCAGGGTAGCCGCACGGCAGGGTAGCCGCACGGCAGGGTAGCCGCACGGCAGGGTAGCCGCACGGCAGGGTAGCCGCACGGCAGGGTAGCCGCACGGCAGGGTAGCCGCACGGCAGGGTAGCCGCACGGCAGGGTAGCCGCACGGCAGGGTAGCCGCACGGCAGGGTAGCCGCACGGCAGGGTAGCCGCACGGCAGGGTAGCCGCACGGCAGGGTAGCCGCACGGCAGGGTAGCCGCACGGCAGGGTAGCCGCACGGCAGGGTAGCCGCACGGCAGGGTAGCCGCACGGCAGGGTAGCCGCACGGCAGGGTAGCCGCACGGCAGGGTAGCCGCACGGCAGGGTAGCCGCACGGCAGGGTAGCCGCACGGCAGGGTAGCCGCACGGCAGGGTAGCCGCACGGCAGGGTAGCCGCACGGCAGGGTAGCCGCACGGCAGGGTAGCCGCACGGCAGGGTAGCCGCACGGCAGGGTAGCCGCACGGCAGGGTAGCCGCACGGCAGGGTAGCCGCACGGCAAGGTAGCCGCACGGCAAGGTAGCCGCACGGCAAGGTAGCCGCACGGCAAGGTAGCCGAATGACACGTATATAAAAGAATAAATATTAAATATAAATTACTTTATTAATTACCTATTTCTCTGCAGAAAATATAAAGACGATGAGTACTCTTCAACGTTGGCCATGATTCTTGACGCATCAAGAGCCCCCAGCACCACTAAAAAATACAACGCTGCTTTTGCCGCATGGCAACAATGGTGTTATGTGGAGAAGATCAATCCGTTACCAGCCAATGCCAATGACGTGTGTCGTTATTTTATAAATCTCTTCAATATTGGGGCTCCATTCTCGTGAATCGAATCATTTTTCTATGGCCTTAAATGGCGTCATGATTGTTTTGCGGACTGTAAAGAAAACCCATGTGACAGTAGATTTTTACATTATGTATTACAGGGATTAAAAAGAATATTAGCTAAACCCGTTGAGAAGAAAGAACCCATTACACCAGAAATATTAAAGGCTGTCGTTGACAAGTATGCAGTTCTGAGCAGTCTGTTAGATATTCGATTATGTACCATGTTGCTTATTTCATATGCAGGTTTCCTGCGTCACAGTGAACTTATCAACATCAGAAGATGTGATCTCCAATTACATTCCTCATATGTTAATATCTTCATAGTTAAAAGTAAAACTGACATTTTTAGACAAGGAGCCTGTGTGATCATTTCAGCAACAAATACATCTACGTGTCCAGTCAGAATGTTAAACAGATACCTAATCCTTGCAGATCTTGTAGATGAAGATTCAGATGAAAGTTTCCTTTTTCGACCAGCTAATTATATTCGAACAGAGAACAAGTACAAACTAAGATCAGGGCAACTATCATATTCAAGATGTCTTGATATATTTAAAAGCGCCTTGTCTTCGGTAGGACTGCATAGTCTTAGAGCTGGGGGAGCAACGGCTGCGGCTCGTATTGGTGTGCCGGACAGGCTTTTTAAGAAACACGGACGTTGGCGTTCGGAGACGGCAAAGGATGGCTATGTCCACGAGTCGTTGGAAGACAGACTTTCTGTATCCAAAATGTTGGGTTTATAGATAGTTTATCAGCTGTAAGTTGGTTCAGTAAGTTGTAATATGGTCAATTCAATCCCTGGATGTGTTAAAAAGTGGAAATAAAACTTGATGTTTCCTGATTATGATTGTATTAAAAAAAACCTTATTTCCCGCTCTTTAATTCCTGAGTATGATAATGTGGAATAAATAATATGGGCAATGCTTGCCATCGAAGTTCGATGTTTCCCAAATGGATTGCATTATTTGTTGTTGTTAACCTGTTTTCTTGCAGGTTGGGTAATACAGGGTGGGAAAATACGAGGGTAAGCGGCATTGAAAATAATTTATTCGCGATTGAGGGGCGAATTAGAGAATAAATATATTTTCATTGGGTTAGCCAATGCGAGAATTTACATTTGAATGGAATAAGCGGAGTGTGACATTAAGTTGTGGTTGAACAGGCGTGTTCAAGTCACTGACCGAATTCACCAGCAAGCAGTACGCACGTCAAATTTTCATGAAAATGTGTTAATGACTGATATTGCAATTGAATGCCTCTAATCAAGCCACTTGTTATCCAGCTTCATTATATTGACAGATACAGTAGAAGTAGAATGCCGTTAGCAGACGAGTCCCTATCTTGGCAGTCGACTTTCATCCTACAAGCACAGAGACGGAAACTCAAGACCTTGAGTTCGGATACTTCTGTCTCGACACAGCTTAAACTGTCTCCAAGATAGCGACGCATCCTGAGCCGTGTCCGCGCAATGCTTGCCATCGAAGTTCGGTGTTTCCCAAATGGATTGCATTATTTGTTGTTGTTAACCTATTTTCTTGCAGGTTGGGTAATACAGGGTGGGAAAATACGAGGGTAGGCGGCATTGAAAATAACTTATTCGCGATTGAGGGGCGAATTAGAGAATAAACTATCATCTGCATAGCAACCAACGTCGTCACAAGAGGTCTGTGTACACAATCATACGCATTGCTCCCTACACGCGAATTGTTCCAACATGTTACATAGTTAGTGTCGAACATCAATGAAGGGAGTTTAGAAATTGCAAGTGGATTGAAAACTATATTTACATTAAAAAAATAAATAAAACCGTATCATTTAATTTCGAATAAATTAATTTATTTTCTATCGAACTCTTGCAAAATACTCGTGGTGAACTAAAACCAAATTCTCTCGGTAAGCCCCCCCCCCCCCCAAAAAAAGGCTCTGGTTTCTGGTATCCGCGCGCGTGGCCGTAGCCAAGCGCGTCGGCAAAATTATTATTATTGTTTTTATGTAAAATGATGTCTCAAAATCGCCAAACTCACTGGTTTGACCGGAATCCTGCTGCTGCACAATTTTAACGTGTTTTAGATGTGGTTTACGATGGACTATAAGCTTTATTGGGCCTTTCTTGGCTCCCATATATTTTGCATAGAATAGTCGGGAACCATTTGCAGACAGTGTTGTATTTTTGTGAGTGTGGAAACGATGGCCGTGTATCTGGAACCTGTAAAAACTGTTTAATTAGCGCAATTATGTGGAGCAGGCTAATGACCAGCCTGGCAGCACAGGCACGATGTCGCTGTATGGTCTGACGTTACCGCTTTCTCTGATATTTGTCTTGACTATTCTAATTTTCCGAAGCATTTTCGTGTCCGTCGAAATCATAGGCCTAATTGGGTGCACAATTCTCAAGCCTTATGCCTTACTGAGGTCACTTCAAGCTCCACCCTGAAGGATATTTTTGAGAGTTTTAAGGGGATCGAAGCGTCATCATCTGCAACATCAGGTGACATTTGAAGAAGAAAAAAGTGGGGGAAAACAAAGCCACGTCGCCGCACCCCTATTGGGGCAGGCTCCATACCAGAAACCGAAGACTTTTTTTGGGGGGGGGGCAAAATCCGTGGATCATGTTAATTCTCTATATACCTCGCAAGGCTAGTTTTACCGCTATTTTACAAGGCAAAAATGTATGTGTGTGTGTCGTGTGTATACAGACAGACACCCAATATTTCTGACAGGTGAACGATGTCAACGAGAAAATTGAACATTTAACGAGGAGGTTGACGTGGAACGCCCACACCTCCCTCTACCAATGCCGCATGCTTTAAGTGACAGGCATAATGGACCGCCCAGGTCTGGGGCCAGTCCCAGCTGGCAAAGCCATAGAACAACGGGGCAGCTTTGGGTTCTGGGTCGGTCCACTCGAAGTAGGCTGCCTGCTGGTGCTTGCCTAGGGCGAAGGTGCCGTTGTCGTAACGCAGCCAGAAGCGTCGCATCTCCTGCTCGCTCAGTACGCCTGGAGATGACACGAAATGGAGTTTTCTGCACTCCGTGCAACGTCTGATAGCGGTGCCCCCACTGATTCCAAGAACTATGAATTGAGACCAAGGAAATAGCGACTTAATAGGTTAAGGTCAAGGGTTACACTTCCGAAAACAAGTTTAGAAAATGAGTTCTGTTGTACAGGTTTTGGAATTAGGTAAATTGTGTGTGTTCCTATTCAGTTTGATTCCTGAATTCAAACAAATAATGTTGTCAGTGGAACACAATGGAACATGACCTACCTTTAGGGCCCGTTTCAATTCTGATATATTATAATAAACAGGCGCGCGCCTTTTCCAGTGTCGTTACTGAATAGTGCAGTCAAACGCTGCACACTGTCTCATGATCGTCGTAGTGTTATTTATGCGATTGTAGTTGAAATAATGATTTTTCTTTTGCAATTTCGTCACCGACACCACGAAGTAACACTCCACGTGTCAAACCTTTTTTTTTTTTACATTTTTAAACATTAATCATCAAGGCCTACCACAGCACTGCACGAAGTTTGAAAGCTTCAAGAGCTTTACTTTAATAACTACGCCAATTATCCAAGACAGCTTTTGCGCAAACGGGACAATTTTCGTTTTCACGAAGTAACACTCAAGTTCCATTTACCATTGCAACGCATGGCGCGCACTCTGCTCAAATTTGAGCAAAGACTTTTCACGAACTAATACTCACATTTTGTTCTCTTATTTCTTGTTGATTTAATACACAAACGGGTGAAAACAACAGCAGATTATATAAATTCGATTCATCAAGTGTCCACAGCGAGAAACCAAACTGAAAATACTCTGACGTTTTGACGCAAAGTGTTGTTTTAGAAGGCGTTCAACTTTAAATGCCGTTTTCTCTGATTGCTAGTTTTTACTGGTATGTATATGGTTGTTACTTTGTGATGTTGCTGACGATTTGTTCCGCAGACAAGATTTCTTACTGAAAAATCCGTAGAGAAAACGCGCTCACAAAACGACAAAAAAAACAGAAAACGCGCTCACAAAACGACAAAAAAACCAGATCGTCAATGGCATATTTTAAGCGGGTACGGCAGGGTCAGGGGCCAACATATAGCTTTAGTAACTGCAACGACTTACGACGTGTGCTTAACAGTGGACGAGCTTGCAGTCCTGTACACGGGACATTACGTCATGTAATGTGCCCAATAGGGCTACAAAACGCCTTTCAAACGCATGGATGTTACATATGTTTGGAAAGAACATTGAAAAAAAATAGGACTTTTTTTTATACGTCCACACAAACATCCTTATAAACTGGGCGGTTTTTATGTAATTTGTTTGAGAACGAATTTTGGGTGTCAAATTCTGCGGACGTGCGAGAAACAATGTTTGTGTACCGGCTCTGCGTGTATTATGTGCCATACACACAATGTGTACAGTACATGGAACTGGTACGACTGGAAACACGTATGCGTATGCCACAAAATGTCTGCAGCGTCCGATGTAAACAACCACTTTTTCCGTCTTTTCTTGGTGACGTTTAGACATTAGTAGTTTCCTTTCAACCAGGCCTTTGAAGTAGGATAAGTAAACAATCTAAACCATAACGTGTTTTTTAAGGCCGAACTGCCCATAACCACGCCACCACGCACATGACGGGCTCTTGACCAATATTAATGGGTAAAGAGTCTTAAATAGTTATGAATATTAAATAAGAAACATCACCTGTATAACTACTATCAATTGACATTTTTTATTTACTGAATATTCAAGAAACTATATTTCAAACGTTTGATTTGCTATGCCCCTTCGACGGCAGACCGTACCACCAGTCACGATTCAGCTATTTGAGTTTCTACGTGTTTGTTTCTTCTGGTGACGTTATATATTTGGCCCAAACCGTTTGCTTGTCTTACCCATTTGGTACAGATTGCCTGCCTCTGTACCGTCCGTGGACAAGACGACTATTGCGGCATTGCGGGCCTGCAGGGAGAAGTCCAATATGAACGCGTCTCGAACGTAGCTTGATCAAATCTCACATTTGCCATGGAAAATTGTGCAAAGTGTCGTCGCTGGCAAGCAAAACCACAAGTTCCACGAATGGCAGAGCTCCCAGAAGTCCCATTTGCGAATTGACCCACCTCCCTTCTATTGCATAAGAATGGACTGGTTTGTTCCGTTGAGGTTGAAGAGTGGCTAATGCTAAGAACAGAAGTGGGGCTTATTATTCAACTGCATGACTATCCGAGCCGTACATGTGGAGCTTTTAGAATATTTAGATTCTGACCATTTCCTCATGGCCTACAAACTGTTTGCTTCACGCAGAGAAGCATCCCACAAACTGTGATAATACCTTTGTCTGGGAATGTCAGAGTGTCTCTAATGTGGAGCCTGCTTACTGGTGTCAATCCTGTGTACCTGCTCGTGGTGGCGCTGCTAAGCTCCGTTGCAGTTTCGTCGAAGTGAACTGAAACAGCAAATTAAATTTCCAAAGTAAGCCTACCATCGTCTTACGTGAACCACGAAACAATTTTTAATCAGCGACATCTCAGTTCAAGACACAAGACAGAGGGAGCACGCGTCCTTTTCAGGACGAGCCATGGCTGGTACCAAGTTTGTATCTTGCAAGCTAAACGTGATGCTTGCCAGAACAAACACTATAAACATAATCCTACTCCAAGAGACTCACATCCAGCAAAATGAGGAGCTCATAATTATGGAGGGTTTTGGCCTGATCTGCTTCACTCCCTCTTACGTCAAAGAGGGGATCTACCCGATGTTCCCCAATACTGATGTTCCCCACTACCGATGTTCCCCCAAATCCTTAGGGTTAGGGTTAGGGCTTAATTGGTAGGGTTTTCGGGATACACCGGTATTGGGGAACATCGGTATTGGGGAACATAGGTATGCACCCGTCAAAGAGGGAACTACAGCTAGTTTCTTTGAAAAATCTCGTGAGACCTCTCCTATTCAGTGGTCTTTCATCAAGATCGTCGGAACACGTATCGTTAACATCTACTTACCACATCCAGCACATGTCTCCTTTCAGTCGTTACCAACCTTCAACTGCGGCGACCTCAATAGCAGAAATACGAAATGGTGATACCCTGACACTAAACAGGACGATACTGCCATTGGTCTTGCGGATAAAGTTCGTCGAGTCCACCTTCAAGCAGATCTCCAGTCTCTAAGCAGCTACTTTAGCAGATTGCATCTGAAACTTAGCAAACCAAAGACAGTGTGCTCCGTCATTCATCTTGCAAACCGCCTTGCCAAAAGGGAACTCAACATCGTCCTATAGACGGCTCACAACTCATCGACCCTACACCCACCTTTGGTTGGGAGCCAGTTAACCACACTTCGAGCATCTGCATTTTCTCTAGCTTCCTCAAGCGTCCCCAGCTGGAGCCCCAGCACTCACACAGAGTTAGGTGACTCAGTCTTGAACGATGCCATTCGTCTAATATCTGGTTCTATAAAACCCTAACCAACAGAAAACCGTTCCATCCTCTATTCATGACTGCAGAACTTGCTCAGAACGCCCTTAATCCAGACAGCCTAGTGCCCTCCGTCTTTGATCCGCAAATTGGCAGCAGGCTCAACCACAAGCACTTTGCCTCAGAAGCACTCCGCATCATCACCACTCATTCTCTTTCCCCATCATCATGGACTGGTAAAAGGAACCGTGGTCAACGTCCTCAACATGAATTCATTCCAACTCCATTCATTCATTCAGACCCACAGGCTGGGATCTTCCTCGTGAAGGCTGGGTCCAACTCAATTGTCCCCGAACTGGTTTGGACCGTAGTGACTCATTCCTCCACAGAATTCGAGCTTTAATGTGTGTCAGTGTGGCAGACCACTAACCATCAACCACATCATTCATGACTGCCCTGACTTCATACCATCGAAAGGCGAGCAGGGACTTATAGACCTCGCCAAAGACAACATCGAAGGACTTGAAGTAACCAATTACCAATCTAACAATGATGTTCATAGAGTGTCATTGCGGTTCAACCCTGCTTAAACATGCCTCACTTTGGAGATCTTTGGGATTGCAAGTTGAGATCGGCCAAGGGTGCTTCAAGGACGTCCTCTGAGATCGCCAAATTTCTGAACTGTAAATACTCCGGACGAGGCTTCCTGAAGCAGAGGGCATCTGAAATTCTAAGCCGTTAGGTTGTACTTTGTCTGAGTTTTTAAACGTGTCTCCATTGTATATACGTTTAATGTTATGACTAGGCTATTGGGCACATCAGTGGATTTTTTTGGGGAAAATTTACATGTTCTTGTCTTTTTTATTGCAATCTCTTCTGGGTATCGCTTCCGAACTTTGTCTAGTTCAGTAGATATGAATATGTGGGGAAAATACATGGTCATATATTCCTGTGTGGGGCAATTTATGGAGGGACTTGTTCTCTGTTTTTTTGAAGATGTGGATTCATACTGGTTATAGGTGGCTTATGGGTTTTCAGTGTTGACATACTATTATGTTGGGGTAGACTTGTATTAGTCCTCAGGCTTCTTGCACGATAGACAAACGTTGTCAGTGTTTTGCTCTTTATCGAAAGGGATTATTAACGTACCAGTTGACCTGAAATGGTTGTTGTTATAGCCATTCATAGTAAGTTGAAATTACACATGCATAAACTTCTTCATTCATTCACTCATAATGACTTGATGAGTTGGGCCCATCTGTCCAAAGCATAAACTAGACATGAACGTGATAACTTGTTGCAGATTATTAGCTATAGTGGTTTATTTCCTAACTCAAATGTATTTTGGGTTGTTTGTTAACAGTTTCACACTGCTTCCATTAAAACGCCTAAAGTCAATTCCTGTTATAAAAAAATAATAGAATGTACATTTTGCTGATGTTCCATGATCGCCCTCTTTTTCTCAAAACCCAACAGCCGAGGAAATTACAAATCATCTGAATAAAACGTACATTACTTCACCTGTGTAAACCACATCATTAATTTTATTTCCCAAATTTCCTGGGAAAAAAAATACAAATTACTCTGCATTCCTTCGAAAATGGACATTCTCCAGTAAATTGATAAGTCTCATTTGTGTAGATTGATTAAAAACATGTGCAATGAACGTACGTTGTCCCAGATCCGCAATGTTTCGCAATTAAAAATTGTTGTCACACTGTGCACTATTGGTCAACAGAGGGCGCTACTCACCAACGGCGAGTAAAACCCACGAACAACAAAATTCACATTATTTTTACAAAAATGCACGTGCTGAGGAACGTGCAGCATATTCTACATGGTAATCGATCGCATTTGAATTTGTTTTCAATAATATTTTTGACGTTGATTCAAGAAAATCGATGATGTCTGGGTCATGCATGGTTTTCAACCACTGTGGACTAGGTTGACAAACGTGTTTATATAGTACGGGAAGTTAAGTGGTTGAAAATTGGGGTGACGTCATGATGAAGTCATCATTTCCGTTTTTTCATCTTATTTGCATTTCTAAAGTGCAAGAAAATGCTACTTTTAGATATTTTTGTATTGGGTTTGTTAGGGTGTAGATTTATGCACAAAGTTTGCAAAAGGGTATGATGTAATCGTGCTGTCAATACAAATATGATTTTTTTCATAAACAGTATGGAATGTGCGATTGTCTTAAAACTTAGTTACATTATTTAATTTGTAATATTTTATTCTAATTGCATACTATCAAATGCAATCATATTGACTTCAATTTAGGCACAGACAAAACAAGATGACCTCACCATTCTCCATGTGAATGTGATGTAAGAGGACATCTCTTAAAGGTATATAAAGCTGAGTGAGTGAGAAAAAAACACGTTCTTCCGTCTGAAAAAAAAGGAACTACTGAACTTGATCCATAATATCAGAAGTTATGCATTTATAGTGTCTGTGGAATGCCATTGGACATTTTGAGCCTATTGAGACTTACAGATTACACACAAGCATTCAAATACAATTGGAAATTTCTATAATTGGAATCAAGACTTAAAGCTTTTTTGTACTGTCAAATTGTGTATTTTGAATATGAGGAACAAGTCATCTCTATATTTCCCGAAATATTGATGGTGATTTTTGTATGTTTTCCTTTGCAAGTGCTCGTTTAATCATGGAGGTGGGAAAACGTCAATGTTTCATTGTACTCAATGGGTATTCATCAGTTCGTAGAAAGTAAATGATTAATGGTGGACAGCTGAGTTTTGGAATCGTTTTTTATTGAAATAGACATAACTTTTAAATACAGTATGCAAAGGCGTGAAATGTTCACAGTCCCATTTTTTTTTAAAATAAAAAATGCTTACCCTGTCATCCTCTATAGATATTATATCTAGAGATCTACAAGGTAAAATTGATGGGTTGTAAATATTAATTGAAATGACGTTATAATGACGGCTTATGTGATATTTTAAAAGTGGCTTTTGTTTAATTTGTCCTTCGTTTTTGCATATCTCACGAATGGAAGATGCTCAATTCCACTTTCCTTGTGCAAGAGGTTTGGAAGTTCAACTAAATGTGCCCGTTGATTTTTGAGAAATGTGTGACGTTATCGTTACGTCATCAAAATGCGATTTTTTGAAACATGGAATGACCGATTGTCTTAAAACTTGGTTGAATAGTATGCAAGCGTATTAAGTGACGATATCAATTTCTAATACGATTTTCCCGGTAGGCCGTCAGCTGGACTGGAAAATTCGTTCGTTTCGCTCCAGCAATCGCGGGTCTAAAAAATTTTAACAGTTGTACCGAAATACACTTCCAAAGAATGATACTACAAAAGTTCTCCACATTTCGTCCAGCAGTTTTTTGATAATTTGACTCGAAAAAGCGAACTATTTGTCCATTGTGGACGTTCAAAAACGTACCGCGCCTACGTTAAAAAAAATCCGCTGCGTATGACGCATCGTACCACGTGACGTGAACTGTCCAATTAGACACCAGATATGAGGTCGCAGGTCATGACATTTAACAAACATGGCGGCGTCCATTGGCAAAAGTGCGTCAACGTAAACATCGACCGGTGCAAAAAAGAAGTGTTTGCACTCATAATCTGTCACGTTTGAGGGGGGAAATGCGAAGGATCTGATGTCCGGTGATAGTAAGTTCATTTCCTGTGCCAAAGAGTGGCTGAATTTCACAATGGCATCGCCGAATATACCCACGATGTGTGGGCAGTGGATCTGCTATGTCTGTATCGTACTGTACAGTACTACATCATGCACTACCGGCGCATGTAAACAAGGTAGTCCGGCCGGCCGATCTCACCCGTGGCGGTTTTTATAGATAGTAAACGTCTCGGTGCTGCAAGAAAACGCAAACCAGACACTTCAGCTGAGACCCAGATTTCTTCCCCGAAAAAGCTCCGGGCAAAGTTAAAGTTTCTTTGCATTGCCTATCTACATAACTGTGTCATACTGCACACAAACTCAACCAGGAATTTGATTTCGATGAAAACCTCAATTCAAGGACAGTACAACAAGCAGAACTTCCATTGGAGGTAGGCCTACATGTCATTATAATAAAGGCGATTGTGTATTTATGTGCCCCAAAAAAGAACCAACAAATCCATGTTTGGGTTTAATTGTCTTGAATTAAGGGTAAGGTTAGGTTTTAATTTCTTTGAGGGAAACTGGGGTGACACAACGATAAAAACGCAATGCGAAAACAAAGCTGGTGGTCACCACGATGCACCGTGAATGCACAGAACCGCATCGATTTGGATGGCGTCAACTGAAAATGCATAGGAAAATTTTATTTTCTTGCAAAAGATACCATTCAAAATGATAACAGATTCCTGGTTATAAAAAAACACCTTTTCTTTCTCTACGGCATTGGACTGTTGGGTACGTCACTTGTTTACCGAATGGTTCTTGGACTTTACTTTCCTTTTAGAAAAATTCTCTGAAGTCAATGAAGAAAAATGTCTTCAATGACAAATAGATCTGATTTGAAAAACCCAGTAAAAAAGGTGGTTTTTTTTTAGTTCCATCATCCATGATTCAAACCGAGTACCTCCGGCACTGAAAATATATGTCTAACGTTAAGATGCCAAAGTACAACGGGTACTGCACAAAATCCCATAATAAAATGTTGTGCAGTCTCTTTCTCCATTGTTGAAGGACACTTTTATGGAGGTGTGAGGGTAGTCTTTCCCTTTGTATAAAATAGCAAAATAGCTTTTTATAGAATTTACTATTTGATTATATATATATAGGCCTAAAGGATGAACGTCAGGAAAAGGGAGATGTTCTGCGACTGACTGTTCAACCCCGATCAACAACTTAGTTTCATGAGAATGTCCCGGCTTGCTGAACTGTTGGAATCATAAAATGATTTAGAAGCCGAAGGAACTGGCCTTGGATCTTTATATCGGAAAGATGTTTTGATTGTTATTCAGAGTGCAAACAGAAATAAACTTTAATAGAATGTTCAAAATGAAAACTTCTTGATATTGCTTTGGAAGCTGAAAAGGTTGGTTCTCAATAGCAACCAATGTTTACATATTTACTGTGGAAGGCAAAACGATCGGGCACGTGATCTTTCTAGTAATTTAACTCTAGATTGAACAAGTTGTTTTCTTTCTTCTAAAGCACATCCACAGTAATCATTGTTTTTGATCATCAGATACTAAACCTGTCTATATTTTACTATTTTTTTTTTTTACAGAACTGACAAGTTGACATATCGGCTTAGAAGAGAATATCCACAGATCTCTTTCCTTGATATATGGGACATCATCTACACCGCTACTTTATCTGCTGGATGTGTAGTTGAATCTCTGGGGACTTCAGAGGAGGATTCAAAACTGAAACTTTGGCTTAGAAAGCAAGACATACGCTCCATCCTGTTGTTAGGCCGTTACTGCACAAGATTTGATGAGAACTTTGATGTAGTGATACCATTTACTTGAAGTTGTATCAGCACGACTAGTTAGCATTTGACATTATAATGAAAATAATGAGTAACTCTAGATTTCAAAACTACATAATTGTATCCTTCTGTTCATTAGTGTTGGTTTTATTCATTTTAATTCTTTTCAATTATTACAAATTAGTTCCAGTAAAAAAGGCAACTTCTGTGAATTTTAATAGTGAGACTAGCCACATATGACAAGCCAAATCACTCTCTTTAATGTGTAAGCATACAAAATAGCATGAGTTATGGTTTTGTTTTCTTTTTATTGATATACATGCAAACATTTATACGTGCTAATCAATGTATCAATAAATAAAAAGCTGAAATTTTCTTTGACGAAAGACTGATCTTAAGGCTTTTCTCCAAACCAAGATGGCTGTTTTGATTAGATAGCAAATAAATGTACAATGGTTGATTTTTGAAATTATTAAACCAGACTCCGACTTCTATCTGATGGTCCTTTGATTTATAATTGTATTTAAAGCCTGTTTTATTCAAAAAAAGGTGGCCTTTCTTACAAGTAGAAGGTTCTTTAAGTGACGTACCTGGTTCACCACAGCAGATCCAGAGGGTTTGGGGGGCATAGCACCCATTATTTTTTTTTTATATGCGTTAGTTTGCTTTGTTTAAAGGGACATGTCTTGTCTGCTTTCCTGTTTCTTCCGCTGGTTACATGTGCAGGTATTTATTTACTCTAAAGACACCTCCATTTTGGGCACCCCCTCACTTTCATTAATCTTGAGCTGGTTCCACCACTGCATTACAGTGAAATATTTTTTGGAAGAGGGACTGTGGTGATGTCTACCAGATGAGAAAACAAAAGGTCATGTTCTGTGTGACCCAATTGCCAATGTACATAAAAGATATTTTTAACTCTAAAATCTCCTGGGTCCAATTGACCCAGAATCTGAATCCAAATTTGCTCAGTCCTTTTCTGGGTAGAAAAAAATACACATTTCAGTCAAAATGACCGAGAAACATGTCTTTTTTTTACTCCAAAGGGGTCATTTATGACTCCAAAAGGGGTCAATTTTTGACCCGGAAAAGGACTGCGCAGACTGAGTCTGACCCAGGAGTTTCTAGGGTCAGGAGTTTCTAGGATATGACAAGTTATAGTGCTGTACGTGCGTAGAATTTGAAAAAAGTGCCAACGCAAGGCCTCAAACTGGAAAATGTGGGTTTTTTAGCATACATACATACATGTACATAACATTGGCAAACTTTGATGAGGTGTAAAAAAAAAACTGCAGCATATTTGCTGGAGAACTTTTGACATAGTGTTTGTGATGTACTGAACCCCACATATGTGCATTAAAAAAGTAGACCCAGTGTTGCTGGAACGAAACTCATTTTACAGCCGGTTTTTGAGTTTCAGCTGATGGCCTACGGCCAATTTCCGGATTTTTCGAATCATTTTCATCTCAGCCATTCAATTTCGCATAAGTTTTGCACATGCGATCAAATGGGGGCTTCTATTTCATTTGGGGGCATCCAATTTTATTTTTAGGCAGCCAAGATTTTTCACTGAATGTTCGTTTTCGTTTTAGGGCATTCTATTTCATTTTAGTGCATTCAAAACTTACTTTGTAGCATTCTTAAATTGAGTCATTGCTACCTTTTGACGGTTGACGCTTTCAAATTAGCGAACGTCGATGCGCTTATTGCGTATTACCATGCTTTTTGTGTCTAATTAGTTCATGGGCAATCGCTTTCATCGTGTGGTCATTTCAATTAATAAGATGTTTTGATATAGTTTTCCTATTTTGCTAGGAGGTTAATTCTCCCCCCAAAATCTTGGTGACTGTAAAATTCGTAATGCAACAAATTAACTGATATGAGGGATACAATAAGTATAGGTTTTCCCGGCGAATTTCCGAATTTTTCTAATCAGTTTCATTATCTGCCATTCAATTTCGCATGAGTTTTGCACATGTGGTCCAATTGCGGTTTCTTTTTCATTCGGGGTTCATTCAATTTCATTTTTAGGCAGCCAAGATTTTGCTGTAAATGTTCGTTTTCGTTTTCGAGGAGCCTATTTCGTGTTGGTGCATTCAAGACTTAACTTGTAGCAGTCTTAAATTAAGTCTTTGCAACCTTTTGACGGTTGACGCATTCAAATTAGCGAACATCTGTGCGCTTATAACATATAACCATGCTTTTCATTTCTTATTCGTTTATGGGCAATCGCTTTCATCGTTTGGTCATTTAAATTAGTAAGATTTTTTAATCATTTTTTTTCGTATTTTTCTCTGAGGTTCATTTCCCCCCCCCCACCCCCCCCCCCCCAAAAAAAATGATGACTGTAAATTTTACAATGTAGTAGGGGGCCCAATGTACACTTTTTGGGTTCCCGTCGAAATTTCATGTTAATTTATGGCAACCATTATAAATGTTATCTTATGAGTCCTGCGAACAAGAAAATTGATGTTGCCATTTTTTCCATTGGCCATTAGTGACCTTGACCTGAGGTCAAAGTTCATGGGTCATTTTTACCTAAAATTTGCCTTTCGGAAGGGTTTGGGAAAGATTTTCGAGGCAAGTGAGCACATATTGTATTTGGTTGAGAGTTTCTCCATTATAATAAATGTTATTATTAATGTATTTATGGGTTTTGCTGAAGAAAACATGGGAAAATGTCACTTTTGCCCGAAAAGGGCTGGGTTGTATTGACCATCTCACGCAGATTCCGCCCCCCATGACCTCGGCCATCGAGTGACGAAAAAGTATGACACTAGGTACATGCATAGAACAACATAACATGAACAAACCCAAAGAATTTTTATGACTATGGGTTAAAGGGTTTTGGAATTACAGCTAATTAATTATTCATAAGCACGTATGGTAATTCAAATGTGTACACTACGTTTATGGGGAAATTCAGTTTTGACGGAGGGTAGCGCCGAAAATATTTTGCTGCGCGGCAACCTGTGTTTCGAATTTTATGTTTTTGGTATCAAAAGATGTGCAAGACTCGAGGCTAAAAAGTCAGGACAGCTCAGGCCGTGAAATAAATAATTTTTCAAGAGTATCGCGGAAAAAGTTGAAAGAGGGAAAATCCGCCCCCCTATTAGGGCCAAAATATGACCAACCCTTTAGTGCCTGGCATCTAAATATGAAATGTTGTAAAGTGTCCTCTGCAGTACCACACTCACACAGGGTGTTTGTCGGTTGAGGAATAAATGGTAATTAATTCTCAAACTATAAACAAGTAACGCTAAGTTGACCACAGTCAACACTTTGTACCACCCAATTTTTTTTTCAAGATATCACCGAGTTTTTCATAACATATGAAGTTCAAAGACTTATTTGCAGATTACCGAATTATGTCATTTACCTCAAGTAGAGTATTTGATTCCAACAATGTCCTAATTGGAAAGGTTTTATTTTGTGGTAATTAATTAATAAATAAGCGACAAATAAATCTTTGGCCATACTCAATATGTTCTTTTAAAACAAATTCTTCAAGGTATCACTGAATTTGCCATTAACACAAAAATGAACTGTCTAGAACTGGAACTTCCATAATTCCAAATACAGGTATGTCATAATTATTGTAATAAAGTGTGCTATTATGCAATGATGGATTGTCAAGGCATTACATATATTGAGTTTTTCACTTAAGTGTGGAGCTGCTGCGCTCGTCTCAAGCATCAACTTGGGTCGACAGAAGGTGGAGCTGGATGAACTATTTGTAGATGAGGAATTGTCATAAGCCTAAAAATATACCGTTGAAAACTGGAATTTGCTGTAAAATACAAACCAAAGAAATATTCTTCCTGAAAGGCATCATGGCGAATCACGTTTCTGCTGTCTACACCAGGCCCCCCCAAAAAAGCTATGTATATTTACAAGTACATGTAGAATGAGCAAACACATAAATATGGCTGATGATGAATACATGTATGTAAACTTTTCCGTACTACGTGAAGTCCCTGTGTCTATTCATCGCCTTCAATGTCACTTTCTTCGTCATCGCTGGACAGGCATTCGATGTCTTCAGTAGTGGTGTTCTCACAATCACTGCAACGACACAAGTCTGTACACGGCAAGTCGCCTGCCACAAAAGAACAAATTCGTGACTTGCAATGTCCCTTCTTGCATTTACAAGAAATGTTTTGAAGGATAGTTGCATGCATATTTAGTTATCCAATTTACATGAATATAATGTGATGGCATGCCATAGAAAGTGTATTTTTTTTTTTTTAAGTATCCTAGTATTTCCTACAATTAAAGGCACTATATCCTACAATTAAGGGCACTATTACTGTGATCTGACTTTAGTCACACACTTAATAATTTTCCATAAAATAGGAAAATATTATCACCTTGCACATTGACTAGCTGCCATGCTCTAAATCAACAGCAAATATTCCAAAAGTCTATCCACTTTTTATGATAAAGAAGGTTCTGCATTATTTTTTTTTTATTTATTTATTTTATTTTTTTTTGAGGGGGAGTAACACAACATTGGTGATAGCTTCAATGTCTTACCTTGATGTAATTCTTGTAGCATGATCTGTGATACCGGACTTCAATTGCCACCATGTCTTGATGGATGGATTCATCATTGAGTAGTTCAGCAGCCTTGAGAAGTTGTCCACCTGAAAAATATAGTGAAAAAAAAATCTGGTTTAAAGTGGTTTCAACAATTTGTGGAAATGTCTTTCCATTTATATGACATTATGGTGGTGTCACACTTTATATACACGTACATGTAATTATGACTGTACCTTTTTCATATTCACAGTTTGTGAGTGGCTCTTTTTTTCCGTGATCCATATGGCGGCTGGATCCATTTGCTCTTCTTGCACATGATGCACTCCACTGGTAGAACATGCCTGGTCCTTTGCTCTTTCTCTCCTGTGCGTCTTCTCTTGCAGGGGATTACCACATCTCTTGCGCCATCACCTCCTTCACTAGTTGAGCTCTTCTCCATCCTCAGTTTTGCTCGCTTTATTTTTGATACATTGCAGAATCTGTTGAAATGAGAACGAGACAGATGAAATATTTGGCAATGAAATGGCTGATTGGATTTAAACAATAGAGATCCGAACGTTTCAGCTCAAAGTACGTTTGTAATCAAATCATACTTCTTGTAGAAGTAGAATTATTTTTTTTCCCTTCGTAATCGATATCCCTCATGTCCGTGGCTCTTAAAAAGAAAAATACAGAATGTCCAAAAACCAACCTGTCTATAGTCTGGCTCTTACAGCCATGGAGTATTACAAGAACCAGACATAAATGCTATAAAAACTAACGACAGAGGTTGACAATTACGTTACAGCTGCTGAAACGATAGCCGGTGTGAAACAAATAAGTGAAAGATTCCAAGATCTGGCCATCACTAATTTTCCCTTCAGTGACCTATCAGCCATCAGAAAGTGAAAATCAGTCTAAAAACTCAGCAGGGAAAATATTGAATTATTTACCGAGAACACAATTCAAAATTTTAAGGACAGTTTCAAATGTTCTGACTGTAAAGGGTGACAAGTGATGGCCAAATATATCTTTCCCCAAAAATACTAAATCATTGTCAGAACTCAGATTGTCATGTTTGTCCAATCCTATTTTATTTTCAATGTACTAATAGCAAACACAACCTATTTATTTGCTTTAAAAAAATGACTTCAGTTACGTATTAAAATAGTATAAATAGCCCCCCCCCCCACTACGATAACAATTAACATTCGACATGTTTGGAATTGGAAACTTACATCTGCCAATGCCGGTGGTAGCCATACTCGGTCTTTGGTCGTTCGTTTTTCGCTATATCTTTGCTTTTTTGGGCAACTCCCCTCTCTTTTCCATCCAATTCTTGCCATTGCTGACAACAAGTTACAAACTTCTTCCAGCTCGTCTCTGAAAATGGTGCGGTTTTCACCGCTTTCTTCGCCAACGCACGTCCTGCGCAGTCTGCCGACGGGCGCCGCCATGTTCCTCCTGACGTCCTCGTCCCCGGGAAAATTAGCGCGATTTTCTAAATCGCCTACGAAGCGCCGATTCGAGGTTGCAGCATACCGCCCTCAATCGGCGTTCAAAAAAACATCGCCGACACGACGGGAAAGTGGCAATTTTCTACCTTGATTTTCACATTAGTTTTGCCGGGTTTTCTGCCGGCAACATCAAAAATATTAATCAGTGTCACTAAAGGAGTCCATTAGGAAAGAAAAAAAGTTGCCACCAAAAACTCCGAACGATTCTGCACGCTACGATTTCTGGCCCACGGTCTATTAAAAGATGTTTGACAAAATGTAAAACAAGTTTGCCCATTAATGAAAACGAACGCCCGATCAACCCCTTACTAATGGTTTAGACGAAATTGAAAGAACAACGCGACACTTTTAATATAAATGCATCTTTGATAGGGACGAGTGAAGCTAAAAGGCGATAGAATGCTCGGATAGTGAAATTGAATAATTGTTTTTGATTGTCGAATGCCGATCTGCACGATCATTCAATTTCAATCTAAATCGAATGAGCCAGGCGTCAAATTGAATGAAAACTTGGTAAAAGTGGCCCGGAAAACCTATACTAAAATAATGAAATGAAAAGGGCGAAGATAATTTCTTTTCTCCATGTTTAAACGTTTGATCAAGGGGCTCCTTTTAACGTTGAATATTTCTTGACGTGCAAAACATCGGGGCATGTATGTTTTGCAATGGTTGTACCATTGGGAACACTAATCTTGGGTAATTTCTTAAATGTTTTCTTGCGTATGTCTGACCGAACACTTATTTAAAGGGCACATGCAAATTAATCTGTCAATGCAAAACTTGAATACTTATCTCTGTGTCCCTTTTTTTCAAGTTGCATTTTTTTTTCCATTTTGAAGTGTACTTTTGGTGCCTTCTCCAGTTTTAAGGTAATGCAAAGTTCCATATTCATGAGCAAAACTTTGATGCCATTCCGGGCAGATGAATGTTACATGGCTATTATTTTCAGCACAAAAAGTTGCTAGAATTTTGGATATTTTGCTGTCATAAATTTCTTTTCGTTGATTATTCTTTGTTGTGTCATACATGTTAGTAAGCTAATGAGCAATCCATTCTTACAAATGGTTTCAATTGGCAAATTTTGGGTGAATAATTTGAAAGGAAACCCTTCAACTGAACAGTGTCAACTTTAACTCACATCAGAGTAACAGCGGGCTCAGTAGTTCGGAAAAGCATGGACACTTGTAAATGTTAAAGACGTACACTTTGCAATAAAGCATAGTTTTCATAAATTTCAGAGAAGTAGAAAGTTGCGCAAAATGTATTCCTGAGATAAATTAGTTGCACGGCCCCTTTAATTAAGAAAGACAGGTGTGCATTTACGGAATGCAGACATCAGATATGATTTACGCCGAGATATATCAAAATTGTACATGTAGGAAGTCTGAAACATGCACAAAATGTGAAATATGTTTGCCCATTAATGAAAATGAATGCCCGATCAATCCCTTGCTACTAATTCAGACGAAATTGAATGAACAACGCGACAATTTTAATTTGAATCCATGTTTTAAAGGGACGAGTGAAGCTAAAATGCGATAGATTGCTCGGAAAGTGAAATTGAATGATTCTTTTTGATTGTTGAATAACGATGTGCATGATCTTTCAATTTCAATCTAAATGGAATGAACCAGGCGTTAAATTGAATGAAAACTTGGTGAAATTGGCCGGGAAAATAGTTAAATTAATATTGAAACCAGTTTTAAATGCTTAAAATTAGATTTTGTCTTTACGGGGTTTTAAACAATTTAGACATGCAATAAAACAGGTCTTCCAAGGGGCCACCCACAACCTACGCAACCTCCCCCCTCCGCAATCGTAAACAACACAAGGCTTAGCGTAAACTGCGATACAATTATGTTTTTTTCTTGAGGTGCACCCCTCCTAGGTGATACTCTGGCCCCTCCTAATGCCCAGAGTTGGCGACTGTGCTGCCGATGAAACAGACTCGATGGCGTGGCATTAATCATTGCAAAAAGGAAAAAAAAAAAGAAAAAAAATCTAAACAAAAACAATGCTTTTCCGCTTTTAAGCAGAAAAGCAACAAGAGCTGTTTCGGTGTGTACACCGAAACAGCTAAAAATAAAATAAAATTGAAGACGTTACAATTTATGTGTCGGAGGACGTTAATAAATACTTCTAATGGAGTATATATTGAGTCAGCTACGGGCATTGTATTACGTGCATACCAGATGGCTACCCACATATTCGCTCGTACCCCCCGCCCTGCGAACAGGGCGCTGGGAAGGGCAGATGAGCTTCACAGAATCTTGTGAAGGAAGTTGAGTTGGGATGGCATTCTGGGTCATTTATCATGACCTATATATAAAGCATCTAGCTGCAGCTGTAGACCGCGCCGCCAAGTCGCACAAATACTATCCGAAAAATTTGCCATATAAATGTATACACACCATACCGGATGTGATTTCTTTTTCATTGCAGACCATTTGGACAAATTTTATGCGTCGAATGATATGCCTTTCGACCCTTCGTGAATTCGAAACGGAGCCTGAGCAACTGACGGGAGTTGAAAATTTACAAAACAGATATGTTTTACAGATTTCCCTGCATTATTATGCAGGTCACGCAAAATCTATCCAATCAGAGCGTTAATTCGTCAGCCCTTCCCAGCGTCCTGTTTGCAGGGAGGTAGGTACGAGCGAAACCCACATAGAGAACCGACTCACATGGTTTTGTGTACTAAGGCAATAGAGGGCGCTATGCGTAATTACTGGTACTGTTCCATGAACCTTATGGATACGTATATTCATTACATCCCACCCTTTAAGCCAAAATTTTTATAGAGGCACTTAAACACTTATGAGAAGAAAGATCACTTAAAGCTTGCTATTAGTACAACTTTTAAAACAACTTCTTTATTAAACATGTTTTTTTTTTTTTAACTCTTGTCGGTTTTCACAAACAAAGGCTAACTGAAAAAACCTATCACTGGATCCTATTTCAAACTTGTCACTTCTAACTGATTAAAATTTCCATATTTCCAGATTACAAACTATTCACACAAGCATGGAAATTGAAATGAAATTGCCTTATTTAATAATTTGAAGCAGCAAAAACAATAATTGTCCTCTTGATATATTTGCAACTTAAGTGTGTGCGTTGGAGTCGTGGTTGTGTTTGCTCAAGATTTCTTCGTGATTGCTTCGAGCGGTTTATGATTCTCCACCACAAAGCTTCGGCCAAACAAATTCTGATGGAATTGCTCAGACAATAGAGGGGATTGTGCATAATTACTGGTACAGTTCAATGAACCCTACGAGTGCATAAATTCACTCGTACGTGTTATTTACGCTGTAATACTTCGAAGCCGGGCCCAAGCGTCAACGCATTATGGCTTTTGCGGTTAATTGACCCAGGAGCAGGCTTTAATGGTTGCGGTACTTCTCTGTAGCATATCGATCCTCGCAACAAAACAGTTCTGGAAGGTATTGTTCGAAATTGTGAATTATTTAATTTCTCGAGCCTTACTTCCATCGCTTTGAGTCCAGGTCGCTAATTGTATAGAGTTGTATTATGATTACAATATTAATTAAACTTCGTTGGTGACAGAGTTCAAATGGGTCAATTCGAAGCAAGCGAATACACGCAGTGCTGAACCATTCTGTTTTTTGGATTCATACGACATTGCTGTCACAATTCTTGTTCAATGTGGACATTTTTTTCATTAAACCAGGTATATTCCTTTCATTGGGTGACTTCACAAGACACTTGGAGAAGCCAGGCATTTAGCGCTGTTTCCTACTGAGCTCATAATACTGTCAAACCGTCAGACAGATTCTGGACTATTATCTGGGAGAATGGAGGGAACTGGTCCTTTGATTCTGATGGTATCAACAATGACAGGTAAGGTCTTAGACTCTGAGTTTTGAAACCTAGAATAACTTCGTTATTGACAGGGTATTGTTTGGTGTATCAGGGGGCATCTGGCTTTTTGTAATGACCATCATAGTTATAAAAGGAACTACGGGCGTTATAAGCTATCTATTGACATCTTGGATGCATTCCTCTGGTCATGCATTATTAACGAGTTCTCTGTTTAACAAAATGGTATGCAAAACTTTTTTGCATGCAGTGTTTGCTGAAACGTTAACAGCCCAGCCAGACATTAGACAAATTCAGGTCCTAATTGGGAAAATTGTTCAAATGAAACATGTCAATTGATCATCGTAATCTTCTGCAAAACACAAAAATTTCGGCGGTGGCGCACATCTTCTATAACTCACTTTACCATTGCAGGCTGATTATGTACATTGCCCACCTCATGCCAAACCAGGCCTGAAGGTTCGGAGGTGGACTACTGCAAACCTTGCTCTTTAACCCCCACCCAAACTGGTTTTACGTCTGGCGGTGTTGAAAATAGTTTACCCAAAACTGTTCAACAATATTTGTTTTATATACAAGTTTCAAACAATAGAACTCAGTCTACAAGACCCGAGGAATGCATCCAAAATGCCTATGGAAAGCTTAATTCGATGCTAGTTCTGATAAAACCATATGGTCATTTATTGTGGTCGGTTCTGCTGCATATATTGGTCAGAGGGAGACGGCCACTCTTCAGGTAAAGGAGGGTGGGAGAACGGATCCTACACCCAAGGATCAACGACTCGGCCAAACTCCTGGTTAGACACGTGATAACGGCCCATACTGGTGGCAAATACCATGAACACAATCAACGAAGACCCCCGGGCGCGGTAGCTTTTAGATTTGCATGGATCTGCGTCCAATCTCGTGTCGAAATCTGTAAAGCAAGTTAATTATATTTTTGAATATTCATGAGTCTACGTTTTTGGTCTTTTTTATTGAATTCTGATAAGTGATAACTGTATAACCCTGTTAATACCGAGCACAGTACTTTGCACGTGTGGGCACGTGTGGTCTAGCGGTGGAGCACAGAATTCATGATCGTGAGGTTGTGTGTTTGAGCCCCATCGTGGTCATGCGTGTTGTGCCCTTGAGTAAGGCGCTTTACCTCAATTACTCCTCTCAACAAAGATGATAAATGGGTACCGGCATTATTCAATGCTGTGAAGGTAACAGACTCGCTGTGGAGGAGGTGTGGCGATCCCCACAGCAGCATATTAGTCTGGCCCAATCGCTAATAAAAAAGAGAGATGGGCACTAACTCATGTTAAGCTTTAACATGAACAATGAAATGTCGCTTTTGTTTCATCGGTTCGAGACCACATCTGTCTAAAAATTCTTAATGAAAGCCTAATTAAAAACAAAATTTGAGTGAACGGTGTTCTCCTTGAAATTTGACGTTTATTTTCAAGGTAAATACTTCATCTATGACGACAAAAGTGCACAATACCATCTGTTATATCCTGCAGTATTTATGTTTCAAACATTTTGGAAGAATTTTGTCCTACATGAGGAGTAGTTTTGCATACAGTTTTATAAATATTTCTGTTTAAGATGTTCATGGAAAAAACCCGACACAATGGCACACCTGGAAAATTCGCGATTGCAAGCCAACGGGTATTAATGCCCGTTATCACGCGTCTAACCAATTAAGGCAAGTCCACTCAGTGCATTTTGTATACTGGAGTTCAGAACAGTCGTTTATCCTTGTGTGTGTAGGATCCGTGGTGGGAGGCTCACTGAACACAGCAATCATCGCACTTCGGACACTTCTCCGTAGTTTGCTCTTAATTGGTTGATTTATTACGGCAATGATTTCTAGTAAGATAACCAAAAATGACCCCTACATTTTACTATTGAGTTGCAGTGGGGTCCGCTCATAAGTCCGACGCCTCAATGGTCCAACGCCTCATAAGTTCCAAATTTCGGATAAGGCGTCGGACCTATAATGAGGCGTCGATTTTATGATACGGCCCAGTTATGAAATCAACGACAAGCGTCCATAACTTACGCAGGTAAGCCATACTATTCCGAACAAAGTAACAATATTTAAAATTTACTTACTAGTTTCTTACACTGACGTATGCAAGTTCGGCCAAAATTTGTCAAATAGATCCCAAATCGAAGTAAATCTGAAAGTGGTGATCACAGCATATAGGCCAGGCTTTGCTCCAAAAAACTACAAAGCTAGCTTTGCAAGTGTAACGTAAGACAATGACTACAATGTATACAATACTACTACTACTACTACTACTACTACTACTACTACTACTACTACTACTACTACTACTACTACTACTACTACTACTACTACTACTACTACTACTACTACTACTAATCACCGAAAATGGGACCATAGGGAGACATTCCCGTAGGTTTGTGCGCAAAAATTTTCAAACTTAAATGTGCCCTTACCCGATATTCCCTGGTCCGCGAATTTCGATATGTTTACTAATTAGACCACGAGCAACAAATATAAACCGATTGCGACGGCAAAATTTCGCCTCTGACGGGGGGCTGTGGAATTAGGGAGACGTGAAAATGTCTCCCTCATGACCGGTGTCTCCTTTTTTGTTGAAGAAATTACGAAAACGTGTCTCCCTAATGCTACATTTATAGTTTTAACCGTATTTATATAGCGCCTTTTCCAAAGGATACAAAGCGCTGGGGGAAAATGCAACGAAAGACAGGTAATGAAGTATATGAACATATGAGACCCATTACGTAGCACCTTTTTTGCTAGGTGCTGCGGCGCATATCGCTGCCACTGCCAGAAACACCGGGGCAAACCCCTTCTCTTAGTGACAAGTGTTACTTGGTTCTTTAACGTGCATTACACAACACACGGGACCTACGGCTTTACGTCCCATCCGAAGGACGAAGCAATAATGGTAAAGTGCCTTGCTCAATGGTAAAGTGCCTTGCTCAAGAGCACCAGCACCATGTTCCCACGGTCAGGATTCGAACCCATGTACCACGGCACACGAGTCGAACACCTTAACCATTGGACCACAGCGCCCAACGTAAGTCACTTCCGGCCGACTGGATTGTCATCACAAATGTTTTGTGTGTCAGCAGATGAGAGCAGAGAGTTCCGATCACGCTTAAAAATCCTGAACATAGAACAAAGATTACCCCATTAGGAAGTTCCACAGATCCCCACAGTAAGTTCATAGCTTGATCATATTATTCCTTTGTTTGTGGGTAAACTTTGCTGGGTGTTGGGGGGGGGGGGAGAGACACTCAGCTTTATTATGTAGGCGGTGTGCTTTCGCTGAATATTGGGATGCCCGCAAATTTAGGTTCCCTTAACTTTAACACAGTACTGCTTTGAATTGAACTAGCTAATTCGTATTTGAAAATAATGTCATTTTCACGCGGGATTTCGATGTCCCTTGTAATAAAAGAACATTAACCTCCACTGACCCCTATTTTAAGGGATTGGAAATGCACATAAAGTTAGTCATGCATGTTATTCCTGATTTTAATGCAATCCGAACCGATCCAAACAGGCCCGTCGCTAAGGGGGCCAAGGGGCCACCCACAACCTCCGCAACCCCTCCCCCTCCGCAATCGTAAAAAACACAAGGCTTAGCGTAAACTGAGATACAATTATGTTTTTTTCTTGAGGTGCACCCCTCCTAGGTGATACTCTGGCCCCTCCTAATGCCCAGAGTTGGCGACTGTGCTGCCGATGAAGCAGACTCGATGGCATGGCATTAATTATTGTAATTTTTTTGTGGAAATTAACTAAGATAATAAAAATAGGCAAGTTCCAGACTTCACAGTTTCAAATCTGTATGATATCGATTTCATCTCTACGAGGTAAAAATGCATTATTCGAGCCTGCCTGCTTCTAGTCACGAACCAGGCGGACAATGGCTATTATGAAACAACTGATTACCATTATTAAGGGAATAAATGTGTGGTTCGGAGGTTTTTATAACTCTGTTTAAGACCACTTAGAGTCTGGGTGCTGATAATTACCCGAGCCGGAGGCGAGGGTTATTATCAGCACCCAGACTCTAAGTGGCCTTAAACAGAGTGATAAATACCGACGGAGCACATATTTATTCCCATTCATAAATACCTTTTCGGTAAGAAAAAAATCATATAATTCGTTTAAAACATCCCGATTTTGTTCAACAAATTCACTTTATGCTTTTTGAAACATCCCTCTTGCAAAATAATGGAGTGTTCAGCTGGCGAGTAAGATGTAAACAACCCTTTTATGGAGATTGACGCGCGCGTATCATGTTCTGCGCGATGTCACGCAGAACGCACCTGGCGCGTTGCGTTTTGAATTTAGAACTATAAAATTCTGACTCCGTGGTAGTGTTGCGCATGCCTACGTGAGGATTGTGAACGTTCAACCAATGAAACGATAAGAGGCACTGGATTGTTTGGAGTCCACATTTTATTGTGACACTGGAAAAGTGTTTAAGACCAGCTAGCCATGTCTTTATCATCCGTTTAAGACCGGCCACGTGACGGGCTCTCGACCAATAGGAATGCGTAAACTGTCTTAGGTATTTATGAATCACATTTATGAATTGGTGGATATTGCTTTAATACACGGACCGCGAAATTACAAACCAACCTTTCAAGGTTCCTGTTTTACCGCTCGTGCTAAATGCAAATGTGATTCGTGCCTAAAGGTTGAGATTTTTCTATTTGAAGTGTTTTGAAGTAAATAATTTCTTCTTTATTGATTTTCTGGTCTTTAACGCTCGTTTGATTCTTTAATTTAGTTCCAGAACGTCGGTGGGCTTCTTTGTTGTTTGTTGATGTGTTGTAATTCAGTAGTGTGGCGCGTCATATGTGCACATTTACGTTGATTGGGAAAAAGCAAGGTCTTTTTCATTATTCATTAAACACTTCGGTCATTTAATATTTGTAAGTGTAGCAAATTGAAACGTGACAGTTACATAATGTTTCCAATCTCTTTGACTTTCTTATAATGATTAAGTACATTTATGAACCGATTTCCGCTCTTCCTTTCGGAATTCCTTCAAAAAGGTAAACAAGTTGTGGGGTATTTGGTTAAAACGCGGGATTATGTTCTCGTATGATTACATATATTTCAACAGCGCCCCTAAAGTCAGATAGCGTAAAAAAATGAATAATGAGGGTGTCGACCCCCATCCCCCTCTCTCTCTCAAGCGACACCCCAGAAAACATGGAATCTCTGTTGATATCATGGGGATTTTTGGGCTTTCAAAGTCGAAGCTGAAATTGAATATCAGCTGTTGGCACTGTAATAGCATTATCATGGCACCGCCCATCTCTCTTTGATGTGGCTCCACCGTGGGCTCGTTCAAAGTGACGTCAGACTGTCTCGTGGTCGACGTTCATTTGTTTCATTAACGTTAACGATCAGCGCGTTCCATACAATCAAGCCAAGATCCTCGTTACTTGCATCCGGGAAATAGACGGAACGATGCTTTCTCTTCTAGTGGTATCAGCACTCACAGGTAAGCTATACTCTCCGGTGAAAAATCATATACCAAATAAGGTATATAACCAAGTGTGTTAAATCGTTTGTTAGATTTTAAACAAAAGACCGATGATGAGGAACAATAGAAAATCCTCGATTTACACCATAAGCAATATGCGCCGCAGTACCTTCGAAAATCCTTATAAAGGTGCTACATAGTGGGTCTCATATTTCTCATAAACTTCATTTACCTGTCTTTAAAAATGGACATAATTACCAGCGCCTTGAGCACCTAATTGTTGGTAGATACGTGGGCCACATAAGACTCCGATATTGTTATTATGAAAAAACCTGTGGAACTCGGCTGGGGGTCACGGAATTTTAGGATCTCCACCCCCCCCCCCCCCACCGTGGCTACGTCACTGGATGAGGATACAACCGCCTTAAATCATTGTAAGGTGTGCTTTAAAACATTAACCCGAAAACAATCAAATGGTATGTACCCGCACACAGTCAAAGTGGTATAAGTGTACAATACATGTCATGTCCCCTCTTGGATGATTGGAATAGACTAGCCCATCCCTTTGCTATTGCAATATCACGTCCATATGCTGAATCAGAATCAACTAATTTTATTACCTCCGCCAAGGAGGTTATGTTTTCATCGGTGTTTGTTTGTTTGTTTGTTGGTTGGTTGATTGTCTGTTAACAAGATAACAAAAAAATATGGACGGATTTGCATGAAAATATTTTAAGGGGTGGTCCTTGCTACAAGTACGAATTCATTTGATTTTGGAAGTGATCCAGATCTTGGTCTCCAGGATTTTTTAAAAAGGATTCCTCACCATTTATGCGAGTGTTTCTTTTGGGTCTATTGACAATTATGGCGGGGAATAGTTTAGCGTTTGCGGAGTTTTGCGCTCTCTGAGTGCTTTCTAGTTTTGAATGCAAATCCATGAAAGTTGTTGCAGCGGTTGACAAGGCAGATGGTAGCCAGTTGAATATTAGTGATTGTGTTTATTTTGTATCCCCGCAGTTAATAAATTATAAATGATCGGATATAATTTTTCTCTAAAATAAATAATAGAATACGTTTATTTTGACACAGAAAATGATGTTTCGATGAATATATGGCTCTCATTAATTCTATATCGCATCCGGTGTTATTGTCTGTCCCTAGCCCGTGACGCTAGACATACTGTACGGTTTACATTTTTAAGGGCCCCTGTAGGACAACTATATATTTGTGTTCCATTTCATTTTTATTTCAATCTTCGCATTGCAATTTTTGAGGGTTTTCCTGGCCTTATTTGCTTTTATGTGCTGATGAGAATTTCAATATTCATGAGCAAAGGCTTAGTATCTGTTTTTGGCAGAGCGTCAGTGTCACACCTGCTTCATTACCAAAAGTTGCCAGAAATCAGGGTATTATAGTGGTCGACTTATTAGTGTTTCTTTGGTTATTCAGTCAATTATTTAGTAAACAGTCGATGCAAAACGTTTGCAAAGGTAACGTTACACGTAGATCAAGTGATATCACCGCAAAGTGCCCCTTAGTTGTCGGCAACAATATAAAATAATTGAACTTTAGAAAAAAAAAAGGGACACTTTTATGAAATTCAATAAAAAGGGTCGTATTCGTTTTTACACAGTACAGTGAACATTTATGTTAGCAAATAACGAGTTAGATTGTAGAATTCATGTCATGGCCCCTTTCAGATGATTCTGTATGTACAAAGCTATAAATACGTGGTAAGCGCCTGCAAATATCGGGCTTCGATACTGTATTTTAAATGGTTTCCTGAGGATTTGATATCAAACCATACAAAATATGATTTAAAAGTGAACTTTAAATAACTTTAAATAAAAAAACTGCTGCAAACTGCTTATTACGGGATTGACCTGAAATAATACAAATCAACATAATAAGCTATAGCTTTATGCAAACCTCGCATTTTAGAAAGCTTTTGAAGAAGCAAAAAAACATTTTAAAGTAAAATGTTCAGTTTACGTTCGTACCATACTAACAAGACACAAACTACGTGCAGTCAATGATACATCAAGTAAAACAAAAGGAAGAAGGGCTTTTCTTGGTTCATTTTATATGAAACGATGGCGTGTAGAAGTGCTAGTGATAGGGAACTTTTTCTAACACAATCGACCTTTCCGCCGTCAGACAGTGATGGGACATCAGAAGATGCCTTATATACTGAATACTTAATGCTCCCACTGTCCCAAAAGGAAGAGATTGGTAGTTCTGGTACAGTGGAAGATGATTTTGAATTAGATTTTGAAGCCGTCAAAAAACTCCGCGTTGATCTGATTACATTTTCTTATCAGTCAATTGTATCAGACATCGGCTATTGAAGAGCAAAAAGCTGCTGGTATTTCGGGTTCTGGTGGGCTTGCTGAGCCAAAAGACGTACAAGGACATACTTTCGAACGCTTTGAAAAGCCGAAGGGTGACAAAGCAATGTCAGAAATCACACGAAGAAGGTAGGAACTATTTCTTTGAGCATGTTTTCGAAAAGTTTAAAAAAATTATAGCCCAGAAAATACATTTTTTGTGTGAAAAGTGACGAATCATAGAAAAAAAAGAATAGTATAATTACTTTTTTGGCGGGAACATCTGTGCTGGTCGTTACAGAGCCGTGGAAATAAGTGTACGAAGCCTGAAGTAATCTGGATAATTTGTTTTGTGTAAATAACAACTTTGCTAGTTTTAAATCTTGTGAAAAGTACTTTTGTTGGTTATGCTCTTTAGAGTCGTTCCCTTGAAACAGATATGAAAGTGTGAGATTTTTTTTTTTTTAAATTCATAAGAAAAATAACAGACCGTATAATTAGATGACTACACAAGCTGACTGCATGGGTTTGATGTGACCTGGGTACAAGTTCGCCAAATTCAAATTAGTGCTGAATTTAAAGTTTGGCAATTAATTTTATTCAAACGAAATGATCACTGACAAGGTTGTGTTTTTTTAAGTGATGTCGGTGACTTTGGTTGTAATACATGCATTTCTTTTCTGTTTGTATGCAGGTTGGCAGACACTACTATGGAAAGGTCAAGTGGGCCTTGGATCTTTTTCGTCAGTGACAAGCTCAACGGAATAAGAGAGAAATCAATGATCCCTCGCTTAATACAGCCTTATCAACGTGAGGTTGGAGTACGAGTTGAACTACTTCATAGCTCGATTTGTGTGTGAAGTGGGGAAACAAAATGGTGAGGACTATCCCGGACAAACCCTAAATGAACTGGTGATCAGCTCCAACTGTACTTTGACACATTGAGCAGCTCGTACAAGTTTCTTCAGAACCCAGATTTTATCCAGATAAAGAACACTTTGGACGGACTGATGAAGGATCGGGCATCAACTGGATTAGCATCCAAGCCAAAGCCAGCGGAGATTATAACGACGGAGGAGGAAGAACAAATGTTGTCTTCGCGAGTTATCGGGAGTGACAACCCAACACAACTACTAAACACGTTTACATACCTACTTGGGCTAAACTTTGCTTTACGTGGAGGCCAATTACATAGAAATTTGCGGCATGTGAGTTCTCAACTTACAGTTCTTGCTGACAAGAACGGAGGGAAAATTCTTCGATACACAGAGGATGTCTTGAAAGCCAATCAGGGAAGACTGAAACACAGAAAGGTTAAGCCTAAAATCGTTGATGCCTTTGAGAACATTATGAACCCATCCCGATTTGTCATGAGACTGTATGAGACATGTCTCCAACACTGCCCTGGAAATAAAGCAACAAATGCGTTTTACCTTCGCCCACTTGCCAAACCGCGTGGTCAGGTGTGGTACACAGGAAAACAGCTTGGTCGTCACAAACTGTCTCAAGTTGTTGCGGACATATGCAAACAGGCAGACACACCGGGATACCGTACGAACTGTTATGGCGCTATCTGCACCGGCCCACATTTTTGAAATTAAGTTACTGGTGTCACATGTATCTATAAGAAATTTCAAAGTATCTTTACCAATAGTAACTGAAATTGTACTACCCTAGTCCAAATCAATTTCAATGGGGTCATACGAATTTCAAAGCCATCTACATTGATCCCTATACTACCAGACGGTTTGTTCAGTTTAAAGGATGACCATCTTTGTGGAATTGAGAGTAGCAGTCAGCCTATTTTATGACAAATTTTTCCACAGCGATTACAATAACCTTTGAAATATTTGGATGCTGTTGGAGTGTGGTTTGGGCGTTGCCGGTAACCCTTACGTTGTGGTGCTCGACTCGATCGAACTTTAGTCTCAAGGGAATTTATTTGAGTTTGCAGATGGTCAAGCTTGTCACAATTTTCATTGACCAAAGAAATATGGGCAATGTTGTTGACTTTTCTGGTGTTGACGAGAATTTTTCGACATTTTCGCCAAGACGAGCATGATTGATAGCATCCGCCATGTTTTCAGACTCTTTCGAAATCACAAAAGCTCATAACTGATGGTCTAAGGCCTCGAACAAATATTGCCATTTGCTCATTTTCTGAGCGATGCAGTTGCCTAGTTAAGTGAACAATGTCAGTGAAATAAAGCTCTAGTGATTCACTTTCACCTTGTTGGCGCTCAGCTAATTTGGCTTCCAGCACCCAGCGGACACTTTTGCCTTCGAAAACTGATTTTAGCTCTCCAACAACTTTTTTACAGTCTGTTTTTATGCTATTTTGCAGATCTGCAAACCACAATGCAGCAGGACCTGACAAACGTAAACATAATGACAGCACTTGTCATTGACATAATTTCGTAACTTTGCATAACTATCAAATCTACTCAAAAGAGGTCAAGGTCTTCAGAAAAAAAACAGGTATCTTTAAATTTGCAATCGTACTTGCTAGCCATGTTTGGGTCGGACCAAAAAGTACATAGAATATGAAATATCAACAACAGAAGAAACATGGTTTATATTACAATTACATCAGCAAATAAAAATAACAGTAACGCTGGGGGATAGACTAAAACAACAAAATTATACAAATGCACACCTCAGTCTATTCTCACCAGCGGTTCTGTGCCCTCACATGTCCCTATTCATGTCCCAATTTTCTAATAGGTAAAGAACTGTGTACTATTTGGTCAAGAATAGTGTACTATTTTAAAATTGGTCAAGAACTGTGTACAATGTCAAATTCGTCAAGAACTGTGTACAATTTTCAAAGTCGTCAAAATTTGTATCAACATTGTCGATAATCGTCGTTTGCGTTTTATGTTCTGTTAATACATTGTTCTTTTACTCCATTATGTTGCACGAATGGAGACAATTGCACCTTCTTCAGGGCGCAATGTGTCCATCGCTCCTTTCCTGCAAAACAATGGAGCTGTAGGACAAGAGGGTGACGTTACGGCTGGATTTTAATTCTAAGTAACGCACTGGATCAAACTTTTCTTCTAAGCGGAAATAAGCCAAAATCATGCACATAAGATACAAACTGATGAAGAATCGGAGGTTCTGTCCAGTCAGGCGGGCACTCTGTGAAAGCTGTATACCCCATTCCTTCACTAGAGTTATCATCAAAGCTTTTCTGCAACTCTGTTCAGAATGAACACAAATTGATGAGTATTTACTTTGCGTTATCCGCCAATCTACATTCACCAATATTTATAAATTTAAGTCAACCGGGAGTCAGGCTATCACTTTAACTTCCTCAGTTGAACGCATATTTGAATGTGCTGCACAATTTCATTACCGCTTCCAGGCTGGGCCACCATACGGCTTGATTGGCACGAAGTCGGCTCTGGGTGACCCCATGGTGACCCTCGTGGAGTTTCTCCAGCATCTCTGGCTGCATATTCTGTGGAATGATGATGCGGTCCCCATATGTCAGTTTGCCGTTGATCTGGCTTATTCTGTTTCTCCCAGTATCGCTTGACATCGGGATGTACGTCCTTCGGCCAGCTGTCTTTCATTGACGACGATATAATTGACAATACTAAATTTGTCATGTGTGATTTTTGTCAGTTTGGCATTTGAGGCCGGCCACCGACTGGTTATCATGCTCACGTTTGCTGCAACGTCTGCTGCGAAATCATCACTGTAATCAGCTATCTGGTCTGCATGCGCAGGTGCTTTAGCCCTAAAGGGGCCGGGGGGGGGGCGGGAATCCGCCCCCTCAACATTTTCCGCGATAGCCTCTAAAAAAATCTTTTTCGCGACCCGAGCTGTTATGACTTTTTAGCCTCGAGCTTTGCGCATCTTTTGATACCAAAAACATAAAAATCGGACATATATACGTCGTGTACACAGAGCAGAACTGCCATTCGTACATATGAATAATTAATCAGCCATAATTCCAAAACCCTTTGACCTATAGTCATCAATTTTCTTGGTTATGTAGGGAGAGTTGCTCTATGCATGTGCTGAGTTTAAAAAATGTTCGTCACTCGATGGCCGAGATCTTGGGGGGGGGGGGGGCGGCTGAGAGATGGTCAAAATAACCCGGCCCCTTTCAGTGTTGTAGTCGAGACCGGATAGTCCGAGACCGAGACCACGACTGAGACCTGAAGTTGCGAGACCGAGACCGAGACCGAGACCAGCCCCTTCAAGGCGGACCGAGACCGAGACCGAAATGGTCCGAGACCGAGACCGAGACCGCGGATAATCAATAACAATAATCTAAATAAACAACAAGACACTAATTACAGATGAACAGTCTGTCCTTGAGATGTTGATGTTCATGGGGATGTGAAGGAAGTGATTGAAAGTTAGGAATCACTTGTACCTGCTTAATTGTGTCATGCGAGTGCTCTTCGTGTTTGCTTCATGCCATAAATTACAACATGGCTACAGAATTTGTTATTGTCACAATCAATTTAAAAAATTGGAAACAACCTAATTTAAAGAAGGGGAAAACCTTATTTGATGAACTCCATATATTTTTGACACTTAAAAAAAAAAAAATGTTTAACTACTATCAAGTGTAAATCTGATGAAGAAACTCTAACTTAGGAGTACGACAATTTGTACTAGTTTTTGCAAAACTTGAACATGTTGAGATTTGACAAAAATAAAAAGTTAAAGGTGGATGTTTCATCTGTTATAGACACTCGGACCCTAAACTCCACAGCCACCCCTTGGTTTCAGCAATGACCACTAACGGATATTTAAATGCAACTTTAATTTTACATTGGACCTCCTTTTAAACTGATTCGAAAATATTTGGAGCAAGAAATATTGATATAATTTTTTTAAATTTCAGTCATGGAATATAGATTTGTACATGTAGACCAAAACATTGAGAGATGGTAGCCAGATATGGATTGGTCTGCCCCCCATCCCTCTTTGTGATTCTCCTTCCAACCCTGCATGTTTGTGTGTCCCCTACATGTTTATTTCTTGTTCCTCTGTCATTTACCTCTGAAGAAGGCCTGGCTAAGGCTGAAATGTAATGCCACTTTATTTTTGTTTAATGTCAATAACGTTACATATACTATAGAAGATTGATGAACCATATTTGCCTGATCTATCTTCTGTTAATCTGCCCGCCATCGTCATCACCATTAGCCTATTTGAGAATATGACCGACAGTATAGAAAGGTGCTTTCACAAACTGAATGTGGTGGGCGAGATGTACTTTTAGGATTCATGGCTCAGTGCGCACGCCTCACTGCGTTTTGTACCGAGCCATCATATAACCCGCATCGGCTACTTTGCTGGGCAATTTACTTGAATATTTTAGCGATTATCAAGTACGACATATTGCCAATATGAATAGTTTATTGTGATGGCCGTAAACAGCATATAGCGATTAATGGAACACAATTCTTCTCGACTCATGCAAATGCAATTGACATTTAGGAAGGAGACGAGGCAGGCAATTAGACTTTATTTTTGTGTGACCATGGCAGTAGCTCAATTTGTGTCTGTTACAGATGAAAAGATGAATACATGGCGAGTCAAAAAGAAAGTGACCGTATATGATAAAATAAAATGGCACGCTCCATTTTGTAACAAAATATAATTGGGATAAAGAACATGTTATTGAGTAGTAACTGTGAACATTTCACGTAATTTGCATACTCTATTCCCAAGTCGTGTATATTTTAATAAAGAGATCACAAAATTCAGCTGTCCACCACTAATACCAATTTAACGGTCTACGAATTGATGAATATCCATTAATAAATATAATAAAAACAAAAACGTTTTCTCGCCTCCACGAATAAAGGAAAAATTGAAAAGGAAAATAGAAAAAAAAATCACCAATATTTCTAGGGAAAAGGGTTGAATTGTTCGCCATATGTTTAAATCTCAGTTGTATTTGGAATCAATGAGGATGGCTATAAAGTGCTTGTTTCAACAGATCATCCCACAATAAAAACGCGAAATAAGAAGAGGAGCAATGGTTATTGGACTATGCCTCACTCACTAGAAAGTGAAGAGAGACATGTCCATTAGCATCACACTGCAGTCACATTTGCCCTAAACTGATTCTTTACTTAACCCTAAAAGGGCCGGGGGTGGAATCCGCCCCCCCCCCCTCACTTTTTGGGTGGGCTTGACTCGAGACCAACCAAAATATCGAGACCAAAGGGGACCGAGACCGAGATCAAGACCGAGACCACAACTCCCGAGACCGAGACCGAAACGGGCAAAAAGTGGTCTCGAGACCGAGACCGAGACCGGTCTCGAGACCTACAACACTGGCCCCTTAAAGCCCCTGTCACACCTTTGCGTATCCTAATTCCTTATGAGTTCCTTATCTAAAAAATTCAATACGCAGCCGTACGCTCAATTAACGTCGAAATGTTTTGATCACTTTGACTTATGTGCGACGCACATCTAGCGTACAAGTAACAAATTCAGCGCACCCATTGCGTATGAGATGCGTATGAGTTCCGTATGCAGTGCACAACATTATTTTTCGGGCTGCGAATAGGTCAGTATGCAGTGCGCATGCCGAGCGTATTCCAGGCGCACCCGACTTATGCCGACCGCATGCTCGACGCACTTCTGAGCGTATTCCCGCCGCATTTCCGCCGCTCGCCGTCCAGCGTGCGTTGCATCTGCGCTGCAAGTACGCTATGTATACGTCCAATAAAGGCGGCTCATATGCTGACGGGGTGTGTCCCGAACACATAGCGTACTCGTAACGCACTCGACCATTACGGGACGCATTGGTACTTATGACCTGCGTAACAGCGTACGCAGCGTAGTTTTGTGCATGCCCAAAACTATCCTGCGAACTGGGCCGTACCATGCGTATATCTGCGTACATAAAACCTACACAAAACGATAGAGATGCATATGAGGTGCGTATTGTGCGTACGACTGCGTATGAAAAAAATGTCAATGCGCAACTCATAAGGAATTAGGATACGCAGAAGTGTGACAGGGCCCTTAGGGTTAGACAGGGCATCTGCAAGGACTAGTGTCTTGCCTGGTGAGTAGACAGCCGTACAGTGGAACTTCATTATGCGCATCAGCAATCGCTGGAATCTCAGTGGCACATCACAAAGGTCCTTTGAATTGACCAAAGCTACAGGGGTTTGTGGTCGGTTTGTAATGTGGCGTGCTTTGTCTTCTGATGTAGACAAAGAACCTGTCGCACGTCCATACGCTGGTCCTTTCTCGATTTGGGCGTACGCGCACTTCCTTTCGGTTTACAGCCCGATAGTCTAAAGTTTCGGTAGTCCGAAGGGGTCATTAGTCCGAAGGTTCGTTAGTCCGAAGGTTCGTTAGTCCGAAGGTTCTTATAATACAAAGGCTCGATAGTCCGAATAGACGATTGGGTGCGATAGTCCGAATCGACAATAAGGTTCGATAGTCCGAATATACGGTTGGTTTCGATAGTCCGAATTGACAATATAGTCCGAATTGACTATAAGGTTCGATAGTCCGAATGGACAATACGGTTCGTCATTCTGACACTTCGGACTATCGGACCATACCGTTGATTCGCACTATCGGACCTTATTGTCGATTCAGACTATCTGACCTATTGTCGATTCGGACTATCGGACCTGATAGTCTTTTCGGATTGATTAATCTTAATTTCGGATTACCGAACCCTCAGATAAATGAACCTTTGGATTAATGAATCATCGGACTATTGCATCAAATGTTCGGATTAATGAACCTTATTACATTTTCGGACTAACGAACCCCCCTCTTATGACATTTTTGTGTGTTCAGACTATCGAACCTTCGGATCAAAGAACCTTCGGACTATCGGGCGGCTCCTTTCCTTTTAGGGTGCGGGAACAGTAAGGAACTGGCTTTCATGTCTCATCTTCTTGATGCTGCAGAAAGCATTCTCAAAGCCCATAGCTAAAAAATAGCATCTGCACAAGCAATGGCAGGTTTAGGAGCATCCTAGAAGGCCAGTGAAGTCGATCTTGTGGGCAGCGTTTTGAGTTGTCGGAGTGCATCCTTCTGTTTTGCTCCCCACATCCACTCAACGTTATCTTTCAGCAGATCTGTGATTGGGGCTGCTACTTATGCCGCATTCGGGATGAAGTGGGACAGCCAATAGATCATGCCCATCAGCCACTTGACTTTATCCTTTGATGGCGGTGGGGCCATCTGAACGATTGCTGAGACCTTTGAAGAATTAGCATATACACCATAATTATCTACCTGTAAACCAAGAAAGGTAGCCATCTCTTGAGCAACCTTCGATCTACTAGTTGCAAGCCAGATTTGTGTAGGATTTGGATGACACGATGCACTTGTTGATCGTGCTCTGCCTGTATTCAGCCAGTAAATGAAATTGTTTCCAACCATATTCACAATTAGTTACACATAATATGCTGCTCTAACTTAGGCGCCGATGTGATGCCGAAAGGAAGGAGTGTACAACAGAATCGCACAAATGGAGTTATGACTGTTGCCAATTTCTGATTGTCTCTGTCCAAAGGTATCTACCAAAATCCGTGAAAGGCATCGAGTAAGGACAACACTTGTACATCTGCTTTGTTTCCCAGAACATCTTCCAGGCGGGGGATAATGAAACGCGTTCTCTGCACAGCTTTGTTCAGTTGTCTCAAACTGTTTGAATATTGTTACTTCTTGCAAATATCATGGTATTGTTAGTGACCTACTACTTATACATTTCTATTTACACTGACTTGAAGTACTAGTATTGGGCCCGATTCTCCTTTTATCATAATTCACACAAGCAAATATGGTATATTAATTAAGAAAAAGTATTCCATCCTTATTTGAATTAGTCATTAGCAATGGCAAGAAACGTTGTAGGAAACAATATACCAATTTGAATAAACAAAGTTTCTTTGCATATGTTCCCATGGATAACAGTGTAAACATATTTTTTTTTTGTAACAAAAGAAATCAAATGGACAAAAGAAAAAACACGGAACACACAGAAGACATACAAAACAAAACACACTAATCCATATAGGTACTAATTTATTTGTATTTTCCGAAGTGTTCATGGGTGGTGTGGAAAGCAGCTGTAGTCAGGCCAGAGTGGGTTACTTTGGTCCGCCACCGGAGCCTGATCCAGAGGATCCGTACTACTGGGTGAGGCATGTCATGCGAGAGGCACGGGAGCATTGCCCGGGAAAGATGGGACCCACCCAGCAAGTAAGTTACCTAAAATATTTCGTATCGGAAAATGTACCGTCACTCGATGAATAATGTGGACGGAACATTTTGATTTCAAATGTATCAATTCATGTGACGGCTTAGGCGACTTAATGCAGAATAGTTTGGATAGTGCTTATATGCCCTTTTCCTGTCCTATCACTTACTCATATGTTGGTATATGAGCTTATTCACCATAAGTAAGCACTGACTATTGTTGTAGATTAATGAAATTATCGCAGCTTCTTCAGTCCTCATGGGAGTCACTTGCGAGCAATGGAAAGTTTTCTACCGCAGCGTACGCTTCTTTCGCTCGGGCCTCGCTCCCTGAAGCCCAGTTCATACTTCATGCGAATGCGAAGCGAATTTGACGTCATGAAACATTCGCTCCGAAATTCCCCCGAGTTGAAATATGTTAAACTTTTACGAATTCGCAGCGCGAATACTTGCCACGACGTCACAAATTCGCGTTCGCCTTCGCTTTCGCGCAGAGTATATGAACCGGGCTTGGTGCATTGAATCCCTACATGCACAATAGGCCTACAAAATAATGTGTGGAAGTGCGAACAACAGTCATCACTTGTGTTTTGGTGCTAGCTGTAAATCATAAGTAATGTTCAAAAGGAGACTTATTTCAGGTTACTTATTTCAGGTTCAAAATACATTCGTATACCTCAAAACAGCCGCCGCGGAAGAAGTCAGCAAACATTGTTTGTATTCTTTATCTCTTCTCAACCAGACCTTTGGAATATCCAGAATGATGTTCCCCTTTAAAATCTGATGGATACTGTGCAAACTTCTCATGCTTCTTGGGTCGTGGGTCAGAGTATCGTAGCAAACCCGCGAGCGTGCACATTGGGACGATAACAATGATTGTTGGTGGTACCATACTTAGATGAAAACTTGATGTGTATGAGTTGTAATAAAAGCAGCATAGTGTAAAGGGGGGGGGGGGGTTGCAATATTACCAGTCCTTTTGTGTTGACTAAATTGGACTACCTCGCTATGCTAAGAGATTGAGATAATCAACTCCATCAACACGTCAGGAACAGATACATTTGACTACCTTTCCTTCAAATCAGGCGGTCGTCTGAATAAATTTGACCTGTGGGTCATTCCATGTCAGACCAACGCACTTTTTACCTCATGTCTTCCGATTTTGATAAAAATTGCTGTGCTTGTAGGTCCTGATGAGCAATGAATGCACACCAATTTTTAGCCCGATCAGACCTATTATGTGGTCAGGACAGAAACCACAAAAACGGACATTTTTAGAGTAAAATTCCACCCTTTTGGTAGAAATATGTTAAAACCATGTTAATTTTCATCGAATATATGCAAAATTTGGTATCAAAATAATGAGAATTGCATGCTCAAAGCAACTCTTTTGTCGAAATAAAATTTTGTGAAAGGCAGGTCACGTGACCTTTAATATGTTATCGTGACCTTTGACCAAATTTATGTAATAATGTATCATTCCAAAATTCAACGAAATAAAAATGACTCAATAGAGCATGTCTTCCTCTATCAGAATCTACTACAAATCAATTGGTGTCTTCAAAATTTACAAATTTATGACTATTTTTGTACAGTTGGTAGGTTACAAATTAGTCAATTTATAGACTTTACATTTGAAATCCACCAACACAACTTACTATTCTGTTTCTAAAGCTACTTAAAATAATCTTGGTTTGGGAATTTCTCATGTTTAGGGCTGATGAGGTCTAACCAGACTCATAATATAAATTATCAGCATTGGCGCACCCAGGATTTTGCTCTTTTTTTTGGGGGGGGGGGGCTCATAGCTTTTTGTTGTTAAATTTCTGTAGGAGATTGAAATAAAAAATCAAACAAACAAATTGACAACCTGGGAGGGGGTGGGTTCAAGCCCCTCAATGCCCCCCCCCCCCCCGCCACTGATAAATAGTTATCCCACGAGCGCGCTTTGAATATTGGAATATGAAACAATGCAATGCTGCTGTGACCCATATGCCACCCGACGCACTACATTATTCCGTGTTCCACGAGCCATAACGCATTTATCTTCAAGCAAACTTGACGTCGAATGTGTACATTGCACGTGCCGAGGGATGTACATGTAGGTACATAGTGTATCGGACCGTTCAGCAGCAATTAAAAAAGAACACAATACATACATGTACATTCGATATCTGGGGTGCAATATAGATGTGCAATATTATATCAAATCACACTGTTGCTATAGAAGGACTAATCAGGGTCTAGGATTCAAGTTTGCTTGAAGATAATACTCAATATCCCAATCAAAGTTACCTTACTCATTCATCACTGCGCTTCTTGAAATGTAATGAGTCTCACAGACTTGGCAATTTTTTCCTTCGAAATAAATTTCAAATTTGGATGTGTGTCCGCTGTACTGGGTCCGGGTAGAAAGCATAGAGCTGATGCGTACCCTAAACAGTGACTGCTGATGACAATCGACTCTCAAGCATTGGACGTCAAGTTTGCTTGAAGATAAATTCGTTAGCCCACTTGCGCTCGTGGAACACAGAATAATGTAGTGCGTCGGGTGGCATATGGGTCACAGCAGCATTGCATTGTTTCATATTCCAAGCGCGCTCGTGGGATAACTAATTATCAGTGGCACCCCGGGGTGGGTAATTTTTGTTTTTCAATCTTCTACAGAAATTTGAAAACAAACAAATTATGAGCCCCCCCCCCCCCCCCACACACACACACAAAAGCAAAATCCTGGGTGCGCCACTGCTGACAATTTATATTGAGTCTGGTTAGACCTCATCAGCCCTAAACATGAGAAATTCCCAAACCGAGATTAATTTAAGTAGCTTTAGAAACAGAATAGTAAGTTGTGTTGGTGGATTTCTCATGTAAAGTCTATAAATTGACTAATTTGTAACCTACCAACTGTACAAAAATAGTCATAAAGTTGTAAATTTTGAAAACCCCAATTGATTTTTAGTGAATTCTAATAGAGGAAGACATGCTCTATCAAGTCATTTTATTTTCGTTGATTTTTGGAATGATACATTAGTACATAAATTGGGTCAAAGGTCACGATAACATATTAAAGGTCACGTGACCTCCTTTTCACAAATTTTAATTTTGACAAAAGAATTGATTTGAGCATGCAATTCTTATTATTTGATACCAAATTCGCATATATTCGATGAAAATTAACATGGTTTTGACATATTTCTGCCAAAAGGGTGGTATTTTACTCTAAAAATGTCCGTTTTTTGTGGTTTCTGCCCTGACCACATGGTAGGTCGGATCGGGCTAAAAATTGGTGTGCATTCATTGCTCATCAGGACCTACAAGCACAGCAATTTTTTATCAAATTCAGAAGACATGAGGTAAAAAAGTGCGTTGGTCTGACATGGAATGACCCATGTTCAACATTGTACTCTAGGAAAAGCCGTACGAATATCTACACTCTCACAAAAAAATTACACAAGTTGTGTAAAATTTTACCATGTTTTATATGTCTACGAACTCGCTTGCAATTGTGTAAATATTTATAAAATACATGTTGGGTAAAAGTTTTCTTGACAGTTGTGTAAAAGTTTACTTGATGTATAGGAAAATATGTTTACACATTTATTAGGTAAAAGACAATTAAGTAAACTTTACTAAACTTTCAGGTAAAACAATACTATATTATTGTGTTTTTTTAAACGTAAACAACTGCGGAAGTCCATCAAAACACGACCTGTTTCATTTTGATTTTATTTTTTCTCTTCCCGAACTGTGAAGCATACCAAAACATATAGCTATAAGTTGGAGAAACCATGACGTCTGTGACAACAGGTTTTTGAAGATAGCATTTTCCTCAAGCTCTTTATAATTGTCATACCATCCCCAATCCATAGCAGTTCTTGGACACTTAGCAAGATAAGATACAGAAGTACAGGATGCATAACCCATGGCCCACAGCTCGGCCACGGCGAGTATGCACGCATGAATGTATACGTGTACATAGGCCGAATACAGGTCAACTCGTACGCGAACCAACTCGTACGCGACCAACTCGTACACATGACAACTCTGCAAAGGATGTTGCAACCTGACGCCACTTCAGTGGTTGTATACAAAATCTATGGAGAGTCTAGATATTTTCTACGTATTTACTAAAACACCGGAAATGTTTTTCAGTCCCAGACTTATGTCTTATCATCATTTTTGCAATGACTGACCTTCATTGAGATGATATAATCAGTTCTAACATTCTTTCCACAACTCGTACCTGGACAAATTCGTACGCGGTCCAACTCGTACACAGAATTAAACTCGTTAACAAAAATATATGTGGTCGACGATTCTTGACTATGTACTGGGAACGGTGTATCGTTCAATTTCTTGAAATTGACTAATTTTGGCCGGCATACGAGTTGGCTGGCGTACGAGTTGGCCCGCGTACGACATGTACGAGTTGTCTCGCTACGAGTTGGTTCACGCACGAGTTGTATAATACGCGCAGTGGCCGAGGTAAACACTACTAATATTAGTTTTTATCGTACAAAGTGTCCAGGCATTTCTGGGGCTTGAGGACGGTAAAACAATCGCAAGAGCTTTAGAAAATGTTACCTTCAAAGACCGAAATTAGCTGCGGCACATCCCCTCATTTGTTACAGACGTCACGGTGTACTCCATTTTTTCTTATGCTGTGCTGTGCTAGCTGCGTCGCGTCACCGCGTGTACGTTTTTACCTTATTTGTAGTGCGTTTTACCTAATTGCAGTACGTTTTTACATAATTAAGGTAAACTGACTGCTTTACTTTTTCAATGTGTGTTTTTCAATTTACATGTTTTCGAGGTACTTTTTTCCGGCAATTGCTACCGAAATTGTTTATTATTTTACATAACAAATTTTACCTAATTATTCTTTACATATCTTTTTGAGAGTGTATTGTTTGGATGTGCTAATTTCCTGGTACCTATGTATTCGTTCTATCTGCCTAGCATGTCATCAGTCCTGAACATGTGTAGCCCATATTTCACGTTGTCACTTGCTGTGCTAAATTTGATATTTAGCGTAATGCTCAGTATCTGTCTTCGAAGGGATGCCTGAGGTTTAAATTATATGCACTCAGACGAGGGCAGACTGATTTCCCCCGACATGTTTCGTCAGGTCTGGGACATATAGTATACAAACATTGAGTGGCTCAGGCTGGAATGGGATGAATATTATCGCAAGATAAATCTGGACTTTTCCATTTCACGAGGCGAAGCAAAGTGAACCGGAAAAGTCCAGATTTTACCGAGCGATAATATTCCTCCCATTTCACAATTTAAAGCCACTCATTTGATATATTTGAACCTTTTTTTTTCAATACAAAACTTGATTAAAATGTACTTCTCTCTTCCAAACCACCCCTTAACAAAATGTTTCAACCCAACGCTGTAGCGCTGGCTCTTTGGAAACAATACGCGCTACGCGCAACGCTGACCGCGCGCACCAGCATGCATTTGCACCCAAATACCGCGTCATGATCCTAACTGTTGAATAGTATTTCCCATTTCCCATCGGCAGATAGTACTTTTTGAGTCGTGGCGTGAATGGGAGCAATAACGAATGTCACGTGATGTGAGTTCCACCAATCAAATGACAAGGATCTGTATGTTGGTTATATAACCATAGTTATTTACTTCTCATATTACGACCCGCTGCACGGCACATATCACACCCAATACCTTATACAAATAAGATCGTCTGTGGCAATTTTTACACTTTGAAAATGTAAAACAAATTAATAAGATTTGAAAAGTATCCAATAAAACTACTCTCTCGGAGGGTTATTTTATGTAACATTTTCGTTTATTTTTTGACTTGCTGCAAACGGCCGAGTGTTGTAGTCTGGAGCCCCTTGGTATGGAAGACATGACAATCGCTGATGGTCAGATCAGGGCGTCCAGCAGTACTGCCAATGCCCCTGCCATTGAGGCACGTCTCAATAACATGAATGGGAAATGGAATCCTAAGAGGTAAGTACTTGAACTTACTCTAAAACCAATTTCAATAAAATTTACGCATTGGGTATCATTCGAGACTATAGTCAAGACTCCATGCACGAGTTTTGCTAGAGGTAGTGCTAAGACCGGTTTTTACTTGCACAAATATCAGTACACGAGGCCTTTTCTTTAGTGTAACAGACCACGTAACTACGAAACTTGATAACTCGTCATGCAGGTCTGTTTGCCTACGCATTGAGTATGTACCGGCTTCGCATATTATTGATACGAAAATTGAAACCAAAATATTGATATCTCGGCACGGTATTAGACATTAACTCGGAATTGTGTAAATTTGCTGAATTGAAAATATTGACATCTCGCGGTAGTAAACATTTACACGGAATTGTGTAAATTTGCTGAAACGAAAGTATTGATATCTGCGGTATTCAACTTAACACGGAGTTTTTTTTTACTGGGTGACGTCATCGCTGATTATTCACCATTGCGTTATTTGTTCAAAAAGAGTGAACAAAAGCAAGCTTGGTTTTCTAGGCACATCGATTCACACATGTATCCCGTGGAGGTGTCGAACCCGTACCAGGTCTTGTCTGAGTGACGGAAACATGTATGGTGCGTATTCGATAGGCAATGGGTTGGGTCTTATTGCTACAAATAGAACCGCTTTTTAATGCAATATCCCATCATACTTTGTCGCAATATTAAATTAGGCATATTTGTCTGACGTTTTTACGCTATTGTGACAGCTGATTTAAATGAAGCAATAAGTCTTCAATCTATAATCAATAACTCTTATGTTTCATTAAATCAATCACTTGTGATAATGCCTTTGGGGCTTAAGCTCGCTATAACTTATAGTAGACTGGAAAATTCGTAGATTACCAAATGGACAAATGTTTCAACAAAAAACTAAAAAGAAAATCATTACTGAAACAACAACGTTTGAATATGGACAACTTAATGTATGTCACTTCATAAGCAATGCTGCATTACGTTCTGCGACCCCTCTCCCTTAACCATAAAAGGGCCGGGTTATTTTGACCATCTTTCAACTGGAGGGGCGGGGGCGGATTCTGCGACGAAAGCTCGGAATATGCATGGAGCATCTCATCTTGAACATAACCAAGAATTTCATGACTATAGGTCAAAAGGATTTGGAATCATGGCAAATTAATTAATTATTTATATGTACAAATGGGAATTCTGCTCTGTGTACACGACGTCTGTGGGAAAACTCAGTTTTTCCGGGCGTAGCGCTGTAAAATTTTCCGTTGGGCGGCAACCCTCGGTCCGATTTGTATTTGTTTTTGTTATCAAAAGATGCGCAAAGCTCCAGGCTAAAAAGTCATTATAGCCTGGGTCGCGAAACAAATTCAAGGCTATCGCGGAAAAAGTTGGGGGGGGGGAGAGATTCCGCTCCGGCTCTTTTAGGGTCAACGCACCCAGGGCCGTCTCAGTGTCTGGTCCCCGGTGCTGGAATTCCTTATCGCACAATATCCGTAATATCAGTTCTCTTGACAACTTTAAGGATATATTGAAAACTGATCTGTTCTCTTTTCGTATTCTCTAACTTTGCCATCTGGAGTTGTCCTTAGTCGCGAATTGTTACTTGCAAGAATACGTGACTTAAATTGTGTTATCATTATTATTATTAGTGCCAAAGGCCACAAATCCGAGACCCTGTAGAATAATATCGGCGCATCGAGTATCTTAATATTTGATTGTATTTGTTTTAATTCCAGGTGTTTGTCGCTAACACCAATATTCACACCCCGGTCACTAACCTATTTGATGAGAGTGTGGTGGTAATTGTGGTGCGTATTGAGCCCACTTCATGGTCTGGAGGTGTTGGTCTGCGATTGGAGTTACTTGGATGTCGTCGTCATTAATCAAGCTTAATCGCCTACTACGATTATGACTGCATTTGCAGGCAACATAATAATTGGCGACAAGATCACTTTAATAGATTAGCATAATAGTCTAGGCCAGTAAAAAGAAATACATACGATATTAATGTAACTCATTTGTTTTACCTGACATCCTCTGACCTCAGAAAGAAGTGAAAAAGCGGAATATGTAGTCTTTCACCCTAAAATTAGGGACGCAAATGGTAATAACAAGTGCAGACGACGTAACGAAATTCTTAAAACCAAATTAGTGAGGTCCCTAAACAATTGTGTCCTCACAGTATGTGCATTGAACCTGGGATTTAGACTTGGATAACATTGAGTCTGGGGCACCTATTGTATCAACGTTAAAGTATACATTCTACTTGGTAAAAGATCACCACGATTAATGTGTCATTTTTGTGTACAAACGATCGCGTTCAGAAGAAAAGGCAGGAATGGTTTTGTTTATTTTTTTCGTAGGATTTGAAATGTATTTTGTGTGTGTTAATGTCAGTTTTGAAGAATGTAAGACCTCACAGTATGTGCATATTGCATCTTGGATTCAGTCCTGGATAACTTTCAGTCTGGTGCACCTATTCAATCAACGTTAAGGTATACCGGTACTTGGTACAAGATCAGCATAATTAATGTGTGCTTATTGTGTACAAACGATTGCGTTCAAAAGAAAGGGCAAGTCTCTTTTTGTCGACTTTTTCGTAGGATTTGATATGTACTTTTGTGTGTGTTAATGTCAGTTATGAAGAAAGTGGTGATATTACAAGGTAACAAGGAAGTATTTTATAAAGAGTTGTGGAAACTTATACTGTACACGTTCTGTGATACACATTTCTGTCCTGAACTAGAGGGGTAAAATGAGAAATCGGTACAAGTAGGTTGGGCTTCTCAGCTAGAAACTGATATAAACCACAGTACAGCACCAAGTAACGCGTGTACACCTGATGCACAGGTATTTTTTTCCCGCACGTCCACAGCATGTGTTGCACTAGTGAAACATGTAATACAGGAATCCCGACTATAGCAGCCAAACTGCTCGATTTGAGTGAAAATGATGACCCCTGAAATGTGTTCTCGCATGAATAACACAAAAAAATGGTAGTATTTAAAATGGTGGAGGTGTTCGTTTACATTGTTTTTTTTTAAATACTCTTTGTTTCGTTAAAAGCGCTTTTTGTAGCCAAATTAAGCGATTTTCAGGACGCAGTTCTCCTTTAACTATGTTTTAAACTTCTATTTCTATCCGGCGAGTACATGTTTTGGGTTTTATTTGTTATGTCTGGCTGAAGCCGTTTTAACTTGCCATGTTGCACTATTGTAAATTGTGATGACACCTTTGAGTTGGCTCGTCTGCCTGTTTGGGAGAAAGCTGTCCATTCTTTGTAAATGTTTGAGCTTACATTTTCTCATTAAATGTTTCAAGATTGATAAAGATTTTTGGAGGTTCGACGACAGTGTCTAAACAGTTTTAGCTGCGAATGTTTTAACTAGTATAATTTGCTGGGCTGAAATTCAGACATTATATCCCTTACATGAAATACATCAATTTGCGACACATCAACCCACCTTGGAAATTCCTAGTTTTTGAGTAAAATCCATATATCTATTTCGTAATAAACTTGTATATTCACCTATATAACTTGCTGTGTGGAGACGTCAACAATCTTTTGTTTCCTATTATGCACATGTCTTCACAGGGTACCGTGTACCAGATCACATGCCACGCGAAAGTGGAAATCTCATGTACGCGAGATGCGACTACATGTATAGGCGAGATGGGACTACACTGCCCTCACGGCCCATAGGCCGTGAGGGCAGTGTGAATACATTGTGGGCTTCGCGAGCGCGCGGTCGGATCGGGGTTCGCTGTGTGTGGACTACGTAAAGCCCGGTCGGCTGTGGCCGGCAAGCTCCTTGGCCTGGGCCAGCTATGGCACGCTGTTAAAGAGCATATACAGCCTGCATTCAAGGCTATGGTAGTTTAGGAAACATAATTTGGCCCAAGACGGGACTTTCAAACGCACGGTAGCACTGTTCGTCAGCATCCGTAGCAAAGGAGAAAGGGCCACTTGAGACTATTATTGTCGGTACACATCTTCACGCAAAAGACAATAGTTAAGAATGTCTCCGTGAGCAAAATTCTTTATGTTCGATCAATTAAGGATTACTTTCCTGATATATACTTTTGAAAAAGCACGACAGAAAATGGGTGTTCCAAATTACTTTACATGTAAAGTTGGACTTTTGTTGATGTAAAAATAGATTTCCATAGAACAGTAGGCCTATTGCATTTCGTTGTTTAAATAGACCGCATTTATTGTTTGCATTGCTATATAGGTTCAAAATCCAGCTTCGGAAGGAAACAGCAAGATAAACATTGACATTGTAAGGGTCGAATATTCTTTATTCATTCGTATATTAAGTGGTTAGTCATAAGATATATTGCTCGGTAAATAATTTGAATAAAACAAAAATTTCGGTTATTAACAATCTGCCTATTTTCAAAGTTTCTTTACATATATTCTTTGCCATCAATCTGCTTACTGAAAGAAGAAATCCTTTAACTCCAATGGTATCCTTCTATTTGCCAAGAGTTCTTATCACAGTGCTTTATAATTCGTATGTGTGTGATGAAAAGTTGAGTTTCAACTTACTTCAGTTACATTAAGTTTATTGCTACTCATGTATATTGTTATCAACTTTTCATCACAGGGCAAAGGATCTTTACTTGATTTCAAACGAATACAGCAAAATTGCCTCCTTTTGATATAACATTACTTCGCAATTGATCTTAAATACCCAGGCAGGTATTAGGTACAGGGTGAAATTTAAAATTGTAATTATACTCTATTTTCGCTGGTCCAAAAGCGGCGCAGCCCAAGAATCTTTGTCTCTGACTGAATGTCCGACTGAGTGACTGACTGCCTGACTCAATTGTGAATAAGACTGGTTAAACATCTCACTGACTGTAACTTGCTATACGAGGTTGGCCTCTTTGTTTGTTTATAGCATCAGCACCACGTGCTTTAGTCGGGCACTACTTGTTTCATGTTCTTTTAAGATACATGCATCGGAAATAAGTCGATTCACAATGCCAACGGCGACGTTTTACGTTTTATACATATACATGTACACTTATATAAGCTTGACTTGTCTTGCTTATATTAACTTAAGCTGGTTTATTTTCTCACAGAACGAAATTTTCTGAAAGTACGTAAATACCATTAAGTAAATATTGCAGAAAGGCGAGGAATATGAGACACTTTCTGATAAATTAGAAACAGTTTATATCCATCCAGTGTATCGACTTAAACCCCAATGCTTGCAGCTTCTCTGACAGTATGCCAAACATGTCACAGATATTAGCATATGTATGTGTAAAAACGTGGCTTAAAACGGGCAACAAATCGATAAAATTACGTATTTAGAAATTTGGTAAGAAAATTGTGTGGAAATGGCAACATTGAAATAAATGTTTCTACTACTACTATAATAGCTACTCTGATATGAAAAAGATAAAACAAAACCAATGAGAAAAGTCTTCACATCCTCACTACTCATCACTAGGTTTACCGCTGAATAACCAGTTAGCAATGGCGGAGTAACCATTATAACTTTCTCTATTTTTTTCGTCAAATTTATGAATGTACCACTCTACGCAAAGTTTTACTGGAAATAAGCTTGTATAATTATTGTTCCTTTGTAATATTCAAAATGCCATAATAAGTCAAAAATTCCTAAAACAGCCCGTTCAATATCCGCCAGGTACAATAGTTTCGGAATAACGTCTCGGTAAATGTTTGTAAATGCCTGGCAAAAAAGAAGAAGAAATATTTAATAATAACAACCAACAAGAGATGTATAATAATAACAACCAACAAGAGATGATATTCTTAGTCACGCGCAAACGATTTTTTTGCCAAGCCCTCAACTGTCTCTATTCAGGTATCATTCGTTTCCTTGCAGTGTACAATACATAATTGTTAAAATACGGGAAATATAAACAAAAATAGCGGTTTGCGATATTTTGGAGCCCGTCAGTGTGGGCATAATTATTTGCGTGATTTTAATTCATGTTATTATGTACATCCCTTTATTACGGTACTTTACACTTAAACAGCGTGAGGAAAAGTGAATACCACAACGGAGTGTACTGTGCATGAATTTTTTTTTAATACAACCATGTTGCCTTCGTGTTGGCCCATCAGAAGTATTAACAGAAAACTCAGACACCTTAAGCAGATTGCCAAGGTCTCCGTCATACTGCTAGTCAATTGGGCAGCGTGGACACAGGGAACAGGTGGAATGTTGCAACGGAGGTCATTAACTTTGTTAAAATTCTAGCACTTCTCGATGAACAGGATGAGGTAAGAAGCAACCAGTTGGGAGGTCCTCAAGGTGTGAAGTACCTTGGCCCTAAAATCCAAAATGAGATTTTCAACTCATGGCCAAGATGGTTCGAGAAGAAATATAGGTCACGATTTGGCACACTCAAAACAGTTCTCCTTCATGGTAGACGAATCAAAAGACATAATCCACAGAGAACAGCTCTTGGATGTGAGAATCTGAAATACATCTATTAAGAATTCCTTGTATGTTCTAGACTGCAAGAGATGAATATCATTATGTGAAAGACAGGTTGGCTGATGTGCCGAGGAAATGTGGAATGAACTCGAAAGATTGTCAGGGCGGATTTACAGCTGTTCAGCGCTAATCAGGGTGTACAGGAGCTGTTTAGAGAATACATCGCCCCACAAACAGTGTATATCAACTGCTTCCTCAACAAAATGGGTTTTGTCATCGTGGATAGTGATAGGTCTCAAGTGTCATTCTTTCTCCTGTACACTGAAAACAATAAATATGTTCAAGTCTGCCATGTGTGTGATAGGATATTTTTCAGTGGAACAGGAGAAATATGAAAACGATGCCAGACATGCATAAGTGACACCAGTATATATGGTGTCAAGTCCTGCCGGATACTTTGCCCTCAGTTATTTCCACCAGATGACTACGTTGTACGATCCCATGATAAGCTCAGGGTCTTGTTATAAAACGAAATCAACAGCAGCCCTGGTTCCACGTAACTCTTTAAGTACTCGGATTCCGACCAACTGACAATAACATTTGCTGGTGTTGATCTGCGTCGGGCAGAGAGACCCGCACAGTCTTAAACATCAAATGGAATTCATATAACAAATAGTTCGTAAGCCCCTTCACATATGTCTTGTATGACCTATGTTGGCTAAGTAATACTTCTCTCATTCTTCAAACAAAATCAGTCTCATATGAACGGAGCATCTCATCAATGCGTCAGATTAAAAGCCACCGCCGCAATAGATGTCTGACAGAGAGCTGTCCTCGATAGCAGTGCTGGCCATCCATGCACAAAGGGCCAAGGTAATTGATCTGGATACGTTTGTGCATTGTTTTTTCTGGAAACCACTACAGAAAAATCAAGCTGTTTCATTTGTTGGTAACATCAGGAGTGCGCCGTTTTTTTCATGCAAATCCCTGATGTGTTTCATATAAAAAGGATTAAAGCAATATCAAATTTTACTTCGTAGGTAATATCTAAAAAAAAAAACCTATAAAACAAACTGCTAATGATTTGCTTTCAGTTCACCCTTGAACAAAATTGATGCACCTCCAGGCGCCACCAGTTAACCCTGAAGGTACGCCACTGCAGGCAAGTAATATTTTTCTCGTTAATGAACTGGGGTCATATGAGAAACTTCTCTTTTACTCTACGTTTTGCCTTTCAGAAAAAAGCTAACATTTATAGTACGCCTCTTTATGTAAACACGTCCTTCATCCCGTATTGTCTGATCTTCTTCAACAAAATAAACATATCATCAACATTTTGCCAAACGATCCACTTCCAACAAATGTTTCATTCTTTAAACCAAGCTCATTAAAAAACTTAATGTTGTAAAGCAAAGGTTTTGTAATGTCTGATATTCTTTAACAAAATAAACACATCGATGAATCAGTTTAAATTTCGTCAACCTTTTGCCAAACAATCCACTTCTAACAAATTTGTCATTCTTTATTAGCAAGCGCTTTAAAAATTTTGATTTTTTAAAGCAAAGTTTTCTAAATTTTATTCCCTACTTGAGTTGTATAAGTTACTACACTCTATATAATGACTGCAAGAAACTTCCTTCTTATTCTTTCCTTTATCATCTTTTCATCCTCATCCAATTTTTTTTTCCCGGGAAATAGCATAAATGGTCTTTATAATGTTCTTCGAAGAATGAATAATTTGTCTGTGTGAATTAGTCCACAAAAAGGAGGCTTCAGCGTTTTTGTTTCTTTACCATATAGTATTTCAGCATACGGTTTTCTATCTTTTTTAACCGAGAATGGTATTTTTGTTCTCAGGGTTTGTTTGAGGAAGTCACAGAATTCGTATGGAATGTCACCATGCAGTAGATAGAGAGTTTCTATTGTAAACCAACCGATGCCTCCATCACCGCCGGTGTTCTTTTTGACGCTAGTAAACCCTTTACGGGTTACTTTATACAAAGACAATCGGAGGTCTGCCATGAAACTTAAGCATTTTCTCCAGCGTTGCTCGAGTGATTCTGCAATTGCGCAGAACGCATCATCATCAAACTGCTTATTCAGACGAAGATCTAGCTTTTTCAACTTCGGGACATTTTCAGGTTTGCGTGCAAAGTTGCAAATATCATTCGAACTGAAAATTGTCCCCACAAGAACGAGGTTTTCAAGCTTTGTCAAATGCGACAGACATCGAACTAACTCGCATGGTGCACTTGATTTGTGGCTTTCACTAGAAACCGAACCTTGAATTCCAGAACCCGACCCCTGAAACCTTGACGACGACTGTGCAGTTTGATCAGGCTGGTTTGCAGGAAACGGTTCCTTTGCCCCCAGTTTGTGCAGTTCACCTGCCTGACACTCCAGAAGCTCATAAAGACCCAACGACTGCACGGCACGAAGGACCCTGATATCTGACTGGTCTGGAGAAAACTGAGGCATGTCTTTATTTCTGGACTCTACTCTCTCCCGCAACTTTGCCAGTGTCCCATTTTCTGAACACCTCTGCATCTCTTCAGTTTCCCGGATGTCCTCTTCAAGATTCAATGGAAAAAAGTACTCAAAGTATTCTCCAAACTCTCCCCAGTCATCTTTCTCAAGTCGCAACAACTCAACCGATTCAACACACAAAGCAACACCTTCTACCGGTTTGTCTGCATACACGGAACAAATACGACAGCATTCTGATCGTGTGACCAGAAACGCCTCCGAGACAAACTTCCCCTCCCTCAAAGAGGCCGGCAAACTTGACATTCAACGAACCTTTGCACTTTCCTTCAAAATTCAGCAATAGACAAAACTGGATCAGATTTTGCATATCAATGACATTGGTCGTTTCTCTATTGTTGCACTGTGCCATCTTTTGCACAAGTCCGCTGGAAACCGTTTGACTCTTCCTACATGCAAACGCATACACATTTGACAACGTTTCAGCTGCACTCATCAAATCAGTGTGCTGAAGTTCAGCCATCCAGTTTTCATCTTGTTCAGCAGTATGAGCCAAGGCAATACCAGTGCAGAAGTCCCGAAGTATTTCAAGGACAAAGTAAACATCTGCATCTCCCTAACAACGGACAAGACCAATTTTAATTGCCACGTCTAAGATTGCCTGACCGTTATCACACGAATTCACAAAATCTGCTTTGGAGAATTTAACTGGGCTTTCATTTTCCAACATTTTTGGCAGAATTACATCTCCCAACTTTTCCAATTTTTCAAACTGTACTTTTGACAGGCCTGTTACATCATCGAATTCTATGTGTTTGTTCACAGCCTTATATGTTTTAGTATCATCATCGTCTCTATCACTGCTTCTCTCAAACAAACATTTCACCAACCTAATAAACAAGTCGCCCATAGTCGGATCATCTTGGAAAACCAACCCATCAGATCAAAGGGATAACTGACAAAGAGTGGTTATGATAAGAGGAAGACGAGCCACATTTGGGTGTAGAATATTAGCATCTAGGTAGGTATGAATGGGTGAATTTGATCTTTGAATTTCATTTTCACAGCCGTTCTGCGTTTTGTCACAATGACTTTGTAACTCTGTATCATCTTGTTCATTGTGTTCTTGTGTTTTGTCATGACTTTTGCCCCTATTTTGAGTCTGGTTTTTGTTTGTAACGCGATTGAATGCATCAAAGTGGCTATCAACGTACGTCTTTGTACTTTCTTGCGTAAAACCAGTAATCGTTATGTGGCGCAGTTTATGACGTTTGCTCGTTTCTTCCACCATCTGTGTATGTCTTGCACTTATCACTATTTGACACCCCAAAAGACCTTGATCCGTCATGATCTCCATGACGTTGTCCATGTCGTGTGTGTCATTGCAGCCATCAACAAGAATGGCCACTTGGTCGGGGTGGTTTGAACAGTATTCATTGACCGAATTTGCCCAATGCTTCGTACCACCTTTAAGCATATATTGAACAACTGTTTGCCCAATATTCCTAGCTTCTATGAGAATTTTCGCCGGCAAAACAAATACCATCTTTTTCTGACCGAGTACTGAGTGCGACTTTTCCAGTGACCAATCAGATGCCATTTTGCTTAAGAAGGCAGTTTTACAACAACCTGATCTACCTTCAAGGAGTACATGACAATTCGAAAATTCAGAGATACCGTCATCAAAGATTTCAGACTCTGACTCTATTCCATATCTAGCTTTACAACCTGCAATACATACATTGAGGTACATTTCCAGTGGTGTGTATACATCAGCCATTGCTGCGTAGCTGTCAAAACCTGTCACCCAAGGCGTGAGTCGCAGTCTGTTCATTTTCTCGGAAACAAACTCTCGGATCATCGTAGCAAGAATGGACACGCTAAACTTCAGGGCAGGTTCTGTTAAGAAACATAGAATACCAATTTAAAATTGAGTAACCAGAATGTTCAATTAAATTATATTAAATTAGTAAATTTAAGCAATTATTTTGAGCCTCCTAATTTCCAAATGTGTACTCTCGTTTGTACATGCACTGCCTTATTAAAAAAAAATGCCCCATAAACCTGAAGTTTAAGAGACTTCCATGCCTCGTGCATTAATTTTTGGTGACGAAAACCCTTAAAGAGTGATAACATTCAATACTGCACAATGAATGGCGTAAAGTCCAATAAAAAAATTGATACTGAATGATAACACCCACGAAAAAATGGGCGCATCCTTGAGCGCCACTTACCTGTTTTAGTAATTGGGTGATAGACAACGTGCTCCCGATCGTGAGGTGGCTTTCGTTTGCGTAGCTTCCATATCAAACACGCAGTGACAGCAACGAGAACAAGTGCGGAAATAGAGACAAGGGCAGGTATCAGACCAATGTAAGAAGGCTTGATGGAATCTGTCAAAGTAAACGAGAAATTATTACAGTGAGCAAAATACCACATTCTACCACCCCCAGAAAATACTTCAAGAGAGTGTGTATGAGTTCCCGTGGACAGTGGATCATAAGAAAAATATATCAAATATACACGACGGATATCTGACAGTGAACATCTGATAATTTCCTCATTTAGAAAATTAATATTGATTGATAATAATTTTATTTACTTCGCCCTTCCCGCATTTATCATTTCCTGGACAAAGTAAACTTTTTTTTTTATATAAAAATGTTCTTACGGCCACAAACAGGGAAACACATGACACCAGAATCTGAGATCATTTTTTTGAGAGCAGTTCGTTAGAAGGAGAGAACCTTCAACTGTTAAGCCGAAGCAGGTGTGGCCGTCTTTGTCAGACAGCCATTTGGAGCCAGCAGGTAGATCTAGTTTGCCAACCACAGTGGTCAGTTGTGCATCAACAGCACCAAATGACCAAATCAATGTGGCTCTGCTACCTATAGGTACACCTTCAATGGCTGGACAGTGCAGTGTGAATTTGCTATCAGATTCAAATGTTATGACGTCTCCTTTAGTGGCGTTCCCTCCATCCAATGGAAACATATCTCCTGTTTATAAAACAATAACAACAAGTGAGTTAAAAGTGGTTTCAGAAAATGTGTCTCTTACAGTGACAAAAATCAAATACACTGACACTTACACAGAGAGGAACAGGGTAAAATGCACAATAAATCGAATAATAGAATAGCCATAGATATAAACAATATTATGCTCCAAAGTTAAATGATCGTGCGAACAAAATTACCCCCATCAAAAATGAATGATCAATTACCGATGACACGGACTTCGACAAGCCCTTCATTGGCTTCAGGGTTTGCAGAGCAGCTGTAGTTCCCACCGTCATCCACATCAACGGACTTGATTACCAGACCGAAGTCAAGAGCAAGGTCAAACGATGGATCAGCATGAACAGTACTGGTGGACACTGTGTAATTGATGAGGAGATGGTGGCTAGAGATATCAACCTTAAACCATTGCACCAAACATGTTGCATTGCCAGGTGTCCAAGTTGTACAAGGAATCATCTGCCTCGTTCCCTTCAGCAGGTAGAATGATGCTTCTGATGCCATGAGAGGACCAAGCAATGGAGTATCACCTGTATTTCGTGAACAAAGATGAGACAATTAATTTTTAACTTTGATTGTACATGTGCAGGCATATCGAATAAGACGCTCTTGTTCAAGTCGCGAAAATATAAAGTCCATAATAATTGGCGATGCACAGGACTACGGAAAGCAAACGGTTGATTATGGAATGATTATGGATTTTAATTTAAGACAATAAAGGATAAAACAAAGGTCAGACAACTAATGTCTAACTTTTATTATGAAGTGCAGGCAAATGAACTAAGACACTCTTGCTCAAATTGCGAGTGAACATGACGTTCATATTGAATGACGAAGCTATCGACAGCGGAAAATAGGCAGTGTCTGATTATGCTATTCATATTTAACCATCGGCAAGAAAACAAAATACCTGATACGTTGACATCTATGTAGCAATTGGTCTGTGATCCGTCTGACTGAAATGCATGACACCAGAACCTCGCTCCATCGTGTAAAGCACTGACAGAATTAACTGTAAGTGATGCGTCGCTGTTAATGACGAAATCAACGCTATTTCGGAACTGTAGGGTAGCGTCATTAGCAAAACGTGCACCGATGATCTCTGTATCTTCAGTTATGCCTTCTCCCATTGACCAATACACTGCGGATATTGTGTTTAGTGTCAGTGGAGTGCACTGACACGGTAGCGTCTGTCTGCCTTCTCGCTGCAATGTAGAGGTGGACGATGTGTATTTTGTTTTGGCCAGAAAAGAGTCTCCTGAATATATACAAAGACAACACACTAATTGCGTTTATAAAGAGTAGCAGTCCGTCAAAAAGCAGTCTTACACGTATGTAATAACATGTACAGGGTGTTTCAATAAAAAGGAAACCCAACTTTGAAGAACCAGTATGGACAGACTAAATGTTTACTGGCTATAAAACTTGTAACACGATAACCATGGCAACCTCCCTAATCCCTAATCTCTATGCTTTTCAATGATACCTTGTTTACATTTCCAGGGTCATGCATCATTGAGCGCCACTGTCAGGAGATTGTGTTGCAAAAATGCAGTTGGTTCACTTTCATGTCAAACACAATAGGCATGGTGTGCATGAGAATAAGTATTCAAGAAGAAGACACAAGCGCATAAAAAGAAAAAAAAAAACAAGTCGGGTTGGTTTCAAAACTGGATATTATTGTTTGTCATGAATTTCTCGTTTTGACCAAGCCACGCTCAAAACAATGTGCCATTTTCCCGAGGATTAACATTCAAGCTATTTCACAGACATTTCTGTAACATTAGGCACACCGTGCCCATTGGTGTTTTTTTTATGAAAGTGAACCAACTGCATTTTTCCATCCAGTTTTCAAGACAATGTTGCTCAGTGATGCATGACTCAGAAAACCTAAACACGGTATCATTGAAAAACATAGAGATTACGCTTTCAGATGATACCAGTTTTATAGCCATTAAACATATCGTCTGTCCATACTGGTTCTTCAAAGTTGGGTTTCCTTTTTTTTGAAACACCCTGTATAATAACTGTCAGTAATACATTAAGATATTTTTTTTACATCACAATTTGGTGACATTTTAAATGCCGTTTGTGTATGTTTTTGTGCAAGTCATTTCATTCGCTTGATGAATGAGTCAAGTTGATGTATACATTTTGTTGAACTTACCAAGAACTTCCAGGACTATTTCTCCTGTGATGAAAGTGTCATCTGTTAAGACGAGACAAAGGTACCTCCCTTCATCCGAATCAATGACACCTTTAATCACGAGGCTGAAACCTGATGACATTGCATATCTGTCGCTCGAGGGCGAGTCTACACCATTGGAGTGACTGATAAGTCGTTGTTTTGAAGGATCATCCAGTGAATTGCCTTTGTACCAAATAACTCCCACTATGATGTCACCTTCGCGGTGCAATGTACACGGAACCCTGTGCCAAAGCCCGCTCTGTACATTTGCATAACTTGTAGACTGGCCAAATACATCATGAATGATCTCTTCTGCAATACAAGTAATAAATAATTGATAACAGTTAGAAAATCACTTTATTCTACTTGAGACTTCCATTTCTTTCTCTCTAAGGATCGTTTAATTAAGCAAGCATATCGTAACAAAAGTGTGGTACTTTAGTAATCCATCAAAACACTCGCTTTTGCTCTAAGATATTTAAGGCAATTTTGTAAACATTGGTTTCATATCTCTTGCGCTATAAATGCATATCCATAGATATACGTGATTCATTCAAAGCAATTGGTTGGAGACTCTTCTATTATCTTGGTTCCTGGGGACAGACAAGTAGCCAAAGCCGGAGACGTTCCTTGATTTGAGATACGGACTTGATAGATATAACTGCATCGCTAAAAAGCACGTCAATAAAAAAATGCCTCTTAAAAGTCAAGGGAAGGCCTCCATTCACAAACGATAACCAAATAATAGGTTACGAATATAGTGCACTCTTTACTATCTACGCTTATTCAACATTTTGAGTGCAATCCGAATGTTAAATGAAAGGTTTATCGAACGAGCAGATTGGCATGCCCGACCCTTAATGAAATGGACAATATAACTTACCGGTGCCCGGAGGATATGTCATAAGCAGCAGACAAGCTGTTTACGAAGATAGCAGTCGATATTAACAAATACATAATAACACCAAATCTCAGATATCTGTAGGAATATACTGTATGTTTCATCAGCGATTCCCGAGACTAAGATTTGTTCCTCTCGAACAATGGTTCCTCTTCAACACGCCCATAATACTGTTTGCTGTAGTGGCTCTGAAGGGACATCGCGAATCGCAAATATCTTTGAAATTTTGCGACAGACTTTGCCACATTTATTGCTGTATAGTTTGCATATTTCTACTGTGTTATTTTTTTGCTATTGTCATACGTACTTTTTGACAACAGGACGGTCAAAACAAATGCATGCCAAAAGTTTTTTGCGCATTGCGATAACATTTTCGACATCACAAATATTTTCGCAAGCATTTGAAGAGATATTTGGGATAATATTCGCGACATCGCAAATATTATTGCAAATATATTTTAATAAAGAAATTAGAGTGGCCTGATATATTTTGTCCTTAGCAAAGACTCCTTCAGAGGGAAAATATATTTGGAAAGATAATTTTGATCATATTTGCGACCTCGTAAATATTTTGCAAATATTTGCAAAGACGTTTGCGATGTGTGATGTCCTTTTAGGGCCACGATAGTTTGCTTAGTCTGTCATTCCAACCTTGTATTTTTTTGTAGTCCAATGTTCAAGCATCGACAACTAATCATGCATACGAGTCCACGTGATTGTTGTGGATGGTTCAAAGTACACCGAAAATTAATGCAAACACTTATATATTAATAATTTACCAGAATCATCCAATTCTGGCAAATCTGCAGGAAGACGTTGTATTATTGCATCACTACGTGTCATACAACGAAATCTGATATTTTCTTCACGGTATTGTTTAACAGGTTTAATTTACTTACCTTAAAGTGCTCTGCTATACCAGTAGCATAACTTACGGGGGAGAGGGGGGGGGGAGGTGAATTGCACGGATTTCCTCCCAGCGGGGGTCTACACCCCCATTTTGAATCATGAATTGCAGAAAAACAAAATATGATTTGACTTCAGTACCCCCCGCCCCCCAAATTGAGAAATTGGTACACCCCATGTGCCATCTGGAAGTTTACACATGGCTGTAAAAACTGCGTCAATTTTTGAGAGCCATAAAATCGGGAAATTGAAGAGATATGGAAATGAACCTCTGGCATGGACTTTTGGCTTCCAATTCAGAGCAATTGGGATGTTATTGGGCTAAAAAGTGGCGCTATTTTGCCATGTTGTGGAGGGATCAATTTTCAAGATGGCCACTCTTCCGCTTTGGTGAAAATAGGGGTCGTCTTCTTTGGGTGATAATATCTCGAAAAGTCAAAGGTCAACTTACCAAAATATCAAAAGAAAATAAAAGATAACACATTGATTATCATTTTTCCGTGCAGCTTGAATACCTGTGAGAGTTCTGAGTATTTTTAAAAGAATTTTGAAGTTTGCGCATTTAGCACTAGGGTCTATGGGTTGCAGGGTTGCATCCTCTGGGGCCACAGTCGGCCATGAGTCCAGCTTGTCTCGAAATGCATCAGACACGATGAAGGGATCCCCATATAGTTGTCAAGAGCCCTGTTTGCTTCTTTGTATGCGGATTCATCATTGAAAAGGGAGAAGCCAGGCACCAGGTCTAGTGCCTCGACCAATTTCGTCAGGTAGCAGAAACGTTCGGCTAAGGGTACGTGAGCACCTTGTGCTCAATGAGAATGTATTAGCCTTGTTTTCATGTTATGTATTGCATGGGATCACTGGAGGAGATAATTAGTTCAGGTGGAGGCAGTTGGTTCATTTTCAATTGTTCCAGCAAGCTCCCTGTTAGAGTTTCAATTGCATCCTCTGTCGGTGAGCTTCATGTCGCAAGTTGGCGATGTGAACTGTCCGTTCTCTGCAGTGGTGTTCGGTGGGTTAGTGTTCGGAGGTAAATGGTTGGTTTTATTCCCAGGAGTAGCATTGGGTGAGTGGGTGAGTTCAATTCCTGATTTGTTGTCTGTGCGAAAATATTCTCGATGGTAGATTCTTCATCATGTGTAGGTAAGTTCACTCATTGTTGACATTTACTTCTGGTTGAACTAGATTAGAGGGAAGCGGCTAATGAAGCAACATCTCCTCTCAACGCAAGTATCCGCTCATGGGTTTGTCTCATCAGAGCGGCGTGTTCTATTTCAGCATTCTCTAGCTGTTCAGCGCTGTCATCGGGTAGATTCGATGTCAACAGAAGCTTAGCAAGGGATTCTTGGTTGTTTGATGGCTCTGTCCATAGCCTGTTGTGACGCGTCTTTTTGTAGCTTGACATTTGAAGTTTCCTCTTCATCGCAAAGCAGAGTTCTCAATTTCTTTCGCAAGTCTCCGCCATAATGTCCAGCTGCTTTTGAATTCCTTCCCTTTCACGTCCGAATGACCCTGGATTTCTCTCTTGGGATGCTTTGACACCCTTGCTGTCTCCTCCGACATCTTGAGGTCGCAGTATATTCAGCAGAGAGTTGAAGCATCAAATTTAGTGTGGAGGTGTTTTCACTCTCGCTGACTCTGAGATCGGATGGCAAAAATAGGCTAGACACGTGCTTCACTGAAGTGTCTTATCAATGTCACTTTTCACTATGATCTTTATATTGTGTGCTTCACTTTTTAGTACTTGGATTTCACTTTGTGTGTGAAAATCACTCCATATCACTCCGTCAAACTCCATGCGCCCTTGTTCAGCAATGAACTTAGAATTTGCCGACAAAATTTTGTCAGACTTCATCGTATAGTAGTGAAATGTAATCGGTCTAGGCAGGCAGAAAACATGCAGTCAATTGAGGGCGCTATAAAGTATAGACCCTAGTGGACTTAATATATATCAGTTACAACATCATTGGAAATCCAAAGCAGAATATTCAAAGCTAAACCCGTTGTGTGTTTAGCTAACTAAATATCTCACTTTTTGAGAAAGCAGTTCAAAAAATCTATGCACCAAGTCATTCAATTGACTGCTATAGACTCTGCATTGGTTATCAGGAGGTCGTGGTCGATTCTCACCAGAAATAAAGTGGGTTTTTTTTTCTCGAAAACCTTCGTACATCACTTTGAATACAATTTTATAAAATCTATTGGTGCCGGCTATAACCAAATGTATAATTAGCATCTCTCCGACGCAAATTCTCATCCTATCAGTTTTCTCTGTAGCATTTCAGTGCAAAGTGCCAGATATTAATGAACGATGCGCTTAAATGATAAGAACGTGTAAGCGTCTTTGAAACGCCAATCTACAAGAGACACATTTCGTCAAAAACAGATGTTAACAAGTTTATTTACACTGCTCTCAAAATTTTGCCCAGTGCCCAAACGTTTGTAATTAAAATTTACATTAAAGCATAATATTGTTGTGGAACGCAGTTAGAACACCAGTCTGATCATCTGTTTAGAAACAATTGTTTAAGTAACCACGGATGCCTATTATCGACTCATAAATTTCAAGATTCGACTATTTATAACATTAACGCCAATTTGAGTGCTAAAACCGTTCGAACCGAAACTCTGCATACGGCAGCTAAAGTAAGCCTATGCAATACAATGAAAGGTCATATGTTATCGCTGGCTTATGACAAACTCTCAACAATGTGTACTCTGCGCTGTCAGTTTAACCTTTTGAGCTTGATTCAATTAACAACTGTGTCTGTTGAAACACTTCGTAAACAGCTTCGTTAACGCTTGTCAATGATGAAAAACACTGATATCGGTATTTGTTAGATGAGGCATGGAGATAGTGAATCGTCTCTATTGGAAAATTCAAGTTTGAGAAAGACCTGTTAGGATGGATGCTCCCCTATAAATAAAACAAAGTATTTTGTTTTGCAGTAATCAAATGATTCCACTATTCCGCTAAGTAGCCAAATGATTCCGCTAACGAAGATGAAATCAGACACCATGTAGACCTCCCAAGTTGCCTTAATGATTTTTTTTAAAAATATTTCAGATGCAAAAAAAAACAAACCTTGAACAAGATAATGTTAAAATGGTTCAAAGCATGCAGATTTCCCATTCCAATTCGATTGTCAAGAAAGGAAACAAGTACAAAGGATCAAATGGTTGGCAGCACAGAGTGCTTAAATTGTAGAGCTATATTATATTAATAATTAACTACTGTGCTTGTCGGATGACAATCTTGATAACCTTTGGGCTATCATTGTTTTGCGTATGCTTACTTTAGCCGCCATATACATCAACATATTTAGTTCAAGTACACGAACGGTTTGTAGCGTCAATGACGTTCATGTTGTAACTCGTTGAATTTTAAAACTGGTGAGTAGATATATGCATTTTCTTTTACTATTTGTTCTCACACAGATTATCTTGACCGATTTTGTATTTGCGCTTCCCAACATCATCGGGCTCTAATGTAAGCTTTAATTTCATACGTATGGCTAGCAAAAGACTCCATTTTGAAAGTACTGTTATACATTATTGAAGCATTCTGATTCATCCTAGTTTTGCAAGGCTCGTCTCATGACTGTGCAGGCGCGGTTCTAGAGCCAATATTTTTTTTTTTTTGGGGGGGGGGGGGCTAGCAAGGTGGATCCAGATATTTTTTCAGGGAGGCGTGCTAAAATGTAGACCGGTTATTTCTCAGAACACTTAGGCCTCTAAAAATCGATCCATGGGGGATGCTCCTGCCATATTTTCAATGGGGAACGCTGATAAAATCTTACAATCAGGCATAATGCACACTTCTCACTTAGGGGGAGACCGTTCCCACGTACGTCAAATTCTTAGATTTTGCTAGTGCAATCTTTTTTTTATGGATTTTTTTTTTTTTTTTTTGGGGGGGGGGGGGGGTTTAGACAAATTTTAGGGGAGGCTAAAGACCCCTAGCCCCCTCCGTAGAACCGCCACTGCGCATGTGGAGATTGGCGTTGTATTTACAAAAAGTTAAGTCGCGTCATTCATTCATATCCAGTCCATGCACTGCTTCGAATTGACTAGTAACATCAGTTTGCGTCGGGATATGTACATGATATGTTTGGTTTAACCCTTCCTCGAAGCATTTTATAAAACTACTCAGTAATGTACAAAAGCTTTCGGAAAAAAAAAGATTGAGTAGCACGATTTGGGACGGAGGAACCCCCTTTTTGTGTCTGTTATTGTGTTACCAGAATCTCAGGAATCTACGGTGTATACAGGGATAATGTTTGTTTTTTGGGGTGGGGGGGGGGGGTACCCCTCCGTCCCATAACGTACTTGGTATAGAACAAAAAACAGTCACAAGCTTTATTTTCTGATGAGAATCAATCCAGTGCAGACGTCTACCTACTCGACTGGCAAGCTCGCAGGGGCCTGACGTTTTACTGACATTTTACGGTTCCCGCTGAATTTGTTGGAACCTGCATTAATGTTAATGATATCTGATAATCCAGCGTTTAAAAACGATAAGAAACGAGTGCATTGGAACAAAACCAGTTTGTCGTATTAGTGAAATGCCTTCAACACTTACTTGAAACCTTGTCGCGCAGAAACCATGGAGAACATTACTGAGAAAACTCCATTACTGAGTGACGAAAATACCAACGAAGAAGAGGACGACACACTGAATGTATGTATATTAAGAATGCTGTATTTAATGATAAGCTGTGGATCATTGAACATAAAATATCTATTGCATACACGCAGAACAAAAAATGTTCTTTGCATGCACGTTTTTATATATTACCTAAGTCATAACTCAGATACTGCATAAGCTAAAATACAAAACTACTCATGTCTTCAGCGACATAACATTATGACTTGAATTAATATCTGACAGTCCTAAACAGTAGGAATGTTGTTAAATATTTGCATTTGAGAAAAGTGGTAATTCTTTGTTTAAATTTGATGTTTTAAAAATAAAATATCCACAGGGGACTGCCAATACTGTAGCCGCTGTTTTCGATGCCGCATTCTTTGCGTTTCCATTGATTTGCGTAGTAAATTCACTTTATCATACTTTGTATATTTTCAGGAGAAAGAATACGAGCCTTCAATTTGCAAGTTGAAACTCCAATCTTTCACTGATTTGTCTGTTGTGGAATGGATATTTATCACGGTGTCCCTCCTCGCTGTTGCCGTTGCAGAAGCTCTGTCAATTTTGATGTTTATAAAAGAAAAAAATGATTCGGCAAATTATATCTTTGCGATCGTCCTGGTCATCACATCAGGTCAGTAATATTTGCAATAAATTAAAAAATATAAATTTTTTCCCCCAAACTGTTTGCATGCCAGTCACTAAAACAATGTTGGCGGTGTCACAACTTGCTGTCACAATATAAAACCTATCTAATTAAGGTTTCTTCTGTAAAAAAAACCAACAATTTATTCTAAAGGTCGCTTCAGAATCGGCCACCTAGGTAGCATTGGGTTATTGATGTGGGATTTATTATAAATAACAATTATTCATTAATACTTTAGCACGTTGACCAATGTTTATCGGTCGAGAGCCAGCTGCTGGCTCTGGGCCTATATTAAAGAGCTGCTTAAGCACAACATTTGCTAAAGCACCAAAACATTGCTTAATATGATCAGGATACCATGCGATGTACATTGCTTGTGACTGGTATCGCATGGAGTTTTGGTAGGTAACCTGGTTGATATATTAAGCAAAGTTTTTTTGTGCTTTAGCAAATTCTAGCTTGAGCAGCTCAATGAAATTGGACCCTCAGCTGGCTGGTCTTTAACAGTTGTCCAGTGTTACACAAAATTTGGTGCCAGCACCGTTTTATTGCTTGAACGTCCACAATCTTCCCACATGGACATGCGCAGTATCACCAGTGAGCCGGATTTCATGGTTCTAAATTCACACTACATTGGCCCAGCTGCGTTCTGCGGCATATCACGCTGTACGATCGACGTACTAATTTCTATTAAAGGAGTTTTATACCATAACGCTAAAGGGGTATTTTGTTGAACGAAATTGTTGGAAATTTACAAGTTTTGACTTGTTTTGACTTTTGGACCGATCTGTTTTTACAACAAATTCTGCTCGGGTAATTATCATCATCCAGACTCTAACCGGTCATAAACAGAGTGTTTAAAACTGGTCAAGCACACATTTATTCCTTATCATTCATATGCAATTAACCCATTATTATTTGTTGAGAGCCCGCCGCGTGGGTCGGTGTCACATGACGTTCTGACTCCTATGAAACCCGGTGCCTTTTACCGTTTTATTGGTTGAACGTGTCACATAATGACACTTTGAGTCTCCCCTACATGTACCGGTATGCTGATGTACGTAACATGTAATGAAGCATTGCTTAAGAACCCAATGGTAAATAAACCGAGCACGTTACATGGTGTCAAACATTTCGGACCCCAAAATCAACCAGAACGTGTTAAGCCGGGCAGGGCAACATCTAAAAATGCATTAAATAAGTAAGGAACACAAACTTGCTGCAGGCTGAGTGAAAAAGAGAGTTACCCAAACTCATGATTTTTATCTTAAGAAACAATTAAATTTGAAACGCCAATGAGGTATATCTGAAAAGGGCATTTTTTTCCACTCAATTAATATAAATAATTACTGAAATTGATTCATGCAAATGGCAGTTATGAACCTTTTACTCAAAGAACCAATTTTTAATAGCTGTCCATGGAATGCCATTAAAAACTATTGGGCAAGAAGAGTATAACAGATTGCACATAACCATTCAACAACGAATGAGATTTTAATAAATGAAATCAAGACTAAAATTTTATTTTTAATGTCATATTTTATGTTTTGAAAATGAGGAACAAGGCAACTATATTTTTCTGAAATACTGATGGCGACTTTTGCATGTTTTTCTTTGCATGTTTTTGTTCATTAAACGAGGGGGAAAACGTCTATGTTTCATTTTTCTCAATGGGCTTTCATCGGTTCGTAGATTGGTTAGTAATCAGTGGTGGACAACCGAGTTTTGAGATCATTTTATTAAAATAGACATAACTTGGGAAAATGTTTGCAAATTACGTGAAATTTTAACAGTTAAAAGTGACTGAGGTCTACATAAATAAAATACAGGGCCAAATATTTGTAAACTATTTTTCAAATTGGGTCACTTTTTTGGGACCCATATTCTGCTCAGTCTGTAGCTCAAACTAAAAAAATTAAATGTGGAACGTTACGCATTGACGGCACCACGTGCGTGGCGTCGCTGGAGGATCAGTTTCGAGATAAAATTTCAATGCATCGTTTACAGTGCAACGAATCTTCGAAAGACTGTTTCGAAAGAAAAAAAAGATTGAAACCGAGAATCTCTGAAGCAATAATAACTTAATTAACCGATAGACTGTTCAAAGTTGCTCTGCAAAAATAGAACACTCCTTATCTCGTAGAAATATTAAGTCAGAACACAAACCCTGTATGAAATTGAAGGTGCCTGATCTGCCCAAAATAATGGAAGAGATTCAACAAGCATTCACATTCAAGGGACCCTTAGCTCAAACGTCGGAAGTTAAAGGGGTCGACTACATTACGACCTACGTCGGAGACAAAGAAAGGAAAGTTTACACAACCTTTACGTGGGACACACCGCATGAAGGCGACATGCTGTGGGCAGTTTATGCCAAGTTTGACAAATATGTGGCTCCACGGAAGCATCAAATCCGTGTCAACTTCAACTTCAACAGGCGAAACAACCTTAATGATGAGAAATTTGAAAGCTTCGTCATTGACTTGTGGGTGCTAGTCAAAGTCTGTGGCTATGACGACGATGAACGCATGATTCGCCATAGTCCTCTGCTCGTTCAATCATGCAGTTCAAGAGAAATGCCTAGAGAAAGGAAACGAGCTGACACTTGCTTTAGCAATCAAAATCGGTCAAAACTACGAGACATTTCAAGAGAGCTTGAAAGAATGTCAACGCCATAAGGTCAGCGCATCGCTCCCCCAAAAAACGCAGTCGGACCTAGTCACATCCCAGCAAAGTTGAGGTAAAACCTGGCATTGTGAAAAAGTGCCGAAAATGTGGATATGAGGCAAACCACAGGAAATGCCCCGCAAAGAACTTTGATTTCTGCAAAAAAGCCAAATCATTTTCCATCGGTGTGCAGAAAACGGCTCGCAGCACACGAGATGGAAAAAGCCATAGCCCAAGGCACATCAAAAAGTGAAAGCTTTTCATCAGACGAGGATGAGTCTACATCAAACGATTGGTTCGAGAAAGTCTGGATCAACAACAAAGAATCGTGGTGCAGATCGACACTGGAGCAGCGCAGTCCATTATGCCTCTCCACATATACCAGAAACTCGGGAACACCAAAGAGCTGTGCCCAAGTGACCACAAGTTTGAGTTAGATTCAAGCAACCAGGTGAAAGTGGAAGGGCGTATTACGTTACTTATAAGCCACAAAAATGTGTGCATTGATGTGCTGTTCTACTTCGTACAGGCAGATTGAAAGCCACTACTTCTCAGCGGACATTCCAGCAAGCAACCTATAGACTCATAGACAGAGCCTACTGGCTCGAGCAGTACCCTGAGCTAAAGATGACCACTGGTATCCTTCCAGATAATCGACAAGCTCCATAAGATGGAGCGTGACAACCGCATCGTGAAAGTCACCGAAACCACTGACCGGGTGAGCTTTATGGTTGTCCTGGTGACGAATGGGAAGGTGAAAATCTGTTCCCACGTTAAGGATCTCAACATGGCGATTTGTAGAGAAGACTATTCAATCCCATCTGTTGAAGGAGGCAGGGCATCCTTGAAAGATGCAAAGGCTTTCTATGCCATAGACGCTAAGTTCGAGTTCTTGCAGATTGAACTTGAGTATATGTCAAGCCTCCTCACAACGTTCAACAGACCAATTGGGCGTTTCAGATGACTACGTCTTCAATTCGGCATAAACAGTGCTCCCGAAATCTTCCAACGTTTCAGGGACAGCATGCTAGAGGGCATAGATGCAGCACGTGCCATTATGGATGACATCCTGATTGCAGGCATAAATGCAAAACACCACAATGTGGTCAAGAATGTTGTTGTAACCAGAGCAACTCAGTGGAACTTGAAGCTCAACCTTGATAAATGCCAACTCAAAGAACACGAGCCAAGTACGTTGGTCATCTCGTAACTGCAAGCGGATTAGAGCCAGACCCTGACAAGGTCAAAGCGATGGGAGAGATACCCGAGCCACAGACAAAGTACGACATCCGGAGATTTCTTGGTTGTATCCAGTACCTGGCAACGTTCATTCCAAATCTCAGCGAGGTTGACCAGCTGCTTCGCTGAAGGATGTAGAAAGACACGTCATTTCACTGGGTCAAGCCACAGCAACAAAGCTTTTTCCAAGCTGAAAGAGCAGTATTGCGGCTGCGGTCCTGGCATAATATGTTGTCCAAAAAGAGACAGCCATACAGTATGATTTCAGTAGCTACGCTCTGGGTGGCAAGCCAATAGCCTACACATCCAGAGCCATGACAACTTCAGAAATGAGTTATGTACAGAATAGTCATCTATATAGAGAAGGAGATGCTTGCACTTGTCCACTCCTGCAGAAAATTCCATCACTACGTCTTTGGCAAAACAGTGACCGTTGAGAGTGATCAAAACCACTTCAAGCAATCTTCTCCAAACCCCTTTTGTTGGCTCCCATGAGACTACACTCTATGCTCCTTAGACTTCAGCCATATGACTTGACCGTCACACACAAACCTGGCAAGGAGATCCCGATCGGAGACCTGTTCATCAGAGCAAACCTACCCGACAAAGAACCTGACATCAAGCCAGTCATCATCAACATGGTAGACTACATCTCAGTCACACCGACAAGATAGTTCCAGAAGAAAACAGTAGACGAGCTGAATAAGCTACACACGATGCTCCTGAGAGGCTAGCCGGATACCAAATATGAGACGCCACACGTACGCGAGTACTTGAGTATAAGAGTACTGGAACACTAGAGATGAGCTCGCAATATCTGACGGTATCGTCTACAAGGGCATGGGAATTGTCGTGCCATCAAGCATGCGGCGTGAATTGCTCGCCTTGGTCAACAAATTGCATCTAGGCATCTTAAAGTGTAAGCAGCGAGCGCGAGAAGCCCTGTACTATCCGGGAATGACGTAACAAATAGAGCAACTGGTCGAGGATTGCAGAGCCTGCAAATGCACCAGAACCAACAGCCTACTGAGACACTCAAACCCATAAAGTTACCGTGTCTGCCTTTGATCGAGCTGGGATCTGACATATTCCAATTCGAAGGCGAGCAGTACCTACTGACAGTCGACTACTTCTCCAAATTTATTAAAGTACACAAGCTCGCAGACACAGCCAGCACGACAGTTTAGCCGTCACGGCATCCCCGAGAAGCAGTTATCCGACAACGGTCCACAATACTCATCTGTAGCGACACGTAAAACACTTTCTAATTTTGTCCGTTTGGCCGCCCATACCTTTGCTGTGGCCAAAGGTCAAAGTGCGTTGCACTTGGAGACATGAAAACTCCAACAAACAAACGCACATGTAAATATCGCCATCTTGTTTTTATCACTATTCAGTCACGTTACTTTTTCGCGTTCATCAAGTTTTCATCCGCTTTCATCGTTTTCCTCTGTGTACATTTTCGTCATCGTCATTCGTAAATATCATCGTCTATTTCGTCTTCGTCAGATGTACATAACTGTCAGTCTTTGTGAACGTTATTATTGCCATTTTCACTGGGAATAAAGCCGAACTGTTGTTCGACGGAACGTATGGTTCCGACATAGTCGCGGTGCACCACCATCGGACTACACCACGCAGCAGGCCCAGGTTCTACTGACGGGCGCAGACATTAGTCACCAGAGGTGAGTCGACTTTGCCAAATAACAATCAAAACCCACAAATTGGTGACCCTGACGTGATGGCCGAGTCAGACCCTCCCGTGGAACCCAAGCCCGTTCCTGTTGAATTAGCGCCCGCCGTGCCCGTGGCAGCAGTGAGTCTGAAACTGCCGCCATTTTGGCCGAATGACCCCACACTTTGGTTTGCCCAAGTCGAGGCACAGTTTCTCACCCGCCACATCACAGTGCAGGACACAAAATTTGCCTACGTAGTCAGTTCGCTCCAGCCGGACATCGCTCAAGAAGTGCGTGATTTACTGGTTTCCCCACCCACTCACGATCGCTACAACACCCTCAAAAGGAATTAATCAAGCGGACATCCGCCTCGGAGCAAAAACGCCTACACTAGTTGCTAATAGCGGAAGAGTTGGGGGACCGAAAACCGTCTCAGCTGTTGCGACGTATGCGACAACTTCTAGGCGAGAACACCCTGGAGGACAACATTCTCAAGCAACTGTTTTTGCAACGTCTTCCCACGACAATCCAAGGGATTCTTGCCTCCAACCGCGGTCAACCGCGGTGAACATCGAACAGCTGGCCGATATCGCCGACAAAATCGTCGAGGTATCGGTAACAATAGTGTCTACAGTGAACACTCATGCCGCTGCAGTTTCCAGCCCTGAACCTGCCCATACGGTCGCGAACTTCCAGACCCTCGAGACAAGGATCAACCAGCTTACTGAGCAAGTCCAAGCTCTCACTGGCCAACTAAGCCGTCAAACACGACAACGGTCACGTAGCCGAGATACCTCCAATCGCAACCGCCAGTCTCGCAGTCGCAGCCCTTCTCGTGACCCAACCGACTGCTGGTACCATTGGCGCTATGGATCAAAGGCACGGAAGTGTGTTCAACCGTGTTCCTTCAAGACCAACCCCAACCCCCAGGGAAACGCGGAGGCCGGCAACTAGGGGCGACAAGTCCTGCTGGCGCACCCACAACCAGTCGCCTTTTCTTCGTAAAGGACAAGTGTTCAGGGACACGTTTCCTTGTCGATACTGGTGCCGAAGTGAGTGTTTTTCCCGGGCGAGATACGAATACACATCACTCAACTTCATCTACCAAGCTTCAAGCGGTAAATATGTCACCAATTTCAACCTACGGGGAGCGTTCTCTCACCTTAGACATTGGATTACGCCGTGTTTTTCGATGGGTATTTGTAGTGGCAAATTTGCCAGTAGCCATTCTTGGTGCCGATTTTCTGCAACATTTTGGTCTCTTGGTGGACGTCAAGAACCACAGACTCGTAGACTCCATAACCAGCCTAGTAGTCAATGGAGTTCTTTCGAAGCAGCCAAGTCTCAGCCCAGTGTTAGTGAAGCCATTGTCCTCACAATTTGAAACACTGTTGACTGATTATCCTACCTTGTGTCGTCCCACGTATCAGAACACTGATGTAAAACATAAGGTAACTCATCACATCGATACAGTCGGTCCACCAGTAGCAGCGCAACCACGTCGCCTTGCCCCAGACCGATTACCCATCGCAAAGTCAGAATTCGACCACATGTGCGAGTTGGGTATCGTCCGGCAGTCAAGCAGCAGCTTGTCTTCACCACTTCACATGGTGCCGAAGAAATCCCCTGGAGACTGGCGCCCATGCGGTGACTACCGTGCACTCAATCGAAACACCATACCTGACCGCTACCCGATACCTCATCTACAAGATTTCGCAAGCGCACTACACGGAAAAAGCATCTTCTCCAAAATAGATCTCATCCGCGCGTATCATCAGATCCCGGTAGAACCCAGCGACATCCACAAGTCCGCGATCACAACACCATTCGGCCTATACGTGTTTGTCCGCATGCCATTTGGCCTGAGGAACGCGGCACAAACTTTTCAACGCTTTATTGATGAGGTCATCAGAGGTTTGCCGTTCGTCTACGCATACATCGACGATCTACTCGTTGCAAGTTCGTCAGCTGCTGAGCACGAAATACATCTCCGGACCCTTTTCGATCGCCTGACTGAATACGGTATCGTCATCAATGTAAGCAAGTGCCAGTTCGGAGTTTCGTCACTTACCTTCTTAGGTCATTCTGTCGACGAACATGGCATATGCCCCTTACCAGAGAAGATACAGATCGTCAACGATTTCCCTGAGCCTACGTCACTCCGCAAGTTACGTGAATTCTTGGGATTCGTTAACTTCTACAGGCGTTTTCTGCCTAACTGTGCCGATGTGATACAACCACCCTTAGTCCACCCCAGCCTCGACGCACCAGTCTGCCTCATTACTGATGCATCTGATGTAGGCATAGGTAGCGTGCTACAACAGCAAGTGCGAGGGGTATGGCAACCACTCTCCTTCTACTCCAAACGGTTGCAACCAGCTGAAAGTCGGTATAGCACCTTCGGGAGAGAACTCTTGGCGATCTACCTTTCCATCAAGCACTTCAGGCACATGCTTGAGGGTCGCACATTCTGCGTCTACACCGATCATAAACCACTGACCTATGCCCTGCGCTCCAAGCCGGATCGCCACTCACCAAGGGAGATACGCCAGCTTGATTATGTCTCGCAGTTCACATCTGATTTGAGACACATCAGTGGGAATAACAACGCGGCGGCTGACGCACTTTCTCGCTTAGCAATTGGAGCCTTGGCGGTTTCGGCAGTCATCGACTTTCCCGCCATTGCTGAAGCTCAGAAGACAGACAACGAACTGCTTCATTTGTCTGATACTTCACTCAAGCTGACAGAGGTACCCCTACCCACGTCGACTGGCACGATCACATGTGACATGTCCACAGGAGCTCCACGACCCTACATCCCAACCCACTTTCGTCGGACAGTTTTCGACGGTCTGCATGGTTTGTCCCATCCTGGGATCCGAGCAACACAGCAGTTGTTAACTGCACGGTTTGTGTGGCCGGGCATAAACAAGGATGTACGTGCATGGGCCAAAACTTGTCACCAGTGTCAGCGCTGTAAAGTTCACCGGCACACCAAGACATCTTTCCAGACGTTCTCCACACCGGACGCCAGGTTTGATCACATACACATCGATCTGGTAGGCCCACTTCCTCCATCGAATGGTCAATCCTACCTGTTGACAGCTGTGGACAGATTCACACGATGGCCTGAGGCAGTGCCAATTCCGGACATCACAGCAGAGACTGTAGCTCGCGCATTCGTCAACCACTGGGTGTCAAGATTCGGAGCCCCGTCAACCATAACTACCGACAGAGGTCGCCAATTCGAGTCTGCCCTCTTCAAGGCACTCACCGACATGCTTGGCACCACACGAATACGAACCACAGCGTATCATCCATCTGCTAACGGACTGGTCGAGCGGTTACACAGACAGCTAAAGGCATCGTTGAAAGCACATTCCAACCAGCAGTGGACGGAGACACTTCCCCTCGTCCTGCTAGGCATACGCACAGCAGTAAAAGCAGATCTCGGGTGTTCAGCAGTAGAATTAGTCCTTGGTACAACCATCAGATTGCCAGGTCAGTTCGTGGAGACTGCAAAACCAGACAGGGATCTTGACCCAAGCAACTACGTCCATCGCCTGAAACGTCTCATGCAAGACATGCGACCGTCGCCTACAAGAACTCGTCTGAGAAAATCTCAAATTCACCCCGAGCTCGCCACTTGCACCCACGTTTTCGTCAGGCACGATGCCGTCAGAAAACCACTGCAACCCCCTTACGATGGCCCTTTCCGAGTCCTCAAAAGAGCAGACAAGTACTTTGTTCTGGAACTCAATGGCAGAAGGGACACCGTAGGTATCGACCGCCTCAAAGTAGCATACTCCGACAAAGACATGGTAACAGCACCGGATCACAATCCGCCTATTGTGATTGACAAGCCTATTGCCAAGCCAACTCGACCTCCCGTGCCAGACACATCAGTTGCGTCGCCCAAATTGCCTAGTGATGGAACTCAATCACAGCAACGAACAACGCGATCTGGACGCCATGTACATTGGCCAACCAAATTACTGCAATATGATCATGGTTGAAGTTTGTGCTACTTGGAGAGACACAGCCTTTTCATCGATCGTTTTGTTAGCTCACGATCTACGGGGGAGCTACTGTAGCGACACTTAAAACACTTTCTAATTTTGTTAGACATAGTCGTTGTGCACCACCATCGGACATTAGTCACCAGAGGTGAGTCGACTTTGCCAAATAACAATCAAAACCCACACATCCATCGAAATTGACACCTTCTGCAAAGAGTACCAGATCATCCATGTCACCTCATCTCCTCATCACTCTCAGTTCAACGGGGAAACTGAGCGTGCCGTTCAGACAGTAAAGTGCTTGTGGAAGAAATGTCAGGGTAAACATCTCGCAATGCTTGATTCTATTGCACAATCTTACTTGCAAGCTGTGACCTCTTACCTGCTCAGCTGCTCATGAGTCGCAGACCTCGAAACAAGCTACATCTCGCACGAACTCTGCTTCATCTGAAGGCGCATGACATCTGACATAAGAAAGCGACTCAACCAAGATAAGGGTAAACGACGGAACTAATTCAACAACAAATAGCATGACTTACCGACCCGGTGAGGATGGCACCATTTCCAGGTGCTATAAGCAGTGGGTTTTAGCCACAGTAGCAGATCACCATGAGACGCCAAGGTCGCACATAGTTCAGTATGACAACCGCAAATACGAACAAACAGCCCCCACCAGTAGTTATCAAAGAGCCAGAGCCTCCATCGATGCCTCAGACAACCACCCCTCACCAGACCCCCAAACCCAACGCGAACCCCCAACCAGCAAGCCAAGGCATCAACCCCACAAAGCCACCCTACATAACCAGAAGCAGATGCATCATCAAACTACCCATCCGCATGGACTTATAATTGGACACAAACATTCTAGGATAAACGTAAAAAAAATTATTTAATGCTTATAATGCTTGATGTTGATAATTTGATAATATGATGCTAATAATTACCCTCGCAGAATCTAGACTCGCAATTATTCCCTTAGATATACAGTTATTAGTAATTTCAAGTAATCTTCCGCATAAATAATTTACAAGATAAAAATTGTTTAATTCGTTGTATGACTACTACAGTACATTAATTGTTATTATTGTTGTTAAACAAAACGAATCAGCTTCAGTGGGAAAAGTGCAAGCACCTTTAGTTGCTTTACAGCAACCTCCATACACCTTAAGCGTCAGCGAAGAAAACAAAAACCAAGAAGGGACAACAATTGAGACACAAAACGAGAAAACAAGAACACGTGTGATCAACTAAAAACTGGAAATTTACGAGCATCACCTGAAATAATATTGTATGATCTTGTCGATACAATAAGTTACAAGCAAAAACATTCAATGATAGCTTTACAATTAGCATAGCGTACTCATAGTCCGTGGGACGAGGCCTTTTTTTCGCTCGCCACGCGGTCTGGTTCGCCGAATTTTATAAAACTTCACAGACATGTAGAATATTGTGTACCATATCGGAAAAACTTTGTTCCCCGATTCACACTTTGTTTGGGGATGAGAAAATCTGGCATTAAAACGTCAAAAATTCTACATGAAAAAAAAAAACATAAGAAAAAGCGCCCTCTATTGAAATCGTCAGAAACCTTTTCTCACGCAATAGCCGTACAAGTTCGGGCTGTCTGTTCTGCACGCAAGTATTTTTTTATTGTCCTCGCAGTCAAACGGCGCGGCGGAAGCTCGACCCGCCAAAACTACACTTAGAATAGGATCTCACACCACCTACATAATCTAAAGTATGCCTACAATTAAAAAAAATGTTATAATTTGATGCAGCCTCAAAAAAAGGAAGCAGGCGGGCCGTTGGGGTTTACTGGTGGTTTTAACGGAATGAATGGAGCAGTAACAAAACATGAATCAATTCTTAAAACAAGTTTCAAAATAATAAAAACGATACTCAGCTGAAACAAAACAATAGCAGTTGTAATGCTGCCACTCAAAACTTCCAAATGAGGGAATATAAGTTCATTTTCTCTTAAAAACATTTTCAAACAGAAAGTGGGTCCTTAGGCATATAACAACAATTTATGTAATCGGTCTGTGATGTATGCATTTTGCCAGTTGAAAATAAACGAGTCAAATGCTCAGTAAAGATTGAACAAACTTATGTCATCTAAATACCATTCGGCTTGTGTGGGTGAAAACCGTGCATGTTTTAATTGCCCCCCACAAAAACATAAATAAATGAAATAAAATTAGATTATATTAAATAAATCACGATTTGTATTTCTTTAGGTGATTACTTGAACCACATTGTGCCTGGAATATGAAAAAGGAGTGTTTGCAGTTAGTGCCGTGTTTTTATTTCTGAGTCTTTTTTTTTTATAAAAGTGTAATCAACAATAAAAATCAACTTAAGTACATGTGATGTATAAGAACGTACGTGAGATGTAATTGAAAGAGTGAGAGTGGTTTTGTAATAAGACGCTTTTTTTAAATTCTGCGTCACTGCTGTTGAAAAAGGGGGAAAGTCTGTTTAAAAAAAATCATTGATGGATTTTCGACAAATCCCCCCCCCCAAAAAAAGGGGGAGGGGCAGAACTGAGAGATGTTACCTTGCGATTCTCATCTGGATATACAGTTTAATTATACTAATCAATTTGTATGTGGCTTATATAATATTCGATCTTAAAACTTCAAGTGCAGCTCGTCTCATCACGCGCACAAGGAAACATGAACACATAACCCCAATCCTTCGTTTGCACCCTCATACATCAAGGAACTCATCACACCCAAACTGCAAACCTCTTCCATCCATCTCCGCTCATCACCAACAGCACACTTGCAACTTGCTCCTGGTCCTCGTACCCATACTCGATACGGCGATCGAGCCTTCTCCGTCTGTGCTCCCAAACTTTGGAACAATCTCCCCATCGTCATACAGGATTCCCAAACTCTGGACATTTTCAAAACCAGAATGAAAGCATACCTATTTAACTCCGAGTCAACTTAGACACATTTGACACTTCTTTAGTAGTTACACTACATTGTATTTCATGTTTTGTTAATACCTGTATATTTTGGTACTATATACTTACGTATGTTTACTTTTTGTAAAGCGCTTTGAAACACTGCGTATTAAGCGCTATATAAATGTTATTATTATTATTATTATTATTGATCATTTCAAGTTGTACAAACTGTAATAGAAAGGTTTTGGCATCGTGATGAGAAATAATGACACAAGAATATACATGTGTTATGAAAGTCGAAAGAAGCATAGTTTTTCCCGGCTATTTTACAACGTTTTTTATTTAAATTCACAAACTCTAACATTCTGTTTCGCCCGAGGTAAACTTCACACGCTTTTATTAACAAAACTAATTAGTCATTTACCATTCAATTTCAAAGTTTGGTTAACCTCTTTAGTCACAGGGTCGAGAATACTCGTCATTACACATCAAATTAGTCTAAGCTGTTGCCGAATGGAAGCCTTCAGTGATCGAATTCGTCTTATATACATGTAAATCAATTAGACGAATTTAATTTCTGAATGACAAGGTTTGACGTAGACGAGACGAAATTGAATATTAATAAAAAAAAGGACGAAAACGTGTGTTCATCGTTTGCATTTGCTTGAACTGAATTTGAAATTGTCTGACAACAAACGAAATTCAACATTGGAAGTGCACTAAATCGATGTTGATGGACAAATTTGAACATTAGAAATAAACGATAAACGTTTTAAAATAGCAGGGAAAACTTATTTTAACTGGCAAGCCCTCATTGCGTGCAAAAAGGTTTCTGACTGTGTCAATGGAGGGCGCTATTTCTTACGTTTTTCTCATGCAGAATTTTCGACAATTTTATCCCAGATTTTCTCCTTTTCAAACAAACTGTGGATAGGGGAACAAAGTTTTTTCGATATGGTACATCATATGGCTGGACAGTTTTGTCAAATTCGGCGGAAGAGATCGCGTATCTTGAAAACTAACGCGTTTTCGGGCTCTCGTCCAACGGACTTTTCACTGCAAGTTACCTTAACATTCCTTTTGGTCATCTTTTAAAGGGAATATACATCATTTGCTTTTGCTGTAATTTTCAGAAATGGATGGAATTGGGGGGTTGGAAATATATAGCAAATATAGTTACACTGACTTTTTTGAGGTTTTGGGTTCGAAAAATGCTATAAAAACCAAGAAAAACAATCATTTTCCTGTAGTCTGGTTCCCTGACTCCATATAAGAAGAAACAGAGCAGTTTACATACATTGGGGAATTGTAAGGTCAAGGAACCAGTCTAGCTGGCTCGTACCCGTTCATAGGTTTGTAATCGATTGCAAACAAGTGCGATGGTCAATTAGGGCCAGTATTTGAAAAAAAGCCATTTTTTTCCAACGCTGATCGGCCGATCAGCGTTGGAAATTGATACAAAAATACCACTTTTCTTGAATATGACAGTATACCAGCTGCCATGATTTTACCGGATGCTTTACACTGTCATTCACTAACAGTCCAGCAAGGTTTTTCAAAATGATTTGGTAGTTTTTTTTTTTGATGTTTGCAAATGTTGTATTTTCCCTTTAAGTAGATAATTATAGGCAGTTTCATCAATATCATCATCATGTACTCAATTTTGATCTCTGTGTATTGTATTTTGTTCCATATTTGTACAGTGTTCTTTTTGGTGTATACTGCACACGGTGTGTTTTGGAGGATGTCTTACAGCATTCTGCTACATGGTTTGTGTAGCATGGTTCTGATGGCCTACTGCATAGTGTATTACATACTGCCGGATGATAAGGAACCAAAGAGAAATAGAAATCAAACCTTGAAGATCGTAAGTGAAATTCCTACACCATGATTCGTGAATAATTTACATTCTCATTTGAATATGGTTGAATCGTGTGAAATCGTCAATGGGTGAGAAAACGTCCATGTTTCATTGTATTCAATAGTATGAAGCCCGGGAAGGGACAGGGTGGAATTTTGTTTTGGCATTCGCTAATTCGTTCGCACGAATTACTAATTCGTTCGCACGAATTGCTAATTCGTTCCCACGAATTACTATTTCGTTCCCACGAATTGCTATTTCGTTCGCACGAATTACTAATTCGTGCGAACGAATTACTTATTCGTGCGAACGAATTAGCAAATGCCCAAAAAGATTTCCACCCTGTCCCTTCCCGGGCTTCATACAATAGGTATTCATCGTTCGTAGAACGATAAATGATCAGTGGTGGACAGCCGAGTTAGACATAACTTTTAGATTTTTATTGAATTAGACATAACTTGGAAGAGTGTGCATATCATGTGAAAGTTTAAAGGCAATAAGATGTCGCGGCGAAGCCGAAGGGGCATATTGTTTCCACCTTGTCCTTCCGTGGGTGGGTGGGTTGGTGTGTGTGTCTGGAAAAGTCTTGTCAGCGCGATTACTTGAAAAAAAACCTTAGTATAGGAACTTCACATTTGGTTCACCTTGTTTGTACAGGATCTCTTCACATTCACTGACTCTTTCAAATCACATACAATGACTTCCCAACAGAAAAGCAGAAAAACTCAAACATTATATTTATTCTGAAATCATAGGAATTAATTCATATAAAACCTACAAAAGACAATAATGATTTCAGTGAACGTTCCATGTGACCCAGGTACATGTAAGTTGATGTTAAAAGAGTGATGTTATGTCATGGGAACAGTTACGGTTGCGGGGCATTCGTGTTTGTAAACACACCCGACTTATTTTGTTATCATATGGAGCAGGCTAATTGCTTTGAAATATATTTAAAATTCGGTTACTTTCTTTTAGACCCTGTAGAGACGTTTTCAAGTGTCGTCACACTGAAACAACAACACACAGTTCGCAGATTTTCTTTCTTTCACAGACAATTCTGATCATCGGTGCAATCGTTGGTGTTGCAAATGTTTTGTTGGTTCCGTACTTGTTCAGAAAGTACTGGAAGGCAAGAGTAATGACATGTCCATTGGGATCTCGGACAAACAATCAAGGTGTGTTTTGCAAAGCACTATAAATTTAAGCTGGGTACTTTAGTTGAAGCTGGGTGCGTTCATGTAGAGGGTTGACCATCGTGATCGTGATTATCTTCGTGTTTATATAGACCTCAATACTTGATTCAGAGTATTGAACTTTAGTGTCAAAGTCTTGCGCTCCATTCATCTATGGAGGTATTGGAGTTGATGTGCATGTGTTTTAAGAATGCAGTGCATGTCCCATAGTAGGTTTACATGCCTGAAGAATTCACGTAGTTAGTTTTCCTAACGCCTTCTTGCAGCAATTTGGAATTTTCACCTTGAGATGAGACATTTTACATATACAGAACGTCGTGAAAAACAAATGGTGCATGTGAACACCTCCTTTTTTTGCTAATTTACACCATCTTCAAGGTTACAGATTTAGCTTGAGAATACCGTTTGTAAAATGGAGATTACTTTCGTAAATCCAAAGATATGCCTGAATAACGGCAAGGCCTAGAAACCCTTTTGTGCCACTTTCTGTGAAGCAGTTAAAATCAGTATAGTCCTAGTGTAAAACCAAATCTCATTACTGTTAGTGATTTTAACATTTGAAGCAGAGTGTGCAATATTTATTAATATTTAATTGAACTCTTTCTTGGAAGGTTTAAAGAAATGAACCCGTCTGTACTATTGTTTAATTGTTTCAACATAAGAACAAAACCCTATATTGTCGTGTGAATGGAATGTTTGTGTTACACCCATAGGGATAATCTTATCAAAAGAGCCATACTGGCATTGTCTGATCTTTGAGGCACTGGCTCCTAAAAGTGGCACAGAATGTTTTTTTTTTGGCTTTGCGGTTATTCAAACATATCTCTGGATTTACAAAAGCAATCTTAATTAAACAAACGGTATTCTCAAGCTAAATCTGTAACCTTAAAGATCGTATAAGCATTTGCAGTAAATTCCGGTTGTAAATTGGCGAAAATGGCGGGGTTTACATGCACAATTATTTTCAGGACACTTTGAACAGATACAGTTCGCTTTTTTTTTTGATTTGGCTAAATTTGATCGACACTTAATTTTTACAGCAGACTGCTTCTACTTAAACCATTTGGCATTTGTGTCAGAAATTGACCGAATAAGATGGATTCTGATTGATGGGTTCCTTACCGATAATTATCATAGCTGTGCTATTGGTGCGATGTAAGAGCAAGTGCTTGAATGTATGCATACCCTCCGTCAAAGATATTGAACGGATTTCCAACTTGACCGCCGTTAATGGCTTATTAACCTTCATTGATCGTAATACCATTTACTTTTTCTATAAATTAGAGTTGTGTATACATATTGTAGGCCGATGATTAAGTTCTTTAAATTAATTTTGACGGATGTCACTGGAGCATTGTTTTCCTGATATAGAACAAATGAATTCAAGTTTTTATTAGATTAGTAGTAGAGATGTATTGTTCGTCTGTCATTTATTTCTAGATGAGAAAGTCAAACAACTGTTCGCAAAGTGCTTGCTGTTATTGGATCTTCAACTAGAGGTAAGTATGGGTTAGCGCTTGAAAAATAATTTTGAAGGATATAACTAAATCAGGAAACTCACCTTCATCAAGTTATTTATTCTGGATACTGAAATTACGTAATTACGGTTATTTGCTAAAACGGCTAATTTTTACACTCTTTTTGGCAGCTAACCTTCACGGCATTTGTGCTGAAGATTGACCAGACAGAATGGGGAACTTTTGAGATTTTGAACCTGGTTTTTGGATTTATATCTTCTTTTGGTATGTGTGGACTTGGCTTCTGGTTCGTAAGTACATGGTTGTTGTCACAAGTCACTGATTTTTGTGACTCGAGTCAAGTGAGTCATTTTAAAGAAGTGGCTCGAGTCGAGTCGAGCCATAATACGTCAAGATGGTCGAGTCGAGTCGATTCAAATATTTAGCTTCATTTAAATCTAGTCACTTTAAAAACATAGCATTAAGGGAGATAAGAGGGAAATTAATTCATATATATATAACAGTTATCAACAAGTGAAACTTCTGAATTGGCTTCGCGTCTAGATGTCTTTATCCAGACGTTTAAAAATCCCGGCCATAATTGTCAGTACACCCAAAACAAATACTGGCATATCCACTGGACTTCCATATTTTATTGCACATTTAAAATGCCAACAGAATTGCTCATACTATGAACTACCGAAAAAAAGCGATGGGTAACAAAATGGTGTACATAACATATTTGCATAGTCACGGTCTGTACATGTCGCGCGTCGACATGACACAAAACACGCAGCGCGAGCAATACACTATAGTACGGCAGGAGAAATGGGTTCCCGTGCACCCCCCCCCCAAAAAAAAAAAAAAAAAAAACAACAACAACTAAATTCCAAGATAACTTTTAGAATTCCTAGGACATGGGATTAAAGAATTTTGATGTTGCCAGCGAAACAAATGTCCCATGATGCCCTAATTTGCATATTTCCAAGATGGCTGCCGTGCGAATATTTAAAACGCTAAGTGTCATATGTCAGTGACTCATGAGCCCATTTTGATGATCTTGGTGTCAAAATTATACATTTTTGGGGTGCTGAATCAATTTTTGAGGTTTCTACAATAGCTGGAGGAGCAATAGCTGGAGGTCAAGATCACGTTATTCAGGCGAAAGTCAAGGTCGTTTTGGTAAAAAATTCGTCATTTTCATTTTCCCACCGGAATAATTTTTTTACCTAGCTCCCATACATATTGTGATAGAGGCCTAGTTATTGCTTTACAAATTTCCCATATTATCCCAACTACCAAATACATTTAACAAAAACATGTTGGATTTTATTTTGGAGTTTTGGCTCAAAATTTGACCCCACCCTCTAAGTTTTGGATATTGACCCAATACTATGGAAATCTTAAATTATTGCCAGTTTATAAAAAGCTTACCGTTATATTTGTTTTTAGGGTCATGGAATCAATTGATGGTGATTAAGAAGTAATCAGAGGTAATTTTCTTGCTCCAAGAACAAGAGTCAGGGCATTTTATTAAAAAAATACTTCATTGTTTTCATTTTCCGACATGCACCATTTTTGTCCAACTCCCATTGATTTGGTAAAAAAGCTTATTGTTCAAGATTTTTCTTATTAACCCAAAGACAATTTTATGTCAACAATATGGTTAATCATGATCTTCGAGGTAATAGGATGTGTCAATTTAAGGTCTTCATCATTGTGTTTAGGTCTACTTCAAGGTCATCTTCAAGGTCATAGGACGAGAGAAATAAGTACAACTTAGCGCATAGACCTCGTTGCAACTGATGAGCATTTATTTAGTAACTTCTGAACCGACGTTAAAAAAAGACTACTGAGCTATTTAAAACAAATGACATTGTGGCGAAGTCTGAGGGACATTCTCAGAATCCATGAAAACATCATCTTCGTCAATCTCCATAGCCTCCTTAGGATACCGCTTGTTACTTCGCTCTCTTGCTGGCCCTCTTCATTTTCAGTAGCCTCAGTGTCCAACGGATCAACGAGTGATGGGAGCAAGATAGGGCCAATTGACCAGACAGGCTCAAGTACATGTACCCCTTCAACTGTCTTCAGCCACCTTTTACCCTCATCATATGGTTTGGGAGCCTCAAAATTAGGGTCAGCAGCACGCCTGCAGCAGGCCGGGCACACAGTGGTTGACGCGCTGCACATGAGGAATGAGTGAGTTATGGCAGGAAGGCAGGCGAAACATGTCAACCTTCCACTTGCAGTTAAGCTTGTGGTCCTCTCCCCCAGCAGCTTGCTCCTCACCATATTTTTTTTCGCTGGCAACATCAAAAATCTTTAATCCTAAGTCCTAGGGATTCTAAAAATTATCTTGGAATTTAGGGTTTTTTTTTGGGGGGGGGGTGCATGGGAACTCATTTCTCCTGCCGTACTACTACTTAATTAAACGCTCTCCAAAGCTAAACTGAATTAACACGTCATGTGTGAATCTCTGTACAAACGCCAACGCATGTACTTAACCTATGGGCCTTTGTGAACCGATTGCATACGTGCATTCACGCACTGAGCGCTAATATACGCTCCGCCCAGTTAAGCACGCACTACAATTCATTCATAACACTGGAACCTGATGGTTATTAGAATCAGATCCGGATCACTTCTAAAATCTAATCGATTTGTACTCGTACAAAGGACAACCCCTAAACAAAATTATGAAAATCCATCTATATCATTTTGAGTTATCTTGTTAACCGACCAACCACCCAACCGCCCACCCACCCACATAAGTGTGCATTTGCGCACAATCGGGGACCCCATAATGTCCCTCTTTTGTTAGTAGTCTAACTTTTTGGGAAGACCTCCCATACGTTTTGTAGACGATCGTAAATTTGGGACCTTCGGTACCGCAGAAAAAAAGGTTTACAAAAGGCAAACAAAAAAATGCAATTAATTTTACGTTTTTATCCAAGGTTAATGACGAATATGTCATTCTTACAACGTTTAAAAGGTCAAAACTTCAACTTGGTTTTGAAAAAAGATAGCTCATTAAGACTCGAGTTTTATCAGCTTTCGTTTGAGTTTAGTCGAGTCTTCTGATAAGGGACTCGAGAGGAGTCGAGTCATTTGCTTGCAATGACTCGAGTCGAGTGGCGAAACATAGCATTAAACCTATGGACACTAGTTTGCTAAATCAGCATTTTGGTTTACGACGAAGCGGAGGTCTTCCAAAATGGGAATTTCCAAAATTTGGTGCACATTAAATTTAGGAAGACTAAAAAATGTAGTTTCATTTTCTAACGGTGTGCCAGATGTCATGCTTTCATCATCGATTGTACAATGTTAACATCAATCTACCTGACTAGTTTACCCTTAGGGACTCGAGTCGAGGCCCAAAAAAGTGACTCAACTCGAGTATTAAATTGACTCGAGACATAACAACTCTGGTATAAGTAGCTCATACCTTGGTTGCGTTTCCAGTGTCTGTTTTTTCATATTCATTACAATTAGTTGAAAGAAGTCTCCATCGAATAAATGAAATAACTATTACGGTATGTGGAGTGTTTCAGGGTTGATGGAAATGTTGCTGTTATATTTTTCAGTTACACAAAAAATGCAAACCTCTGGTGTTTTCCATCATTTTGGCAAGTTTAGCTGAGGCGGGTTATACCACATACAACCTGATTTCTGTGAGTATGACTCCATTATTTATAACTATCTTTTATTCCAAGTCATCTTATCATTGTATCTAAATAAATATTTGAGCCTGAATGCTTATAAAAATGTGATTTGATCGGGGCTTTTTTTAACCTACGGACTATAGACATTTTTAACCGAGAATGGTGCATGTAAACGAGGGCCGTGGCGCGGAAGCTTAAACGGTTCCATTGAATATGTAAAGGGTACAAACATTCGGGTCATTTTCTCTCAAGAGATCTCGCTTTTTTTTCTTGATAAAACCCTTTAAAAACGTCGTAAGTGATATTATCCAGCATATTTGTTTTTTTATGTGCAAAATAAAAACTTTTAAAAGTGTTTTCGTCAGCACGCACAATGTCAATGGAAATAAGCAGGTCTCCTTTTCGCAACAGTGGGAAAAAAGCTGAGTGAGTCGGGGAACCATCATCCATCAAACGTTAGGCCGATCGCGGGCCGAAACCACGGGCTAGCTGCGCCAACACAAGCACGGACGCCCACTTTGACTGGGTACTGGGCGCTTGGCATACCGGCAGTGCCCGGTCAACGTGGCCGTCCACGTACCACGTGACATAGCTTGTGTCAGCGCAGCTAGCGCTTATTCAGCCCTCGAATCTGCCCAGCATTCGTTGGATAGTACCCCGAATCGCACGGATATTTCTTTCAATCGTGCGGAAAGGTGCCCTTCTATTTTCCCGAATGTTTTTAGTTATATTTTGTGCATTAAGAAACAATTATGTTGGATAATATTACTTATGACGAATTTTGAGGCTTCTCTCAAGAAAAAAAGAAAACAATCCTGGACACAATTATAGAAAATGACCGGATTGTTTGGAACCCTGAACGTTTTCAATGGCGGCTTACGCTTCCACTTCACGGCCTTAATTTGCATGAATAAACATTTTCATGTGAAAAGGTCTATGCAGAGGTCGCGGACGTGGATCGGAATGATCTGACCAGGTCACATGCCTAGTAGGCAGAAATATTGTTCACTGGGAAATCCCCCTATTACCTAATGCACTGATTATTACACACACTACACACACGAACACCGTTGTGGTGTTGTAGGAAAGGTTACGTCTCGATAGACCGACGTCCCATTGGTCCGATGAAACATCATACTGTGTAGTTCCACTGGTTCAGGTTTACTGACTCTAACCCTAACCTTAACTCTAAGCGTATATCAGAGCAGTGCACGGGAGGTCGGACCAATGGGAGGTTGGACCAATGGGAGGTCGGACCAAAATGGGATTTTTAATCTATCAGGACGTATGTTCACGACCATTACGTCCGTTTGGTCGATTACGTCAGACAACATATTTTGACAAGCGACAGCCGATTATGTCCGACCCATTGTGTCCGACATCCGATTATGTCCGACCCATTATGTCCGACAGCGATTATGTCTGACCCATTATATCTGACGTCCGACTGTGTCCGACCCATTGTGTCCGACGTCCAATTATGTCCGACCCATTGTGTCCGACGTCCGACTGTGTCCGACCCATTTTAACCGACGGCAATTATGTCCAACCCATTGTGTCCGATGGCCGATTATGTCCGACCTATAATGTTCGACGGCGATTATGTCCAACCCATTGTGTCCGACAGCCGATTATGTCCGACCTATTGTGTCCGACGTCCGATTATGTCCGAACCATTATGTCCGACGGCCGTTTATAGTCGACCCATTGTTTCCGACGGCCGATCGAGGATTTTGCTTAATTTTCATGTAGGTCTAAATTGCTGAAAATGTAGAAGACAAATCTTATCTTTACCCAGTATTGCAACAATGCGACCGTATTTTAATAGAAGCACTCATTCATAAAAAAAGAAGATTGGATTTGAACAGAATTGGATACCAGGAATCCGATTTTCCCTGACTCAATTTTGTCCAGTAAACTCTGAAGTTTGTTATAATATTTTGGCGTCCTGTGAAATCTGATTTATTTCATCCTCTATTTTGGGCTGTAATTACTCTCACGTGTGACTTTTCAATGTCCTTATTATGTTTTGCACTCAATGAAGGAATATCATTATAGAGCGCAATTGCCTCACTAATGCAATCGCAACACTTTTCGGAATTAGGACCCTGCTAATATTATAATGGGCGGAGGGTAAAAGTGGAAAAAGGTAATCCAGTGAAGCAACGCTCGAATGAGGGCGCCCTATCCTCAGGGCGTGCTGAGGACTGCATTGACCACACGTGAGCTTTTTCTATACCATAAAGCAAAGTTGTAATGACTCGAGTCAATGACTCGACTCGAGTCCGACTCGAGTCCAAATTTTTGGTGCCGACTCGAGTCCAAATTTTTGGTGACTCGAGTTCCTATGGCTAAATGACTCGACTCGACTCGAGTTACTGCAAGCAAAAGACTCGACTCGACTCGAGCGAATGCTAGTAAGACTCGAGTCCCAAAAATAAAAGCAAATTTTTGCGAAAAGTATTCGCAATGACTTACGGTGCGAATTTTATGTTCATTTACAAACATACAACGTGGTGCAGGGCCCTACCTCATGGTTCTGGAACGCACAAAATACTATTCAGGAACCGGATTTTAAACACATTTTCCAATTCGTTGTTTCATCAGTGGCTTTGGGCGATTTCTCATAAAGCCTCTTTGATTGGAACGCCGGCTAAATATATGCCCTCCTTTTATATATCTTGGTAAATAGTGTTTAAATTATTCGTGACTCGAATTGACTCGAGCTAAATATTTGACTCGACTCGACTCGAGTCACAAAAATCAGTGACTCGTTACAACTCTGCCACATAGTCGGTCCTACATCGATAAATGCAGCGTATGGCGCAATACATGTACATGCAATAATATATTGAATTAAAAAAACTCAGTGAAGGGAGTCACGATGTAGTATAGTGGATACTACATGGATTGTCTTTGCTTTTCTTTTTACTCAATATTTGTTTAATTTCGTTCCCTTAAATGGGTTTGTTTACAGTCATTTAGGGCATGTTTCTTTCGTAGTTTGGAGATTTGGTTTGAAAAATTTTGTTTCTCAACCCCCCCCCCCCCCCCAAGTATCGATAAATGTTTTATTGCTTCCATTGTGAATAATGGTGGTAACGATCTGGCGATTTTTCCTTTAAAAGGAGGGGCACAATTTTCAAAGTGAAAGACCTAAAATCGGAAATAATCTTGGAAGATAAGAATGGGATAATATAAAAGTTACGTATTGTAAGAATGAGCGTTTAATATTTTTTTAAAATGGATATGACCTTATTTCAGGAGTGTGGTTCGTTTTTGGAATATACAGAGTGTCAATAATATTGTAGGTACAAGTTGGCTTTTGGGCTATTTTTGCCCTTCTGGTTGTTACCTCGGGGCAACCTTATGACCCAAAATTAACGTGGACAGTCCCACTAAAAATATTAAAGCTACTGACGACTTTCGGTATTCTGAATATTGATAACAGTAGTATTTTTATTTTGAAAATTGATAACATTAATAATTAAACACAATCGACACACTTTTAATCAAATCGGCTTTTTAATCCTTGCAAATAAGATCAAGAGTAAATACACAAATCATCTACTATCAATATCATTATCATCAAAATCGACATTATTATCGCTGTATCATATACCGGTTTGATATTTACTCAAACTATAAATCAAGTTATTAACAAAAAGGTATATGGTTTAACAGAAAAGCCGATACAAATGTACCGTTAACGTTGGCAGAGGAAAATCAAAGAAAAACCAAAGAAATTGACAATTAAAACCACAACAACGGCCTACGGCACTCGAAAAAAATACAAATTATCACCAAACACAAAGGGCTAGAACACTATGTCAATAGAAATATTTGTTTGTCTGATATTCTGAAAGAGATGTCTCTATCTCAGAAATAGAGGTTTTTTGTTTCAAATGCATGTATCTGTTCTTCTAACATGTATACAACGGCAATTTGTAGGTAGAAACGAGGGGCGGACAGACAATTCAGGCAATTTTGGTGATTCACTATGTAGTGCGCCACCAATAGTTTGCCATGGCGAGTCCATTTTCAAGTTTACGTTCTACAAACATGGCCCATTTGAACGAGTTTCAGTAGACAACTTCAGCTAATTTGATTGGGGCATAGCGTTCAGCCGCCTTTACAAAGAACACCACATTGATAAAAAAGGTAAACATAATACTCGAATCATACGCAATACAAAACTACTGACCAGAAAAACTAACAATTTCAAATGTCCCACAATGCATTGAGAAAAATTAACTCTCCGTTGCAAACTCTTGGTGGCGCACTGCATTGTGAATCGCCCGAATTGACGTTCGCTGGTACCCCCCGCCCAGCAAACAGGACGCTGGGATACTCTGTTGAATTCACGCTCTGATTGGTTGGATTTTGCGTGACCTGTGACCTGCGCGTCATCACGGTCATCACTGTGCAAGGCTTGAAACGGCCGTTAAGACTAATTCATTGCTCTTTGATACCAGTTAAGAGATGGGTTTATTTTCGATGAAAAGCGTAATGATGTAGGAAATTCTTTAAAACTTAACTGTGTTGTAAAGTTACAATTCCCGACACTTGCTCAGGCTCCCTTTCGAATCACGAACGGTCGGATTGCATAATGCGACGCTCAACATTGTGTCCACATGGTCCGCAATGAAACAGAAATCACATCCGGTATGGAACATTTCTATGGGAAGTTTTCGGAAAGCATTTGCGCACAACTGCGGTCCTGAACAGCTGCAGCCAGATGCTTTATACATAAGTCATAGGCCACTTCCTTCACAAGATTCTGTGAAGCTCATCAGCATATCCCAACGTCCTGTTTGCAGGGTGGGGGTTACGAGGTAAGAATTGACGGAAATCAATGCCTATCGCCGTTTCCAAGTTAGCCACGCCCCTTAGCATGGGCGTCGCGAGGGGGGGCAAGGGGGGGGGGCACTTGCCCCCCCCCCACTCCCCTGGAAAAGCAAAAAAAAAAAAAAAAAAAGGAAGGAAAAAAAAGAAAGAAAAGAAAAGAAAAAGAGGCGCGAAGACAAAGTAGTGTACATTTAATGAGTTTGGGGGGGGGGGGAGGGCAGAATGTCCCTGCCTCCCTCTAAAACTGATAAATCGAGAATGTGTTGAGAAATACAAGCATTTTTGGCAAAATAATTGTTTGCCCCCTCTAGAAAAAATTCTTGCGACGCCCATGCCCCTTAGACAACTCTATGGAATTTTGTACGTCAAATTTTGTTTGTCTCAGATTCTGCTCGTTCCGCGTCAATTTGTATATCATTGTAATTGGACAGTATTTCACAAGCTGCGTTGACGCATTTCTACTGCGATAGGTCAATTAGCACAAAGGGGACATTTTAAGAATTGTTCACGGTAATTTTATGCGCTCAATGCAGTTACACACCAAAGATATTTAATAATGTCAGTACACAACCGAATGAATCCGGAATAATCGAATAATCGACCATCTAAATACAACATGGGTCTGACGTATCCCTGGTCGGACACAATGGGTAGGACATAATCATCGTCGGACAAAATGGGTCAGGCATAATCGGCCGTCGGATAACGGGTTGGACATAATCAGACGTCGGACACAATACGTCGGACATAATCGGCAGTCGGACACAATGGGTCGGACATAATCGCCCGTCGGACAAAATGGGTCAGACATAACCGCCGTCGGACATTATGGGTCGGACATAATCGGTCGTCGGACAAAATGGGTCAGACATAATCGGCCGTCAGACACAATGGGTTGGACTTAATCGCTGTCAGACATAATGCGTCGGATTATTTTCGGCCGTCAAACATAATGGGTCGGACATAATCGGCCGTCGGACATAATGGGTCGGACATAATCGGCCATTGCTCGTCAAAATCTGTTGTCGGACGTAATCGACCAAATGGATGCAATGGTTGTCAACAGACGTATAAACTAATGGAACGTATACACCAATATGCGCGTCGGACCAATGGGACGTCGGACTACAGAGACGTCACCGTAGAAAAACTGAGCCCCCACACTAACATTGCAATTTGTTTGTGTGATTTTGTTGTCTATTTTTCTTACAGTTGAGGAGAGTTTTCTTTTCAATAATTGTAAAATTGTCTGGGTAGGGCTAATTGCTTTATAAACCCACAAAACAACACCATAACGAATTTCCTTTCAACAGGATATAATGACCTGGATGGATATCTCTGAAGTCATCCATCACTTCATCCTTGCTGTCGCTACTGCTAGTCTTGCAGTGACAACCTTTGTACTCGCCTTCCTGATAGATATATACAATGGCAGTAATCCCTGCCCACAATGCCGTAGAGGGTTTTCTTTGAAAAAATATACATTCGCGTCCACAGGTAAGTTAACGGAACGAGTCAGTTTACAATGCAATAAAAGTGACTGTAACAGTAGTAACGAGGTTCAACACATTAATTAAGGTAAAACTACACAAACCCGATAGATAGGCTAATACCCTAAACAACCTTCTTAGGAAATGGCCCCACAAAGTGTGCTTCTGTCCCAATTTGATTTGAGTCCGTAATGAACACTATGCAGAGAACCCAAACTACGCATTGAATTAAATGTACACTCTTACCCACTGTTTACCGCTGGATAGGCCGATAGTACGATAGTCCGAGGGTTTGGTTATCCGACGGTTCGTTAGTCCGAAAAATCATTTGTCCGAAAGCTAAATATTCCGAAGTGTTCATTAAAGGGAATATACATCATTTGCTTTGGCTGTAATTTTCAGAAATCGATGCAATTGGGGGATTGGAAATATATAGCAAATATAGTTACACTGATTTTTTTGAGGTTTTGGGTTCGAAAATGCTATAAAAACCAAGAAAACCAATCATTTTCCTGTAGTCTGGTTCCCTGACTCCATATCAGAAGAAACATAGCAGTTTACATATATTGGGGAATTGTAAGGTCAGGGAACCAGTCTAGCTGGCTTGTACCCGTTCGTAGGTGTGTAATCGATTGCAAACAAGTGCGATGGTCAATTGGGGCCAGTATTTGAAAAAAAGCTAGTTTTTTTTCAAACGCTGATCGGCCGACCAGCGTTGGAAATTGATACAAAAATACCACTTTTCTTGAAAATGACAGTATACCAGGTGCCATGATTTTACAGGATGCTTTACACTGTTATTCACTAACAGTCCAGCAAGGTATTTCAAAATGATTTGGAAGTTTTATTTTTTGATGTTTGCAAATGTTGTATTTTCCCTTTAATCCGAAAACGGCTTGTTGTGAATCCTGCCTCCCCGTGGTTCGCATTCTGCTGACGTGTAACACACACTGGACGTGTAATTATGCTCATGCCACAAAATGTCCGCCGCGTCCGATTTTTTTTTTTTGTCTTTTAAGTTTCCTTTCAACCACTCCATAGAAATATGATGAGAATCAATCAAAAACATTATAATTTGGGGATTTCAGGCCGCAATACCCCTTTAACAGGGCACGGATCTGGCAGTGGTAGAGCGGGGAGCCAATAGGGCGTTTGTTACACATGATTATCTTGAATTAACTTAAGTGTCAAGATAAAGGTTAAACACTTTGCATTTCCTAGACACACACCAACAGTGTTTTGGAATATCTTAGTGAACTGTTAACGGATAGAATGTGTGGCGTATTACATATACACATTTATCAAAATTGTTTTCGTTAAAATATTCCTTTGTTTCATTGCCACGATATCGACGTTCAATTGTGTTGGTGCAATACAGCAGTCCTCTAGGTCTTCAGTGATATTTTTTTGTTTCAAAGGCAATGTTCAAAGGCGGCTTCCGTAAAGTTGAAGCCGCCTTTGAAACGCCAGTTATCCGTTTCTTATATTATCAGTTGTAATACGCCTTCCGTAAGGTTGAAAGCTGCCTTTGATACGCCAGTTGTAATTTTTATTTTTACATTTTGCACCTTATTGCTCTTAAAGATAACGAGACAACCACACTTCTGAGCCCGCAGCTGGGAGAACGAAGGCCGTCATGTTGAAAATCTATAAAGGTCGACGGGGCGTGTCCTAACCAACGTTCGTATACAGGAATATAGAATTTTGTTTCTTTGCTTCGTCTTCAATGTACGTTAATCAAGTTATGCAAAATCGTGGCTTTATGGCTGCGATATTGCTTTAGATAGTGGCGTATCTAGAGAGAGGCAGGGGGCCACTGGCGGATTTTGTTGACAAATGTTTTTGTCAGCAATTATTTCAATAAATGATTGAATAGTTATGACATCAATTCCAAAAAAAAGGAGAAATCCTGCTTAAAAACCATGACAATGGGCATATAATTTGCAGTATGCATGAGTCCGACGCCTCATAGGTCCGACGCCTCATAAGTCCGAAATTTCGGACTAATGAGTCCTCGGACTTATGAGGCATAAAATTAATTTATTCCGCCTCATAGGTCCGACGCCTCATAAGTCCGACAACGGAAAAACGAGGCGTTTAATTTGTCGGAGCTATGAGGAGTCGCACTTATGAGGCGTCGGACCTATGAGGCGTCGGACTTATGAGCGGACCCCAGAATAATAATGGTCAGTTTTGAAGAGTGCCCCCATTTGGAAGATCGGTACCAGCCCTTTGTGGTTAATTAAGGGAATTGCAAATTTGTCTGTAACAGCGATAAATACAAAGGAATAAATTGTAAATAGGTAGACACACAGAGATTCACAATAAGATTAAAATCGTATGTTTGTCTTTGTGTTAACAGTAAACCAAACAGACGACCGGAAATATTATTTGTATGTTTAGTATTCGGCAAATTAATTTGCCAGACAAGTAAAATTGGACAAAAAAACCTGCAGCATTCGTTGAGTTTGTGAGTGACCTTTCACCTTTTGTGTTCAAAAAGATGTATAACCAAAACAAAATCATTAGAAAGTATCAAGCCAATGAAACGTATGGCCCGGACGCATAAAATGGCTGCATCGGTGACCCAGTTTCTTCTTACTTCTAGCCACACATCTAATTAATTAAAACCATCCCCTCGATATCCTTGCGATTACTTCAGTTAAACTTTATCAAGGCCTACTCTTCAGTTGGCCTTGACAAAGTTCAAATAAAAATGATCGCATGGCTATCACGGGAATTTCCAAGTAATACGTTTGGCAAAGAAACTTTGCTTCTTTTGAAAGTCAACGGTCCAAATTGTTTTGAACATTAATAACTTATAATATGTTAGATTCTGATTCTGTATTATCCATATCGCATCCATCTGACATGATTATGACGTATTATAATTATGGTAACTAACATTCCTGCTAAATCGTTCGAACATCGACCACAAAAAATATAAACTACAATGTATGCAAAATCTTCCCTACGGAGTTCTCAAGCAGACCAAAATAATTATCCTGAATTGAAAGACTTCGTATTTCGTCTCTTTATAATTTGCCTTCAACTCATGGAAATAACACACGATAACGGCAAATGCACCGAGTGTCGGGTTGGTTGTGTTAATGAGGAACCTTTGAACGTGGGCTTCCTAGGCAACATCATAGATAGCATTGTAAACAAACATGTTATCAGGGTAAAAACACTTCAGGGTCGCATCGGCTTTATCATGGTTGATACTGTATAGTGTGTGACAGTGTATACACTTGCTTTTATCCGTAGTCACCTGCGATCCAGAAGTTGAATTATTGTCGATTTCGTTTTGTATACAGTTGTCACAAAACGAGAGAGAAATTAGTCCACCTATTATCCTGGTGGACTAGAGATGTTTCGCCGAAGATGGTTCAGGTTTTATTTTATATTTTACCTAGACCACCAGATGTAACTACCCCCTCTTTGGGCAACTCAGTTTAATACAGAAGTCAATGACCAACTATAGCCGGTCAAAAACGCATAAGGCAGTAAAAAAAATCATTTAAACTTAACATAGTCTTGTAAACAGACATGTAAAAAAAAACACACCAAATGACAAATTTGATCCTGTATATGTCTGGTTTTTGCTTTTTAATAACCATTTCGACTAATATAAACTACAAATTGTTTACTTGCAGTAGTTATAGTCTGATGCTAACTTTCTCACAATTCAAATAGTTTACCTGCAGTAGTTATAGTCTCATGCTAACTTTCTCATAATCCAAATTGTTAATATGCAGTAGTTATAGTCCCATGCTAACTTTCTCATAGTTCAAAATTGTTTACATGCAGTAGTTATAGTCCCATGCTAACTTTCTCATAATTCAAATTGTTTACATGCAGTAGTTCTAGTCTGATGCTAAATTCCTCATAATTCAAATTGTGTACATGCAGTCGTAATAGTCTCAAGCGAACTTTCTCATAATTCAAATTGTGTACATGCAGTAGTTATAGTCTCAAGCGAACTTTCTTATAATTCAAATTGTGTACATGCAGTAGTTATAGTCTGATGCTAACTTTCTCATAATTCAAATTGTGTACATGCAGTAGTTATAGTCTCAAGCGAACTTTCTTATAATTCAAATTGTGTACATGCAGTAGTTATAGTCTCAAGCGAACTTTCTCATAATTCAAATTGTTTACATGCAGTAGTTCTTGTCTGATGCTAATTTTCTCATAATTCAAATTGTGTACATGCAGTCGTAATAGTCTCAAGCGAACTTTCTCATAATTCAAATTGTGTACATGCAGTAGTTATAGTCTCAAGCGAACTTTCTTATAATTCAAATTGTGTACATGCAGTAGTTATAGTCTCATGCCAACTTTCTCGTAATTTTCCGATTAACTTTATGCGCTTGTCATAATAAATACATGTAATCTAATGAAACTCTTGTCGAAAACTATCCACATGGTAATAGATCATATAATCAACACTTATTGTTTTTTTATTTCCCACTTGAATTTATTATTAAATAAATCTTCATTTCTTGAATAACACAGGTACTTCGAAATTACATTAGACTTTTAGTTGGAATTTTATGTGAAAACATAGCCTTCCAGCGGTTTTGTTTTTCAATGTAATATCTGCACCAAACCTGACTTTTGATGTCAGGGATCATTGGGAAAAAAAATCCAAAGTCATGTTTAAATTCATTTTTTTTTATTCTCCAAATTTGTGGGATTCATTTAAATTGGATTTACATGTTAATCCGAATCGTATGAATTCATTAATGTTGCGTTCCCCATGCTATTTTCGAGTTTTAAGAAAACAAACCTCCAAAAAAACATTCGTTAATTGCTTATTTAATTCGTTAATTCGTTAATTGTTTATTATCCTAGCAATACAAAAGTGTTTATTTTCCAATGAGACATCGACTGAAAAGGCCGCTCCATGTTTAGTTATTTGAATTATTACTTTACAGTTTGGAATTGTTGGCTGGCAGACAATAATTCTGTTCTCGCGTCTGTATAGGCCGGCTCCTGTCCTACAACCAGGATCGACGATGTATGGACTGGGAGCCATTTTATTCACAGAGTGGCTCTGTTTGAGCCGAAACAAGTGCATTTTCAGAGGGTTGCAGACAACATAAAAGGATAAGGGGAAGGAATGTTTGTGGGATAAACCATACAAGTAGGAAATGTATGAAAGCCAAAACAAGTGATGAAGAGCATGTGGAATGCAACTTTAAAAACATTACTAATATATTTCAAAATGAGTTTATAGTTATAAACGTTTACCATCAATAAATGTTGCTTTCTTGATTTTCTGCTTACAAATGTGTCACTATCGTTTTACTTGTCTGATTATTAAGTGCAATTATTTTTTTTAATAATTTTTTTTTTACTCCCCGAGCTCCTTTTACACAAAATTATAACACTCCGAAAACCACTTCTGAACGCCTTGTTTCGATACCGCAATTAGCAAAAATTCTATCGAGTACTTGGCGTTGTGATTTTCAACGTGTATTACGTGTTTTCACGTTCATTGTAATCATTATTCCACACCTTCTTAAAGGTAATCCTTTTTTCTCTTATTTGCTCATATTAATATGAAATGTGTGATACTGCATATTGGCTGGATAAGATTGTAACATTTTAACTTTGGAAAAAAATGTTTTCGTAACTCACGCCGCGACGAATTGATTCTGTATTTACCCAAGACACCACATGATCCAATACCAGGGTGAGAGAGCAGGAAGTGGTGGGAGCGTACTGCTTGACACACTTGGGACGTGGTTGGGACATTTCGTCCTTGAATGTGCCCAATTCCGTTTTATGTTAATTGCAAAAACAGCATTAGAAAAAAAAGATATAACAGTCCACAAAACCATCCTTTAAAAACAAGGCATTTTGTGTTATTCTTGCGAAAGCGCTCTAGAACGAATTATGAGCGGTTCTGGTGACAGTCATGATCCAGTCGCACCCATGTTCCTCTGACAACATATGTCAGAAACGCGTGCGTGTTGATCTATTTAAGGATTATTTTGACTTATTTGAATGAAAAAAAAACCACCGCTCTTGTCATGTTCCCATGTTCCTCTGACAACATATGTCAGAAACGCGTGCGTGTTGATCTATTTAAGGATTATTTTGACTTATTTGAATGAAAAAAAAAACCACCGCTCTTGTCAAAGATTCATCAAATTACCGCAGCTTTTGGTGGCACTGAAGCTGTCACCGTGCTGAGATACAGTTTATAATGCCATGTTCGAGTTCAAGTGATGCGCAGTGTACGGGATGCGCTTTTGCGGGTAATGTCTGAAAAATGGCCGGTTGTTGTCGTTGCATTAACGTTGCTTTCGGAAAAATTGTTTGACCTTTGTTCGAAACGTTTTTTTTTTCTTTCCCGTAAATCAAACATACGTGATTCGCGAGCCACTTGTCATTTGCATCACTTCGGAGTCATGATGGTCAAGTCTAAGTCCGAGCGTTTCGCTGTGTAAGTGATGCGAGTCGCTGAAATTGCGACTCGAAACGGACACGAGTGCTACAACACTGCCAGTTGGCATTGAAGCTCAGATACAAACCAAATTGACATTACACAGAGCATTGCAGCCTAATACGTTACTAACAGCTCTTCGTTAACGTCATAGAAGGTTTTCATAGCTTATTATTCACCATGTGTATTATACTCTATATCCTAAATCAGTCAAAGCAGAAATGAACCGCCTATTGCTTAAGGCCAAAAAAAAAAAGTCTCCGGTTTCTAGTATGCGCGCGCGTCGCCGTAGCCATGAGCGTCGGAAAATGAAAAAGTTTTTTTCAATGAAAGATGATGTCTCAAAACCGCCAAACTTACTGGTTTGACTGGAATCCTGCTACTGCACAATTTTAACGTGTTTTTTGATGGGGTTATGATCGAAAATAAGCTTTATGTGGCCTCTCTGGACTCCCATATATTTGCACTAAGTTTAGTCGGGCACCATTTGCAGTCATCAGCCGACATTTGAAGCAAAAAAAGTCAGGTAAAAAAAAAAGCCGCGTCGCCGCACCACTTTTTGGACAAGCTCCATACCAGAAACCGGAGACTTATTTTTTTGGCCTAATATGCATTGCAGAAAATGTTACTTCTTAAGTGCATGGGACATGGCCCAAAACATGAGTGTGGCACAACCATACTTTTTATTTAGGACCGGCCTACGTATTTGTAGATGAAAATGTGAGCAATTATAGCAGCAATTGTCGCTGTAACTACCACTCCATTCAGGAAAAGAAGAATTCTTCCCTCGTAATCTGCAATAGATTAAAAAATAATAAGAAATAAAAGAGACTACTTTATATTTTGCAACACTAGAGCTATTCCCGTTTGGAGATTCAGCTTGACTTTGACCGTCATTCCCATTGTCTTGCCAAGAATTACATTAGAAATGAGATTCCCATTGAGGTGATCATCGAAAGTGTTGTCTCAAGGTTTGTATAATTTGACTGAATGCTTAGGGATTCTCACAGCATTCTAAAAATGCCGTAAGCCATTTGAGGAAGGGGAGCTGAGGGGGAGGATTAAGTTTTGCTCAGACTCCTAGATTTTGCAGTGGTGTTTCTTTTTCTTTTTGGCAAACCAAATAAAAACAAAAGAAGAAAAAAATATCGTTACATTTACCTGGGCAAAACTTGATCTGCACAGTGACGTTCAGGGAACCGCCCATCATATCCTGAGCCTGGCAGGTCAGGTTGGCCAAGCTGCCGTCCTTCTTGAAGTTGGACACAGTGTACCTGCTGCTCACGTCCACTAGTTCACCTGTGCGGACGACGACCTCTTCAATGGAATCATCTTGCCACTCTTCCTCTCCCATCAGCCATGTTATGCTCCAGACACCCGGCTTGGTATCCGGGACTGTGCACTCGAAGGTCCTTTTCGTATCTGGCTGCACGCAGAGTTGGCCGTAGTCGATGTCAACCGTGTTACCAGTCAAGAAATCCATCATTGCAATGGAAGAATTCGAAGCTAGGCCTTGGCAGAAAATACAACAAAACGAATGATAAACGTTACCAAACACAATACGAGGGCCGTCTTAAGCTTAATTCTGATGGCTCTGCAATTATTATTAGGCAGCTTGGGTTTATGAACATTCAATGTAATTATACTAGAATTTAAAATCTATCCCTTAAACAAATTGCATCTCTTTTTAAAATTTGTCAACAGCGCTAAAACTGTTTTTTTTTTAGGGAAAGATGACATAATTCGTCGTTTTTTCCCTCGAAAAATTGCAGAAGCTCAAATGCGTTAAATTCTTTTTGTGTACAAGGTGAATGTGGATAACCATGCTACACAAAACAAAGCTTTGATGGCGTGTATTATAATATACATAATGTATATCTCAATGTAAAAAAAAAGTTGAACTGGTGTAAAGGTAAAGTGCTTTTATATTTGGTGTAAATTTTGTCCTACAAGCATTAGTAATTTTAAAAGTGGAAAATATATTTTCGATCTCATTCAATCTAATATTGTCTCATCAATGTAACTGACTGATTCTGGCCCAGTCCTGCAATTTCCGGCAATGACGATACAACTGCACTTGCACATCGACATGTTGGAAAAATATAAAGTAGTCCGGTAGTGAAAAAAACCACGCAACCAGTCTTGAACGTAAAACTCAGACTATTCTTTTTGCTTTATTACTAAATTATTATGTTTTTTAACGTAAAAGTTGAATAAACTCACCAACAACGGCTAACTTCACTGTTTCCAAGTATGGCTCAAAGTTTCTATCAGTCAGTTCACAACTGTACTCACCCGGAGAAGCCTCTTTAACGGGGCTGATTGTCAAACTACAGCTGTAGTTGACGTTGTTCGGCTTTCCGACTTTCGAGAAGTTGCATTGCTTCAAAAATGATTTAAAAGACCATTTAACGATTATTGGTCCATCCCCCGTAAGATTGCCAGACACAGTGCAAGTGAAGGTGACATTAGAGCCCAGAACAGCCGTGTGGTGCGACCAAGGGAGAATCTTCAGGGTAGGTTGGCCTAAAAGAAAACAGACACAAAGAAATCAATGCATAATGGTTACACATTATATTCACCAATACCGGATTATTTTTGTTTAGTATATCGTTTGACTTAAGTTATCATTGTCCAATTATTAAAAAAAAGAAAATAAAGCATTATGCAATCGTTGAGCCCTTATATCAAGCCGTAGCATGAACCACATCTTCAACACTGTCCACTGTCGGTTTTAGGTAGAGAATGTCAAATACGTAGTGGAAACGACTGTCAACTATTTAAATAGTTGGAAACAAGGAGTCATCCGGTGCGTAGGGTTTAAATCTCTTGGCGTGTGAAATAATGACAAGTATTAAAATCCTAGTTATGAAGACCCATAATGTTACAGTGAACTAGTTCGTCAATTTGTAATACTGAGGGAAGCTAATATTGACTGTCCACCCGAAATAAAGCATGTTATATTCGTTTTACTATAGCTGATATATCTTCAGTTGCCAATATTGGGAGCAAAGGGGAAAGGCAAAATCAGCACTGTGAAATAAATGTATCCCTGATATATATTTTTCATGAACTTCTTATTTATTTTCTGCATTTTAAACACGAAACTCTACTGAATCTGTTTTGATTCATTTAAAATTAATTAATTAGGTCTGCCATTTAAACAAGCATGCAGTTGAAAATTTAAAAAAAAACCTCTATGGTTTAGTTCATTGTTGTACACAGTAATGTCTCAGCAATTGTAAATGTTCATTCGGTAGTTGTGAAAGTGAAAATTGGATGCTGTTTGGACAAGATCAACCTGGTGAGACATACAATTCTTTCAGAATTGCTTCTTCTTGGGAGATAGACAGCAAGTGAAGCTGTGGCGAATATGGCAACTGCATATCAAACTCATGGATGAATGACGATCTTTGGTCGGTAGCTGTAGCGCTGCTTTGCAATGAACAAGGTGCCGCGGGAATTTTTTGGCTCTTTAAGCGTTTTCACGATGTCATGACACAGTCATGATGTGGCGGGACTTACACCCAGGATTGTAACACCAGTTTGTGTGTGTAATGTTTGGAACATTTTGCCTGCAGCGATATTTCAGTCATTATTGAAGAGCTTTGTAACGTTGAATTACCAGTTACAGCAAATTTCATTCATCGTGATTTGTTTACTTGTGCAAGCTCGCGAGTAGGTCACGGGTCAATTCCCGACATCTTGTGAAAGTTGCACATTTTTGAAGCTTACACCTAACTGTACACAATTGGTATGATTTTTGTTTCAATTGTTATAGCCTATTATCGTTGACTTAATAACACTAGTACTAGTGATTGCACTACATTTTTGTATTACTTCACCGCGCCTCAACCAACGAGGGAGGCCGATGCTTCGTAGTGACAAGAGTCGCACAACAATCGCTCTGTCAGAGTCGAGTTCGCCGCTCATCATACGAGTTACCGCACAACATATAAGTTCACCGCACAACTTTGGGTTTAGGGTTCATTCGCACTACATTTGTTTCGTGGTTCGCCGCACTGCCGATTGTGAGGAAAACCTCCGGTATTTATAGGCAGTAGAAGTCTCGGGATTAAATAATGCATGAGCACTGATTTAGGAATTAACCAATAGTAATCTTCCATTTCCAAGGGTCACATGACTAGTCACATGATTTACTAAGAGTGCCCAGTGCAAGAGACTAGAAACGTGTGCATTTACATGAGGGAAAACATGGAGAGAGAAGTGTAAATAAGTGCACATGCGCGAAATATTGCCGATGAATGGTGAATGGTGAAATGGTGCTTTCGTTTACAAATTGTGACACACCGTAACAAGTAACTTTACTTGACATTTTAAGAACTATTTTAATTTTGATGAGCCTGAACACTTGAAAAATACGGTTAAAGTAGATGAAAAATCGTGGATTGAAAATGAATCTCTTCTTACATTTTCAACTATTTTTAACAAAATTTCATTTTCCGAAGATATCACTTTCCTTATGATAAAGTACATAGTCAAAGAACAATTCAAGTCTGCAGTCCTGGTTTCATGATATGTGTGATAGTTTATTTCACATCTTTGACATTTTTTTCGCTCCCGCTTCGCAAATGCAGAATGTCATTCAAACGAGTTGCCAAATGTCGCGGGGAGGTTGGCAGGTTGTGCCTCTAGTGCAAAGTTTTTGTTATTGTTTATGTGACTATAATGTGCTTGTACTAAGTTCTTTTCAAAATCATTGACCTGTGTTTCTGTTGAGTGATTCTAATATAGGTTTTTTTCAGCTATTTGAAAACATTTTCCATTCAGATTCACCAACTCTGACATTCAGTTTCGTCCTTGAAAAAATTCACATGTTTTTAACAAAACCATTTTAGTCGTACCATTCAATTTCAAAATTTGGTCCTCCTTTTTAGTCATCGGTTCGAAAATATTCGTCATTACAGATCGAATCCGTCTAAGCTGCAGCATAATGCTCATGTTCGGTCGGGAAACCCATACCCCTATCAACTTGTGCTTGGCGGCCCATCAACCACGGACGCAGAGCCACATGATGAATGTGACTATGTCAGTTCACTAAGGAAGCGGGTGGAGACAATTCATCACCTTGTACGTGAACACCTTGGGCAGTCAGCCACTCGTCAGAAAAGGGACCATGACGCTCGTGTATCTCGAAATAACTACACCGTTGGTGATTTGGTGTACATGAGAGACAGCACAAAAACTGTTGGGTTGTCCCCAAAACTGAAACAAGCAAAGTGGAAATGACCATGCATCGTCCAGAAGAAAGTCATTGACTTGCTGTTTGAGATTCGGTCAAAGCAACGGGTGAAAACTAAAATCCTTCACCCTGACCGACTGAAACAGTACCACTCAGGTACCATGGGCTGGTACCATATTCCAATAGGGGGCGCTGTTCAAATCCGACAATTAGTAACACTAGATTACAGAATCATGGGTATAATTTTTTTGGGGTGATACAGCGGGGTGGGGGGGGGGGGGTTCCGACTTATTTTTTTAGGAATTTGTATGAGAATTTTTTTTTTTTTACAGAGCTGGGGTTTTTTGACCCCCCCCCCCCTGGATCCGCGCCTGCCACTGCGATGATGTTCCCAAATGGATGACGGACTTGCAAAAGACTTTGCGCCTAAACTGTTCTCCGCCTGAGACACCGTCCATTCCTTCGACAGTCCAGAAAAACAGCCCAGAACTACCTGTTGCAGTCAACGCTCCCCCGCAAAAACTGCAACGACCACTCGTAGATCTCGACTAGCCCCCTTCAAGTCCATTTTCTGTTGACCCCGCTAGGGTCAGGAATGCAAAAGTAAACAATGCAGTGACCGTCCATTCATAAATCCGGACGCAACAGCTGTGTTTGTGATCACAGTGCATGCAGTGTGTCTAACCAATTCAAGGACATTGTCGCTGACACTCGAAGAACTCGAACAGTGTACGCTTGTTTTGTTTATGTAATTTTCCTTCTTGTTTCCGTCGCATTTAGTTCTTTTATAGTTTGGATGCAAAACATAAAAAAGTGACGGTCACCACAAACTCTAGAAATATGCTGTGCCCTGCGTAATTCGTGTTTTTTTGTGTTCACTACCTCGATCTGAACTCATAAACTGGAGTTTCTACGAGCCAACTTCATATAACTGTATTTGACTCTATTGTTTTCCTCTTGGTTACAACGAGGACGTTGTAAAAACTTGAGGGGGAATAGTGTTACGAACCCAGAATGCTTGATTATGGAAATCTAGCGCCCTCTGGTTTCACCCCGTCCATGAAGTACACCATCTTATTATTGTTGTTGGGGGGACGAAAATTGGTCGACTTGCTATTTTTGATGGCGCAAGTATTTTACAAGTGTTGCAGGCATGGTACTAGTACTAGCAGCAGGCGCTATGCGAGATGCGGCAGCAACCCACAGTTCCATGTCCAACTCCGCCCAAGAACGACTAGGGTTTGCCTCCTGCCGCATGCGAAACTGTTCATCGTATCGTTGCCATCCCCACCCAGGGAATTGTAATGCTGCCATGCGGATTGTCTCAGCATATTTGAGCAATTCTGAAAAGTGCAAAGGGTGACGCACGGAAAAAATGAATGTGTGAAAAGCGCTCATCCAATTATCAATAGAATCAAGCTTCTTGGACTGTGATGGGGCTGGTTGAAAAAAAATCCGTTTTCCACCGCCATGGTCAAAGCTGCACCTTTGTCAGCCGTGGCCACCGGCATTACAGCGTTATCACGATACAGTACCGCCAGGTCAATATTGTGCTTGGAAATCAGAAAATCTGGGACAAAAACGTCGAAAGCTAAAAAGTTCTGCTTATGAAAAGAAAACATAGGAAACAGCGTCCTCTATCGACAAGTCAGAAACCTTTTCGCACGCAATGGCTGCTTGCCAGATAATCTTTTTTTTCTTCTTCTTTTTTGCTTAGACATAACTTTTTTTTAAAGATATTTCTGAAGTTCAGATGCTCCACCAGATGCCGCACACTTCTATTATTGTTGAAAACACTATTCTATCTGATGCGGGGTTTAGCAATACCAATCGATGTTTATGTGGCTAATACATAACATTAAATCTAAAATTTGAAACTTTATCATTTCATGTTGGCTTTCGGTGAGAAATAACAAAAATCTAGAATTTAATTATGAAAGTATCATCTAGCAAGCATTCGTTGGCCGAGTTCGGGCGGGTCTTGTTCTTGACACGGGTATATCATTCTCTTACAAACCCCGACGGATGGTGGTATGCGATTCTGTTCCAATCGTGTTCCCGCCGTTCGAGTGCGCGAACAATAAAAAATACTCGAGTCAAGAACAGGCCGCCCGAACTCAGACGGTCAGTCATTGCGCGAGAAAAGGTTTCTCACTATGTCAATAGAGGGCGCTATTTCTATTTTTCCCTCATGTAGAGTTTTCGACGTCTTTATCCCAGATTTTTTTCACTCCCAAACAAAATATGGATCTGGGAACAATTTTTACAGATTACTATTTCGCCGAGTCAGATTACTATTACGCCCGGGCAGATTACTATTTCGTCCTGCCGGAGTACTATTTCGCCCGGGTGGATTACTATTTCGCTAGGGCAGGATTACTATTTCGCCTGGACGGATTTATATTTTGCACTGGCGGATTAGTATTTCGCCAGGGCGGAATACTATTTTGCCCGGACGGACTTATATTTCGCCAGGGCGAATTAATATTTCACCCGGACGGATTACATTATGAACATTTTTTTCAGAACAAACGGCAGCTCAAATTATCCCAAAAGGTAGAATTAATATGCATTTGATAGTCAAAGCGTAAAAATTCCTGGATCCGCCCCCGATAGTGTTTTAGGAACATTTTCGGCCGCTTAATATTTTAAAATACTTTTTTGCGTAATCAGTCTGTTAATGTCACTTTTAAAGTTTGGGGATCATTTACACAATTATACATCATAAACTTTGAACATCCCAACACATAGTAGTACTCATTACCGTGACGTCATTGGGAGGTCATCAGGTATTAAAATCAATAAGTTTCACTAGTGATTTTCGTTCATTTATAAATCATGTAATAAACGGGAAAATACATGTTAAAATCGGTACGTGCTTTTTTTCAAAGTTCAGTTTTCCTTCCGAACGAAATGTAATGCCCTTTAACAAATAAATGTGCCTGTTTGCTTCTTAAGGTATTTGTACCAGTTTCTAAAGTGTTTTTAAACGGCGCGCTTCAAAAGTTATTTTTAGGCCAATTTTTGATGTCAAACGATATCTCATTGGAAAGCAAAAACTAATGCTAAACAAATCAATTCAGTGAATGATATTTTACAAGGTGCCACGTCCAAGAAGTCCCAACTGCAATGCTCTCTCATCTGATCAACTTTGGACGGTGATATGCGTGTTCAATAATAGGGTTTTAGGAATTTTTACGAATATTCTCTACGATCTTGCTTCAAAACGTTCCTAGAAATGTGAACAAAAGACAGATTAAAAAAAAAGTTCATGCCGTGCTAATAAGTTATGACGTTATCATGCCATTACTTGCAGTTCAAACCCCGATTAAACATTTACTAAATTGCATATTTAGTGTGCCTCTCAAGTTATTTCTCAATGCATTTGGAAGTAAACGTCAAGCAGCTGCTGCTTTCGAATCAAGGCAATATCCATCACACAAGATAACAAATGTACGCGGTGTATATACACTGCAACGGTAACGTCATGATAACGTCACACAATTTGTCCACTTCTTGCAAAAAGGGTATATTTTAATACCAGGGTATATCTTCAACCTATTTTAAGGATTGTGTCTCATATTTTAACGTTACTTTTTGAGTTCCGCTGTTCCGGTGCCTACCCAGAAAAGAGAGGTCAAGCGACGTTTCCTTGACAGTGTAGTTTATTCATCCGAATGTCTGTTTTCTTCCAGATAATAAAGTATTTTGATTTTCATTCAATTCATAACTTTTGGGGAACGAAAGTCACGTTTACCAGTGCTTCTAAGTCTTAAATAAACGGGAATCTTCCCTAGCTGGTTGCAAATACTATGTTTTCAAAAAGATTCATTAGCTCACAGAGCCCCTCGTACTCCAATTTTATCATACATCCCATAAAAAGAAAAGAATTAGGAACGGCCCTGCTGATGCTGATAGCAAATCCCATCCTCCTCCCTTGTTTTAAACCCTTGGAACTCTTGGAATGACTTTGGAACTTTCCAACAAGTTATACGTATCAACAGATTGTTCCCTGAATTTTGCTTGCACAAAACCGGTTCTTCCTTGCTATTTTCCTAGCCAGAAAACCACTTCTTTTTAAGAAAACACAAGTCTGATAAAAACTTTAATGCATGGTGGCGGCCAAACTCCATTCCATTTAACTTAAAATCCAGTGGCGACATGTATGATTACGCCCCTTCCTATTAAGCACCTAAAGTATTTTGATTTTCATTCAATTCATAACTTTTGGGGAACGAAAGTCACGTTTATGAAGAAAATCAGTCCTACAGTAATACCTGATGACATGACAGTAACGTCACGGGTAGTACTAGTACGGTAACGACTCATGATTAATGTTCAGTCCCATTTTCAAGTTCATTATATGAACTGTTTTGGTTTTTGATAAATTCAAAGGTAATTTGAAGCAGTTTTTTTACATTCCTTTTGATTGTTTTAACAATATTTTATCTACAGTTTTATCACATAAGCATGATATTTAATTGGATATTTTTATCAACGCGCAACCCCCAATTTAAAACGAAATATATATGCGAGAGATACCTACTGCTCTACGGGCATAAATAAACACGTTTGTGCACAAACCTACGGAAATATAGGTACGCATAACGTTCGTTTGCCCCACGCCATGTGCGTAGAGCGTCCATGACGAAACGGGGAAATTTGTGCACACTATATGCGGACTCTATGGCGCGTACGCACGTGTTGCCGAGAATTTCAGAAAGCAGAAAAGTTGTGCTTACTTTAGAGGAAAATCATGCTGTTGTTTGAGCACTATTTCATGCTAACGGTTGCGCGCGCATGGAGATTTCGATTGTTACGTCACTGATTCAAGCAAAGTTTTCTTCTGGGGTTAAGCGTGCTTTTGCTGTGCTTAATGCTTTAACGGTACCTATGATATGAGATAGATGGAGGTTCGGTAAGCACAAAGTCGGCTGTTAAGCAGTGCAATGAGATTCGGCCCTATAGTCTATTTATTCTATACAAGCTGGTTTACCCGATCATAGATCGGGTAGGGCGTAGTGTTGGGGATGAAAATGTGGGGAGTTAAATGTAAATGGGGGATATAGTTTGTGAGACATGCAGTTAAAGAATAGCAATTTCTGTGGTGTGATCTCAGGCAATTTCTGATCACTAAAACCAATTTGAGCAAAAGATCATCTGTGAAAGTTTTGAGTTTTGAGTAATTGAATCAGCTACATATATTCTGAGCAATAGAATCATTATTGTAGGCTACAATATTTTTATTCGGGGAACAAAAAGTGTGTGTGTGTGGGGGGGGGGGGGGGAGACCAAACAATGTCCCCCCTCAAAATGTGTGTGTGTGTGTGTGGGGGGGGGGGGGGGGGGGTCCCTGTCCCCCGTCGATTTACGCACATGATAATTATGTACCATGGCAACTGTCTGTAAATATTGCCGTTGGTCTGTTAAATTGGCTTTTTGTGAGGCAGTCGCATTTGGAAAACGTAGTGAAAAGGTTACTGTAGTACACAGGCGAAGGCTGGTTGTACAGTTTGACAATAAATCATAATGCAATAAAACGTGAAGGTGTCATTTAAAATGAAAATGTTGAGTGTTACCAAAAAATTACAAACGGTCTGAATCATGGAGGAAGGTCATAATTAAGTTTCAGTATTCATAGAGCAAGGACAGTATTGGACTCTTCAACCATGGAGGAATGTATAAACCATGTATAAACTCCCACGTGGAGTATTTAGGAGAAGAACCGCAACCAAGAACCAAGGAATATTCCTCCATGCTTCAACAAACGTAAACTTGAACTTCTTACAATTTGCGAGACCGTCTGCGATTCAACTTTTATTCAAGTTGGTTCAACCATCTATATATAACAGCAAGTTTTACTCGGCCTCCGAGAAATGTTTGCTTCTGAAAGGATCCGAGACTAACCGCGGCGATCCTTCGTTGACCCAAAACAGGCCCCCGAAATTATAACACGACACTGAATTTCCTCCATACGTGGCGGGCAGCGAACTCACAACGCTCAGCCTTGGTGGTGGAAGCATGGAGCTGTAAACACATTATGGAAGCAACAGCACTCTATCACGTCACATGCTTGCGCTTCAAATAGCGAGCACCGTAGACCCAACCTCGTTTCCAGGGTGTGGAGCAGGCTGCAGTACGCGTTGCCATCGACAGTTTTGCATAGCCCGGAAATACTACGCAGTGTAGACTTTCGATTGGTCAGACCGCGCAAGGCATACTTAATGTGTAGTCCTTCTGAGTATTCGTTGCACTCGGCGCAGGGGCGGCAAGCGAAGCATATGAAAGAATAGGGGCACTTGGTGGCCACGCACCATGGAGAAAAAATATTTTACCAAGGTCACCCCATCCACAATTTGGTGAACGCTTTTGCAGAATGGCCGAGTAGAACACGTAAACGGAACCCCTACGTCGAAGCCGCTGACCTCGCACAGTCTAGACACGCAGAAAAGCCAGGACAGGGGGCGGCCAGGCAGTCAACGTGAAAGCACACACGACGGCAAATTCCTGCGCAAAACACAGTCACGAAAAATCGACGAAACGGATCGCCGGTCCGTACGGGAAAATTAGGACGACACGAAGCGTCCGACCCGGCGGAAGACACCCTCCACGGACGTGGAGCGATTTTGGCGCCGCGTGAGCCCGCGGTCTCGGATCCTTTCAGGAGCAAACATCGTCTCGGGGGCGAGTAAACTTCTCTCTTATATATATAGATCTATGGATCAACATCGCCGGCACAGGTGTGGACGGTAATTCTGTCCCCCGGTAAAAGTGTCCGGGGGACAGAATTACCTAGGTAAAAGTGTCCCCCCTGTCCCGTTAATTCTGTCCCCCTCCAGGAAATTATGTCCCCTCTAGTTAATTCTGTCCCCCCTGGTTTTGCACGCATAAGTTGTTATATTGATGTTATTATAATGAATTCAGCGCACGGGGATACATTTTTAGATTTTTCCACCCTTCATCAATGATTATCAAAATGAAATTAACGTTTAGATGTTAATCAACCGATCTATGTTTCTGCAAGAAAGCAGAAAAGGCACGCGTAGTAATACTCAACCTATACGGCTAGCGCGCACGCACGTTCTCCGTAGGATTCGGCGGACAGTTGAGCACGTTACAGCGCACGTTACATGAGCACGATACATGCTGATGTGATGCGTCCGCTGAGCTTACTTTTCCTCGGGCTGTATTACCAAGCCTATTAATAACGCAGTGAGGGACATCCAAGAATGTGTTATGTAACACTTCCCCCATAGTCTTGCAAGCATTCTGATTTGTGTTCCCAGCGTCATGCATGTGTGTGTGTGTGTGTTCATGGAGGAATAATTAAGAACGAACTCCTTGTTCAGTGTTCCTTGCTCGTTCGAGTTCCATTTTGTCTTTATTTTTGCAACCATGCGGCTTAAAATAAATTTTTGCCCACCATGCAAATCGCTCGCTCCCGAAGTCGTCATCAAAACGGGAGTTGTGTTTTGACGTAAGCACCATTCCCGAATTTAGCAAGGCACCGCGCAAAAACAGTTAATAACTTTACTAATATACAGTCTGGGTGCTAGACTTGTGACGTTGCACGGGGACACATTTACCATGGGGGGGGGGACACATTTAACGTCGTGCAGGGGGCCGGGGACAGATTTACATAGAGGGGGACAGGTTTACCTAGGTAAAAGTGTCCCCCCGGACAGATTACCGGGTCACGACCCGGTAAATCTGTCCGGGGGACACATTTACCAGGGGGGACAGAATTAACTGCCACACCGGCACGCTCCCATCCCAACGCGCGTAAATACATAATCCCTCTGGCCCTGCTGATAACGAGGTATAAGTTATGTTTTGGCGTGAGAACAAAAAAAACCCTGGAGTTCAGGCTTGTGTCACAATGTTTGTTTCGATTATTACAAAAGTGAACAATTTTTCCGCTTTGAAGTTTGTTAGAGAAGTGTTCTTTTGTCAAATTCAATAACTCAACATCGAAAATATATCGACTTTTAACGGTATATGGCTTTAATGGGGATACAAGAATATATTGCACGAGCTAAAACAATATTGCTCTTTATAGTCGGAGACGATCAGTGCAATGCATGTTGTCATAGCGAGTGCATTATGTTCTTGTATCATTCAAGAAAAAAGGCCAGTATTATTGCTAATATCAGGGTGACTTGATTCGCAAGAGATACATTTCAACATCGCATATCCTGCAGTGGCTTTCTGTACTGCATACTCTACGTGCATTGGGTCAGTCGCTTATCATGTATTGGCTTTCTGTACTGCATACTTTACGTGTACTGGGTCAGTCGCTTATCATGCAGTGGCTTTCTGTACTGCATACTCTACGTGTATTGGGTCAGTCGCTTATCATGCATTGGATTTCTGTACTGCATACTTTACGTGTAATGGGTCAGTCGCTTATCCTGCATTGGCTTTCTGTACTGCATACTTTAAGTGTATTGGGTCAGTCGCTTATCCTCAGTGGCTTTCTGTACTGCATACTTTACGTTTATTGGGCCAGTCGTTTGTCATGAAGTGGCTTTCTGTACTGCATTCTTCACGTGTTGTGGGTTAGTCGCTTATCTTGCATTGGCTTTCTGTACTGCATACCTTATGTGTATTGGGTTAGTCGTTTATCCTGTATTGACTTTTTGTACTGCATTCTAGCTGTTGATTGTTATACAGTAGTTCTTGTTTTTTTATTTTTTTTTATTTTGCAATAACGAAGCTGATATACCAGATATGCAGCCTAGAACCACATCATGTAGATAATCTACAAGACATGCATCCAAGAACCACATCATGGAGATGATCTACAAAAAAATGCACCATAAACCCACATCATGTAGATGATCTAGAAGAAATGCATCCAAATACTACATCATGTAGATGATCTAGAAGAAATACATCCAAATACTACACCATGTAGATGATCTACAAGAAATGCACTCTAGAACCACATCACGTTGATTATCTACAAAAAATACACCCTAGAACTACATTATGTAGATGATCTGCAAACGTGGTGCACAAAACCAAACAGTGCACTGCCAAGCATACGAGTGCTCTGTTTCAAAAAGTGCACTGTAAGACCAATTTTGCGACAACGCTCAGACACAATAATAAATGCAGGCAAATTTATAGGGTACAACTATTTATTTACACTATCTACACAAATATATCAAAATCAGCAAATGGGGAGAATTCAGCCAAGTAAATTATAAAATGCAAACACCAGATTCATACTCTGTCATAATTTCATGACCTATAGGACCAATATTAATACATACATATTCACCATACATCGACACTCCCAAAACCGAAGGGCTTTACAACCTGAAGTCGCTCAACGGCGAAAAGCTAACAGTTCACTTTAGGATGAGTCTCTGTCCAGCGGTCAACGAACCAGTCCTTGCTTGACTATGAAGTGGTGGACGATTCTTGGGGCTTGGAGGTTCAGATGTCCGCGACCTTGGTCTTGAGCGGAAGGGCCTCAGGGATGTATCGGCCGGTGGGACGTATCGGCGCAGTCCCCAACCAATGGGTGGATCCAACAATGAAAGGCGTGTTGACTTAACTCCACAAAAAGGAGCCCTGAAATAATATTAAATATAATAATAACCACCTACCCTATTTTCAGGCTGTAATTATAGAATCAACTGATCACACAAAAAATATTTTTATCAGCCCAAAAGGGGCGTGTCCCATAAAGCAGATTTGCAACGTAACCCATTCAAATATGCACAAGGTACAATACAGCAAAATTGATACATTCACTGATGTTTAAATGAATTAATTACTTTATACTAATGAAACAAACATTAAAGTGAAACTTACAGTATATTACTGGCTCCTAAAACTTGGACCACTGTCAAAGGATGCAAAATTCGCTGTCTAGAACACAGCTCTTCAGACCAGGCAAACTTCCAGCCAAAATGGCAGGAAAAATCTATCTGCAACTAACGCTGCTGAAGGGTAGGCTATCGCCTTATCTGGATTCTCAAACATCCACTCAGTAGTAAGACTTCAGCAAAAAAGTAGCTGAATCTTCAAAATGTTGGAGCTATCGCTCTACAGTGTGTTATCGCAACACGAGCCTGTCTGCTTCTAACTAAAACTGCACCCAATGTATGTATGTGCACACTTCAGTGAGCCAGTATACTATGCTAATTTAACCTTAAGAAAGTTTACCTGCACATGCCACACACAGAAGTAAACTATGCAGTGCCACACCTTAATTTGCATAAAATGTGTTTATAAAAGGAACTATGTCAAACTTCGCCACACGTAGTTCAAACAAATCCTAAGGAACTTACACTTGGCGTAAAATATCAGGCTGACCTGTGACAAATTGAAGTACATTTTATAACGGTGTACTTTATCTCCAGTTTCAACATCAACTACTGAAATGGTGCACCTTTTCATGAAAAGGTGCACCTTTTGACTTTTGAATGAGAAATAATGCCATAATCAGGTGAAAAATTAATCCTCCAACAGCAAGCCATATGAGCGGTGTATAGGTAAGAATGTTACTGGCTGTGCGCTAGATCTTGGAGTATTTATTAAAGGAGCAAGTTGTGTCTGATAAAGTTTTGCATACCTTGATGGCAGAGGTCGAGGCAATTGTCAATGCGGGACCATTGATCCCACTGAGTTTTGATACAGGCTCTGACGCCGAACCCCTTGTTGCCGTTGAGGGCTAATCCCAGCTTGCCCCAGGTCTGTTTCAGAAGAAAGATGCATACAGCCGTCGATGTTGGCGCCAGTCTCAGTATCTAGCAGACCAATTTTGGAAACGCGCTCGCTGCGAGAGTACCTGCCCGTATTGCAACTTCGTAATAAGTGGACGCAGCAAGTACAGAATTTCCAAGTTGGAAACCTGGTCCTGGTGGCGGATGACAGGGTGTATTGCGGTCACTGGCTTTTGGGAAGAGTCAGCCAAACTTACCCAGCCTAGGAGGGCAACGTCCGCCAGGTGGAGGTCAAGACTGGGACCAACTACTTCAGACGACCAATCACCAAGCTGTGTCTCGTGGAGAGTGCCAAGAACTAAGTTGTTATTTGTTATTCAGACTTTAAAGATCCGTTAAATAAAGTAAGTTGTTGTGGAAAAATAAAAAAATAACACGAAAGTTCATTAAGGGCTAGGAATGTATTGTTGATTTGGTAGTTACAGCAAATTTCATTTCTCGTGATTTGTAAAGGGGGCGCCCTTTATTTACTTGTGCAAGCTCGCGCGTAGGTCACAGGGCATTTCCCGACATTTACGCAATCGTTTTGAAAGTTGAACATTGTATTTCAAGAAGTTAAGACTTAATTTTCCCCGAACTGTACCCAATCGGTAAGATTTCTGTTTCAGTGAATCGCATATAATAACTGCATATGATCACCAGGATATATCCACTCAGATCGGCTCGCATCAGATGTATCCAACTATACCAACCAAATTAAGGATCAAGTAAAGTTCTCAAGTACAGGAGAATAAAAGGTTTGGAGCGAGATCAGATACAGAGTTTGGACAATTTTATTTCCCATTTCAAGCTTGTTTTTCCCAGAGGCGAACATCGATGTCAGCAAGGATTTTTTTTTTATTTTGGCGTTGCCAAAAAGTTTCACAGATTGACGATCTTTGGTTCTGCACGCTGATGATACTAGCACCAAATACGCGCTCATAGAAAACAACACAAACTCGGACAGAAACAGAGCCACCTTGTGACGCTCACAAGCAAGGTGCCGATTTTTTTCGCAGGAAACAAAATATTGTGACCCCGGGACACATTAGTGGTAAACCGGGTCAATCTTTTTTTTTTTTATATTTCCTCCCCTAAAACGCCCCTCAGATGATTGACAATCTCTGGGCCAAGTCTAAATTTAGCCCCCCCCCCCCCCGCCTCTTTGCGAAATAGGCTCACAAAGTAAGGATTTTTCCGAACGAAATCCCCCAAGTTGGCCACAAGGAACAAATGCTTGATCTCCAGAAAATGTTCAACAAAATGCCCCGCAAGGACCTCTTATTCAAAATTACCTGTGGGATCCCAAAATATTAATGAGCTCTCGCGACTAATTATCGAGGTTTTGGTTGTGTAAACCCTTTAATCTCAAAGACATCTTTGGCTGTTTCACGGAGATTCTCGCGACCTTTGTTACACATATGCAGCATTATGTCAATGAAGACTTTATTCTGAAGCCCCTGCGTTGTTTTCTGATCAAGGGCGTCGCAGTTTTGAATTTTCTCCATATCCTCGTTATGAATAAGTTCTTGGTGTTGGACGGCACCATTGCCTTTCTGTTTCAGTTTAACCATCATGCTCTGAAATATAACATTGGCATTGCCAGAGGCTTGGTCTGTTAAAATGTCAAACAGACGGAGAAGGTTAAAGTGCCATTTCAAACCAAACCACAATGCCTGGATCGACTTCTTAGTGTAGAATTTACCCGTTGCAGTACGCACCTCCGCATAAAATCTTCGAAGAAACGTGACAGAAGAATATTCCTCCACTTCGGAAATATTCAGTTGTTTTTCGATGCAGTAAGTCTACAGAGTTTCTACCGCATTGCGGACAATTGTTTTCGAAGCGGTGGCATCTTTATTGTCCACAATATTCTTCAGTTCGGCATCATCGAGCTCGGGAAAACGCTGTTTAACGTGCGCAACCATGTTAGGGCGAAGTTCGCGCATGCGTACTACACCCGTTCGACTGGTTAACAACTGCTTCGTAAAAGCGCATGCGTTGTAGACTGTCGTACGGGTAACCCACTGAATTCTATTATACTGACTGGATAGCGCGTCGGCCATATGCGTGTGCACAAGACTGTGTCAACCTTGCACACACGCGGCGGCCATTTTGAAACTCCCTCAAAAGCCCCTCAAAAGCCCCACAAAGAACGGATCAGTATATTGAAAAAAAGCACAGTTCTTTTATTCATTTTAATATTTGTTCAAATGTATAATTATATTTGATGATTTCACCTATACTTTTTACGTGGCCAAAGGGAGTGTCAAAATGGCGTTCAGTGACTTCATCCTAACGGCCCAAAGCGCTATCCAGTCAGTGTAGACCTTTCTGCGCTTGGTTGGCAAACTGCATTTTTTGCCAACCACAGATTGCGAATCTATGGAAGGTCAAACACTGCAAAAATGAAGACGAGTTATTACAGATCACCAAAATATTATTTGATAAGTTGAAAATACAACATTTTCAACAAAGCTACAAAATAATTCCTGCAAATGCCTTTTTACTATGTGTTGATGGCGTTATGAGGACATTTTTTGAAAAATATGTTGCCAACCATGGCTTCAATTTATGCGCTTACGGCAGCCCATACAAAATGGCGCCAATGTTTACAAACAAAAGAAAGGCCTATAATAAAGATAAGTTGGGTAACCGTGCGACAGTCTACTACGCATGCGTATTGAGCCGTGCGTGAATACTCACGCGCGCGCTTGGTAAACAGCAAAAATGGCATCTGGAACGTGATGGTAAATGGACCAGTGAGAGTTCGCCTGTAGATCAAGAATATGTATGAGGTAAAGTAATAAACAAATAACATTGTGCGACGGATGGTATAGTTGACCTGTTTGTGGGCTTTGCGCAACCGATTGTAACGTCTTGTCAGAAACACGTACTGTTATGGGCAGCTTGCATGTTTCTTTTCAATTCAGTAAGAACGTATATCGTCCTCTACACTTTGAACACAACTATTTAGATTTGACTCGGGAAACATAACTTTTACCTAGCTGACTACTACAGCTAGTTGCAAGTTTGAAATTATTAGTGTCAATTTGCCTGAGTGTTTTTAGAGTATAAACACTGACGATTTCACGTTTAAACGGACCCTCCGCGGATAGTTCTGCATATTTAAAAATTCGTGATGTTACAAAGGAGGCACATTCTGCATTTTTTTTTAATGAGAACCACCTTCATAAAAGATAAGTTCAGGCCCAGTTGTTCCATACACTCTGTTAAGTTATTCCACAACGATTTTGATCCAATGTTTTTAAAAACAATTCTGCCCTTGAACATATTTGTTTACGTGTGTTGGCTGTTGAATGCAGGTGCACGACCCCAAATGTATCGTGCGTACCTTTTCTATTTTTCTCAAACTATACTATCCATTGAGCTAAAAATTAAAACAAAAGTAGTTTTCATGCCTCCTTGTTGGATTAGGAGCATATTAAAACGCACAAAGAGCAAATATAATTGCCTTTACAATAACTTGAAACAATTAAAAACTAGGGTAAAATAATAGAATTAAACACAATCACATCATTTGTCCTATTTTTGTCTGTTCAGAAGAGTCAGGTTTCGACACAACACGTGCAACTTTTTTACAAATGAGGTCATTTCATAGAAAACTGGTGATCAAACACTTTAACAATTTTTTGTGATAATCGGCAGAAGGATAATCCCGGTAAATACCATTATTTCGTTTTACCGTTTTTGATTTCCTCAAAAACAAAAAAAACAGTAAACAAGCCATTGACTGTCATGTCGTTTTACAGTTTTGTAAAACGATCAAACGGTATTAAGATAAATACGGCAATTCCGTTTTATCAGTTTAGTAAAATTCATTACAGAATAACGATCAATGATTTTTGTTTTACAGTTTTACACAAATAACTTTCAAGAACAACAAAACGGAGTGTTGAATACAGACTGTTTATTTCCAGTGGCAAAGTTAACAGTCCGTGGTGCATTTTGGGGCAGTGGGCAAGATTAAGGGGCGGGGGTGGATGGGGATGCCGTGGCACGAAGAAGTGTTACCTCGGCATCTACTGCGATTCAGTTGGTTGGGCTTAAAGAGTTGCAAGCAAAAATGGCGCTGGAAAATTTCAAGGAGGAAATTTCACAATGGATACAGGATAAGACGTTTGAAGAAGTTGCAGATATGTTGAAGGAAATTGGAGTCGGGCATGGCTCTTCAATAGCCAATATTCTCAAATTCTGTTGTGAGAACTAGAACGTCATAAATGTAAGGAGGGCAATTTCACAGGCAGTGACTCGATCCCAAGGACACATTAACATTCCAAGGTGCATTGCTATGATTGCCAAATCTGAATAAAAAAATGGTCGACAAGACTATTGACCGTTTTGACAATGTCATGTTTTTGTAAAACAACACTCTTAATATGGCAACTTACCGTTTATGGCTTTTTACAATTTACAAAAACAATAAATTGGTAATTGTTTGTTGTGACTTAATACCGTTTGACCGTTTTACAAAACTGTAAAACAACAAAATGGTCAATGACTCGTTTACTGTTTTGTTTTTGAGGAAATCCAAAACGGTAATTAAGGATTAAGGATGCCGACTTTGTTGCATATATCCCAGACCTGAGCAAAACCCACTGCCCTGATATTGGATAAATACTAATTTTACATAAAAAGTCCGTGATTTACATCAACTTGACACTGCTTCTCTTCTAGTTGACAAAGCGACTTCGACAGGTGATCGTTTAGCCAACAAGGGAACCTGGTATCCTCGACACGACATAACAAACATCGGGAATAGCCTTAGCCGAAACAGGGTTTTATCACCAAGTGACCCGTCAAGGATTTCACCTCGCAGTTAGACGTAAACCAATTTGGGAACCGCCGAGGTCTGTCTACTAATCATTATCTGATTAATATTCCACACCACCTGTGCTGATGGGCGAAAATCCTCACTGACGTTACAAAAGCGTACGATTGCCAGAATACAGTTGCAATCAGAAATTTGAATGATATGAAGTACAACCTGCGGTAATCTACTGGACAGCAATGTGGCAGCAATGCTTCCGGTACTGCTTGACACCCCATTCCTTAGGGGTCGTATAGGTCCGACGCCTCGCATAAGTCCGACGTAATTTGTCGGACTTTAGTGAATAACTGTAAATTTAAATTTAATAATCTTAATAAAATAAATTAAATTTTAATAATCAAAAATGTCTTAATGTTTAAAGCCAGATTAAAAAAAACCCAGTAAAATTAGGCTGCATTGTGCCTGCATTAATAGTCTGGCGCCATCCATTGAACAGTTAACACTTAATGACATACGTTCAGGGAACTCAGACAAAAACGGCCCACTCGTGAATGAGGCCCATGGTGAACATTATAAAGCGAGCGAGTGTCGATTAACCCATGTTCAAATACGGAGGACACGTCAATCGCCGAGTGCGAGAAACGCACGTAGCCATCCAATATTCAGCTAAACACTCCATTAATTGCTTGGTGCAAAGAGAAACAAACGAGAATGTACTTCACATTCATGTATATCGGCGACCATCACCTGGAAACCGTAAATGACGTTAAATTCTTCCGTGTTACAGTCAAGAGTGACCTTAAATGGAGCAAACAAATCTTAAGCATTACCAACACAGCGAACAGTAGAATTCACATGATACCGGCTCTTAAAATGTCATGGTTCCCTAGTAAATGATCTGATCACAATACGTACTACTTTCTTTAGGCATGTAAACGAATACGCTTCAACCGTGTGGATTGGATCACTCACAAAACATAATAAGTTAGCCATTGAAAGAGTTAAAACAGAGCCCTCCGAATCATGAAGGGCAATAGAGACAGCACTTACAATGACATTTGGTACGAATTTACCTAAGTGTCACTTGGAGCACGTAGGGAGTCAATTTACTAAACAAGGCCAAAATATTTATTATTGGATTGAGTGAGCGTTTGAAAAATCTTTATACATTTTAACGTTCATGATTTTTTTTTAATGTGATTGATTTTATTTTGGAGGATTTTCTTATTGATGGCGTTCTGTAAGTTTTATCTGGTACTTTTAAAAGTTTTATTATATTAATTGTATTGATAGGTTCCTTTTTTTATTGTAAAATGTGTTCAATTCAGTTCGTGGCTGCCAGTCATACTTCATTTTAATAACCAAACTGAATTGAATTGAATACATGCAAATGTTTATTCAATCAGGTTTTATCACAGTTTCCCTTAATACAAAATGAAAATGAATAATTTTTTGTTTATTTAATTTTAATTAGTTATGTTATGATTCACGTTGCCCGACATGTCTTTCGTTTGGTGTAAACGCCATATCAGCACGAGCATGGATATTACAAGATCACTGTTTAAAAATACCCCATTCAATTGCGGTTTCAATTTCGAATATATTATGCCATGCCCGATGACAGTCAACCCACGGACTACCAGTGAACCTCTGTTGTTATCTTACGTCACTGGAAGTTTGTGCGAATTTACGAGTCATAAACTCGTGATGAATTTGTTAGCACAAGTCACGAGACTTGTTGCACGTGCCTTACTTGTACTAACGAGCATACAGGGTGAGTCAGAATGATCTGGACCCAAGTTCACCATTTGTTGGGTGGCAAATAGAGTATATCGAGAACAAAACTGAGTGTTTCATACGAATGGTTATTCTTGTTTCACATGAATTAAGAATTGTTGCAATTAGTGGCTGTGGTTAGAAGTTGTGCCGTTCATTGAAGTGGTTCATTTTCCAGTCTGCACACGGAATTGGTTTTGCCTCTTTTAAATATGTCAGGACGTCCAAGTGAGTCTGTCTAACATGTTTTTATTCGTTATCACAATGCTTCACAGCAGTACAATATTTCAATATATTTGTTGAACTATGGTCAGTGTGTTTGTTAGCTTGTGCTCTTTGCTTTACCAGCGCCTTTCTTCGAAATGGTACAATGGTTATATAGGAAACTTTAACCAAATATGTCCAAAATACCAGTCTTAAACATTCGGATTGCGGTAACACCATAAATCACTAATGCTCAGTAGGTGCCTGCTTGCTCGGTTGTGTCGGTTAGCTGTTAACCCTGGGCATTAATTGTGTCTGAAGCCTGTTGGTAGAAATTGTCTCTCCATTTTCTCTCTATTTGACGACACAATGGGTCCGAGCGTTTTAGCGGGTTTGTGAATCTTGGTTGCCAAAGAATTGTGGGTATTTCGAGCTGGATGGGCGAAGATGCCTGAAAAATGAAATCGGGAAGGCTGTGCTCATGGGCGTCGCCAGGATTTTTTTTCTGATGGGGGGCAAAGCACAATGTTTCCCCAAAATCTCCCCCCCCCCCCCTTTTTCCGATTGATCATTTTTGGAGGGTGGGCGGGGATATTTGCCCCAACCCATTAAATTAGCAACAACATGATTTCGCCCCTCCTTTTCTTTTTCTTGTGCCTTTTTTTGTTCCTCTCCTTTTTATTTTGTTGGCTCGTCCGGGGGGGGGGGGTCAATCTCCCCCTTGTGCTCGGCACTTTTGCCGAAACAGCCTTTTGTTTCGTTAAGATTTTTATTTTTTTCTTTTTTTTTTGGCTTTTCCGCAAAGTTGCGGAAAAGCCTTTGTTTTTGTTCTCATTTTTTTTTTTTTTTTTGGCTTCTTCTTTTTGTCGCCTAAATCCCATAGACTTTGTGCACGTTTTTTCTCAACGCCACTTTTGGCATTAATCTTTGTCATACATCATTCAAAGTTAGCATAAGCATAGTCCCTATAGCAAAGATGTGTCCCGAAGATTGACGTCATGGTGACGTCATCGACTAATTTATTATAGATTTTTGAATATTTAATTTTTCGCATAGACTTTGTACACAGACATTTAAAAAACATTGTCGATTTGCAAAGGGCATTTTTGACTCTTTGCCAGTAATTCATTTACACCAATCTTTGTCTAAGCAAAGACCCTAATTTAAAAAATGCATAAAAAAATCAACCGTACACGTCCGCAGCATTTTGTTGCCGGCAAGTGGTAGAATAGGTTGAGGTCTTTATTTCATTCAGTGTGCGTGAAATCACGTGACCCTTGCTTCCGGTCGAAAAAGGCCCAAACCGGAAGTGGCTTATCATTTGAAAGTGGTAATAGATATAAACTTGCTTTTAACGGTGTTAGTCTCTTGGCCAATAGCATTCTTCAAATCATCTACCGATGACGTCATGCAATCTTCGAGCGCCCTCTAGCGACGGGTTGAAAATTAGCAAAAATGTATTTTGAATAGATGTCTGTGGCGAAGTTTGTCGTAATCGCCTAAATATTGGTGTATATGATGACCTTGACCCACTTAAGACGTGTGCGAAGTTTTAGGCAAATGACGTCATCAGACCGGAAGTTACAATAAAAATACCCTTTTTTATTTGAAAATTCCTGAAAAATCAACCATGGCAGTTTTTATATTTGTTTTTACTTTAATTGTCGATTGAAGGGTAGGTCTAAAACATTTCAAAGTTTCGAGGCGATAAGCAAACTCGAACGTACCCTGCGCACGCTTAAAACTTCCCGTTGACAATACCTCTGCTTCAAAACATGCACAGGACAGGACGTCCACAATGTACATGTACATGTACATGCACGTACGTTGTACATAGGCACGTACATCGTATGTCGGTCAGCCTGCAGCGCACGTGTTGCTGAGGTCAAATCCTGTCCACAGTGACCGTTTTAGCCGATTTTCGGCTAACTTTGACAGATCTTATGTTCATGCATGCGCATAGACAGGGACGTATCATAGCACTCTTGGCATTAATCTTTTTCAGATATCATTGAAAGTTGCCATAAGCATAGTCCCTATAGCCAAGACGTGTCCCGAAGAGTGACGTCATGGTGACGTCATCAAGTGATTTATTATGGATTTATGAATAATTAATTTTTCTCATAGACTTTGTACACAGCTTTCTCCACAAGTCTTTCCCTATACAACACTGATATATCTTACTGAGTAGTTCTGAACTTCGGCTGAGAATTACTATGAGAAGGAAAAAGAAATCGTATTTTGTTACGCCTTTCATTTGATTGAAAATATTCCCAAGAGTTAGAATAGCAAGTAATATTTTATAAAAATGTTTCAGTTTAAAGGAAAATCACGCATTTAAAGGTGCAGTTTTTCTGCTGTGGGATTTTTAACCTATTGACTTTGTACACGTTTTCAAGCCACCATTTTCGTATTTTGGCGATCTGGAATCGTCATCAAAGTTACAGCCAAGAAAGACCCTCATACAAAAATTATGCCAAGACTATGACTCACGATGACGTCATCACCTAATTCTTTATTGATTTTTGAAAATTTACGTACATATTGTGAAGTCTTATATCTACAGAAATGTAAGTCCGATTGGGTTGAAACTTGGTATGTGGCTATATCAGGATGTGTTATAGATTAAAAATGAGGTGACGTCATGATGACGTCATCCTGAGATTTCATATGAATATTTATTTGTTTGGACCTTTTAGCCATATCTCCCGAACGCAACATGCAAAATGCAAAATTCTTTTTTGCATTTGGTCTGTTATGTAATAGCTATTTGCACCAAACTTGAAAAAAAATGTGTGACGTCATCATGACGTCATCAAAATGCGATTTTGCAAAACTCATATAAGGAAAGGTCCAATTGTCATGAAACTTGGTGGGTAGGTAGTTAATCACACTAGTATGCAAAGTTCGAAGTGACGTCACGATGACGTCATCAACAAATTTAAAAATATTTGTCGATTTTCAAAGTGCGTTTTCGACTCTTTGCCAGTAATTTATTTAGATCACTCTTTGTCCAAGCAAAGACCTTGTGCACACGCACATACATCGTATTGCCGAGGTCAAATCCTGTCCACAGTGACCGTTTTAGCCGATTTTCGGCTAACTTTGACAGATTTTATGTTCATGCATATTCAGGAAATATTATTGATTAAAAAAAAATCATAATGCGGAAAAGCCCTATGTTCTGTTGCAAACAGACATAGACCTCTAGTTTTTTTTTCTTTTTCAGTCATTTTGCCCATAGCATTTGTACACGTTTTTTTGTCACCGGCACTTTGGGCACTAAAATCAATCCGATTGACTTTATACTTGGCACACACTTAGACCAGCATCTGAAGTTGTGTGCCGAACATTGACGTCATCGTGACGTCATCGACTAATTTATTATAGAATTTTGAATATTTAATTTTTCCCATAGACTTTGTACACAGAAATCGAAAAAAAATTGTCGATTTTCAAAGGGCATTTTTGACTCTTTGCCAGTAATTCATTTGCACCAATCTTTGTCTAAGCAAAGACCCTAATTCAAACAACATTGTGTAATGATGACGTCATGATGACGTCATCCGGTGTGTATTTATAGGCAATTAACTTGTGACACTTTTAATATTTAAAAATGCATAAGAAATCAACCGTACGCGTCCGCAGCATTCTGTTACCGGCAAGTGGTAGAGTAGGTTGAGATCTTTATTCATTCAGTGTGCGTGAAATCACGTGACCCTTGCTTCCGGTCGAAAAAGGCCAAAACCGGAAGTGGCTTATTATTTAAAAATGGTAATAGATATGAACTTGCTTTTAACGGTGTTAGTCTCTTGGCTAAAAATATTCTTCAAATCATCTACCAATGACGTCATGCAATCTTCGAGCGCCCTCTAGCGACAGGTTGAAAATTTGCAAAAATGTATTTTGAATAGATGTCTGTGGCGAAGTTTGTCGGAATCGCCTAAATATTGGTGCATATGATGACCTTGACCCACCTAAGACGTGTGCAAAGTTTTAGGCGAATGACGTCATCAGACCGGAAGTTATAATAAAAAGACCCTTTTTCATTTGAAAATTCCTGAAAAATCAACCATGGCAGTTTTTATGTTAGTTTTTACTTTAATTGTCGAATTAAGGGTAGGTCTAACACATTTCAAAGCTTCAAGGCAATAAGCGAACTCGGACATGCCCTGTGCACGCTTAAAACTTCAGGTTGACAATACATCTGCTCTAAAACATGCACAGAACGTCTATATGTACATACACGTACGTTACGCACATACTGTACATTTACATCGTACATGTAATGTCAGTCAGCCTGCAGAGCACGTGTTGCCGAGGTCAAATCCTGTCAACATCATATCACAGTGACCGTTTTAGCCGATTTTCGGCTAACTTTGACAGATTTTTTCTTCGTGCAAGCGCATAGTCAGGGACGTATAATAAAAAATCATAATGCCGAAAAGCCCTATGTTACGTATTTAAAGGTGCAGTTTTTCTGCAGTGGGATTTTCCACAAGTCTGTTCCTATACAACACTAATATCTTACTGAGTAGTTCTGAACTTCAGCCGAGAATTACTATGAGAAGGAAAGAGAAATCGTATTTTTTTTTCGCGCTGTCATTCGATTGAACATATTCCTAAGGGTCAGAATATCAAGTAATATTTCATAAAAATGTTTCAGTTCAAAGGCAAATTACAAATTTAAAGGTGCAATTTTTCTGCAGTGGGATTTTGTTTTTAGCCCGTTAATTTAGTACACGTGTTAGCCCATTGACTTTGTACACGTTTTCAAGCCACCATTTCTATAACTTGGCGATCTAGAATCGTCATCAATGTTACAGCCAAGGAAGACCCTCATACAAAAATTATGCCAAGACTATGACGTCATGATGACGTCATCACCTAATTTTTTTTATTGATTTTTGAAAATTTACGTGCATATTATGAAGTCCTATATCTACAGAACTGTAAGTCTGATTGGGTTGAAACTTGGTATGTGGCTAGACCGGGATGTGTTATTATTATAGGTAGAAAACAAATTAGGTGGTCGAGACCTGAACATGACTTTTGCGGGAATTGATAGAATTAGCGAGGGTCTTCATTTTTTAAATATGTGCAAATAAATCACGTGACCCTTTCTTCTGGTTGAAACCGGAAGTGCTTTGTAATTTAAAATTGGTGAAAGACGCGAACTTGCTTTCAACGATGTTTACTCTGGCTAAGTTGTTCTTTACCATAATATTATAGTAATAGATGAAACTTTATGTGACGTCATCATGACGTCATCACGTGACATGTGACGTCATAATTCAAAGCCCTATGCGAATGGAATCACATATTACATTTATATGCCACCATTTATTATAAACAGAACTACACATCCTTCGTTGATGGAACACATGTCACGTGTCACATAAAGCTACCGAAACAGCCCTATGTTTGTCCACAAACATATGTCTAGTTATTTTTTGAGACAAATATACTGATTTTGTTATTAGGCTATTTACCAGTCTTTCTTTTATTTATGGATGTATTCTCTAAAGGAATGTGGAATAAATGTCTTCTTGAATTGAATTGAGTTAAATTGAATCGATTCGGATGCAGCCGGGGAAAAATGTTCAAACCTGACGCCACTTACGCAACAAAATTGGAAATATTTCTCAGTCCCAGATTCATGTCTTATCATCATTTTTGCAATGAATGACCTTTATTGAGATGATATATGAAGAAAAAAGTGGCATCAGGTCCCGAAAAAGCAAAAAATCTAAACCAAACAACAAACAAAAACAAAACAAGATAAAAAAGAGAGAACAAAAAAGAAAAGAGGCGAGAAGTCATATTGGTGTAAATTTCATGGGGTTACGACAGGAGTTGCAATTGTTTGGGACCAAATATTTTGGGGTATTGGCTGGTGAATCACCGTTTCTTATAGTTATTTAATCAGGCAATCTATAGGCAATGTGTGTCAGTTGTACCTGAGCCCGGAAGTATAACCGCAAGAAATATCGCATTTCTTTATTGTTGTTTCAATGGGACCAAACACACACATTGCGGGTATGGCAAACGTGTGAATAAAGCTGCCACCACATTTGTGTAGGTATTTTCAGCAAATATCTGTCCATTTTGACGTGAAATGAACATTGAAATTTGAGAGCATAAACTTGGATGGAACTTCTGACTCAAAGCAAATAGAGAATAAACCTGGTTTCTCTCGCTGCATGTTTATTCAACAACACTTAGAGTTTTTATTTTTGGGTTTATTTCCAACCATCTTACTTTTGGCTCCCAACCCAGCGAGTCGACTCCGCCTGACGTTAACTCCCCCCCCCCCCGCAAAGAAAAAAACAAACAAACACAAAACAGAAAAAAAAAAAGGTTTTGCGTTGTTTGAGTATAGCTGTGGCATTTTTACTCAAAGCACGGCATATTGCAATTAGTGCAATTCGAGAAAGTGTTGCCCCTCACATCTCGGACCCCCTTTTTCTCATGGCTGCCTTATAGCCAAAGCGTGCGTGAGCTGGTGTATGCAATTAATGTAAGTTGTATAAATATTGCCAAAGATGGCACAGTTATTCTGTTAAGTGCAATGATAATGAAATATGATAATATCCTCGCATTAAATAAAGTTACTTAAGTAAAAGGCACAGGATAATTTGCATTCAGCCCCAAAATGACTTACCAAATTTCGATCAAAAAAACATAATTGAATTAAAATGACCCAGAGACCTGGATATATTTGGAGCCATGGGCGTTGCGGGGGGAGAGGGGGCCTGCGCCCCCCCCCCCCCCCGGACGAGCAAAAAAGAAAAAGAAAAAAAAAGACAAAAAAGGGGAAAAGGAAGGAAAGAGGCGCAAAATTATATTGTTGATAATTAAATGGGTTGGGGGAGGCAAATGTCCCTACCCACCCTCGAAAAAAGATCAATCGGGAAAATGCTAGAAAATATGGTAATCCTTTTAAAGGGGGAAATTTGCTTTGACCCCCCTCTAAAAAAATCCTGGCGACGCCTGTGTTTAGAGCCATGTATCTGCATCTGTATTATCTAAAATCCTTCATAGGATATCCCGAACAGGGTTCAAGCTTTGGTGTAGTCAATGACCAGTTATAGTTACTACTGTACAACAAACAATTCATTATGTAAAACATGTGGAAACTTGTGTTAACTAAGACAGTTATCTGAAATCCGAGGTTTTGTTGAAAAAGCAGATCGTGCTCGGCGGTGAGCAAATATGAGCTTTTCCGCTACGTAATTACGGTTGGTATTTTACGACCGGCCCTTCTTCACTTGCAAACACAAAATGAGAAGCATTAAAAATAAATAAAAACATGCATATGTGAGAATTGTGCGTACAAACAAGGTCAAGTAGGTTTGTGTCAGCTGGCGGTGCAAACAAAAATCAGATTCGTAATTTTTACATTCGTTAAAGAAGTAAAATTGCTCTGCCCGTATAAAATTGCAAAAATACTACTAATCTGTCTCTTTTGAAGAGCATTATAAAATAATATAATCACGTAGAAAGCATTACGTTTCTCACATTGATCTTTAATAGGGGTGATTTAATCGTTAATGCGACAGATACACACATCTAATCCAAAATGTTTTTTTTTTCGCCTTACACAATAAATCATCTGATTATACCAATGACAAGGAATCGAAAATAAATCTTACCGTTTGAAGCTTTCACACAGAGTACAACTATTGCCAGAATAAATAGCGAGTCCATGTTTCAAGAGATGGATAACAAATGAGAGTTGCAGTTCTTCTATTATATGGCTTATAGCATTTTCTCTATGTACTGCATGAAAACGAAACTGTTCAGGAAAAGGTAAACTCCATACTTCATTGTATGACGGGTTCTTTTCACGTGTCGTTCTGATTTCAGTTACACATAAATGTGCTGTCCAATAGGAAACAAATGTTATAACGAAATCTATACTGCAATTCGCCGCATTTGCTTACGTGATTTAACGACTGAAAAGAGCCCTTTGAATAAATATTTAATTTTACAATGAAAGTAAGTGTAATAAAAGAAAAAACTCCATCATTTCAAAAGAGAAACTGATATTTCAATTTCAGTTTGATGGCATGCGCTGTTTGTTTTTGTTAAGATTAGCTATTCTTTTCCACAACTTTGCGGTAAGACGTTGTTTTTGTCTGTGTAGCGGCAGCACTTCAGGTGGTATAGCTCCTCAGTTCTACTAGTGCTACAGCTGGGGAATCGCACAGGTTTTTGATGTGGGTCATAGGTCGCAGGTCATGGAAATGCAAGGGTTTCGACAGAAGCCTCATCAGGTTCTACATGTATTATCGCATTGATCAATTGGCTCCGTGAAAACTGTGAATAAAACATATAAAATTACAAAGTATAATCAAAATTATGACGAAAGTGTACATTGATTACATGTTTAAGTGTGATTAACATTATCAGAAAGTGAGACTGGATTTGAGCACACAAAAGTAATCAGCTCTGTCATGTTGCGAATTATTAAGAATTCAGTCTCAAATTATCATAAAATTATTTCAAATTCAAAGATAATACTTCTTGCATAAGACAATATAATCATCAGAAAATTACCTCCTTGCATCATATGGTGAATAATTGATCAGTATCATCAGCAGATTTCAGATTCAATCAAGTCGGTGTCGAAAAGATTAACTACCATGCATGAGGTCGTCCATTGCGCTTTGTTGCTATGCAGTACACTGTACCTCAACAGAGGGCGCTATTCCAAAAAGTGTATTCATCAGGATACATTTACAGTCTGATTTTTCGCTTCTTCTCTTTTTGTGTGTGTAGGCCATAAATGTACAACTACGCGTAATCGTATTTCAGAATATATTTCATAGTTCAGCTTTATAGATACATGTATCCCATTTTTCTCTGTTATGCCTTGTAATGTAACAACTCATATTGTTAACCGATCAGGGTAGTGATTTTTCTGGCGTTATTTATTTCTCAACATTCTTCCGAAATTAAATTGCGGACTATCTATGGATTTCGGTGCCGAAGAGCTCGTGGTTTTGAATATATAAAGAAAAAATGAAGACTTGTTGGCCCATCAATGAATTTAGAATGATTTCAAATAAAGGTGCGAGGCTCTTATTCACAAAAATATCGGCATTTATTGATAATAGGCGACGACGAAGCCATCCGCAGCAGCTATTTTTTTTTTCTCGACTGGGTAATGTTTGGATTTCGGTCATCCCCTACCCTCTCCCCGCCCCCCCCCTCCCCGCCCACTCGCCGTCACAGACTAACGCCACTGCCCTCAAACCTATTTTAATCACCGTATGGACTTTATACAAGTCTTCTCAGAATTTCAACTGAAAAAAAAAACCACGAGAACCTATGTGGACGACAGCGGTGATCAATGTAACAAGGGGATTATCTGTAAAGTACCACCGATGTTTTACACCAGTGTTCCAATCAGGGTCAGGGATCCCAATGTGTTATATTTACACCGCAGTTTTTACAGTCTCTGTAACAGCTAGGCACTTTAAGGGGAGTAAATTCAACCTTGTAGCAATATTCCGAAAACAAAATGAGATTCTGTTAATCATTACACAAACGTAAACCTGACAATTTACAAGAACTGTATGATAATCACGTGTTTTAGTATAAATGTTTGGTGAACTTTGTACCGTCACGACCCAACGATTATTTGTACGTGTGCTTGATGGGAGGTCGATGCTTGACGCCATAATACATGAACGGTTGGAAAGACAGACTAAGCAGGCAGTATAACAGGCGTGTTGGAGAGGAACCATTGTTCAAGAGAAACAAGTTTTAGACACCGGGGATCGCTGACGAAACAGGCAGTATATCCTCATAGATATCTGAGATTATGTATGTGTTAATAGCGACTGCTATCTTCGCGAGCAGCCTGTCTGCTGCTTACGACATATGTCCTCTGGGCACTGGTAAGTTATATCGCCCATTCCATGAAAGGTCGGTCACGCCAATTATCTTGTTTGATTAACCTTTCCTCTATCATTCGCATTGTCGAATATGCATATATATGATACCGTATTCGTGAACTAGAATTTTGGTAATCATATTAATGCTAGCCATTATCATATTAATGCTAGCCATTCTCATGGATTCTAGAGGCATTAATCTGTATGACAGAGCACGTGACTCTTTCTTTTAGTATTTCAAGCCGAGGATTCTGGTTCAGCTTTGGCTGCGCGTCTGTCCCAGGAACCATAATAACAGGAGAGGCTCAAACCCGTTACAATGAATTCAAGTGTAACATGAACAAAGCATCTGTAGAGTATATACACAGAAAATGGGGATTAAAATGTCATTAAAGTAAATCGGAATGCCAAACTGCTATCAAACCGAAGTAAGGTAAAACAAAGAACAAACAACAAGTGTTTTGAGGAAATGCTGAAGTATTACATTTTTTCTGACGTTCTTAGAAAAATGAAAGTTTCAAAAAGATTATACTGATGCACCACTCAGTTAGTTTTGCTTTAATTTCAGAAGAGATTATTCATGATGTGTTTGGCCAGTCTACAAGTAAAGCACATGCACAGAGCGGGCTTTGGCAGAGGGTGCCCTGTCCATCGCTCCGAGAAGGTGACATCATAGTAGCAGTTGTTTGGTACAAAGGAAATTCACTGGATGATCCTTCAAAACAACGACTTATCAGTCACTCAAATGGTAAAGACACTCCCTCGAGCGACAGATATGCAACGTCGTCAGGTTTCAGCCTCGTGATTAAAGGTGTCAGAGATTCGGATGAAGGGAAGTACCTTTGTCACGTCATAACACATGGTACTGCCAATAGACAAGGAGAAATCGTCCTGGAAGTTTTCGGTAAGTCACCAAAATACTCAAACCTGACTTCAACCCTCAAGCAGATAACTTTATTAAAGAAAGACAGCTTTTTGACAGACTGCAGTTGTTAATAACACATGCAATTACTTTGTTGCCCTAATTTCATATATTTATATTCAGGAGACTCATTTCCGGCTATAACCAAGTACATTTCGTCCACGGCCACATTGCAGCGAGAAGGCAGACAGAATCTACGATGTCAGTGTGCGTCATTGACACCAAACGCAATATCCGTAGTGTATTGGTCAACGGGAGATGGCATAACTAAAGATACAGAGATCATTGGTGCACGTTTTGCTGATGGTGCTACACTACAGTTTCGAAATGGCGTTCAATACAGCATTGAAAGCGACGGAACACTCACAGTTAATTCTGTCGGCGCTTTGCATGATGCAGCGAGGTTCTGGTGTCATGTATTTCAGTCAGACGGATCACAGACAGATTGCTACATAGACGTCCACGTATCAGGTATGTTGTTATATTCTAGATAGTCTTAAAAATATGAATATCATCTACAGACAAGTGTTAATTTTCCGTTGTCCCTAGCATCGCCAATTAATATGGACGTCATACTCGGAACTTGAAGAAGAGGATCTCATTCGTCATGCATGCACATTTACAATCAAAGTTAAACATTAATCGTTTAATCTTCGTTTACTAACTCCAGGTGAGACTCCATTGTTTGGTCCTCTCAGGGCATCAGAAGCATCATTCTACCTGCTGAAGGGAACGAGGCAGATAATTCCTTGTACAACTTGGACACCTGGCAATGCAACATGTTTGGTGCAATGGTTTAAAGTTGATATCTCTAGCCACCATCTCCTCATCAATTACACGGTGTCCACCAGTGCTGTTCATGCTGATCCATCGTTTGACCTTGCTCTTGACTTCGGTCTGGTAATGAAGTCAGTTGATGAGGATGACGGTGGGAACTACAGCTGCTCTGCAAACCCTGAAGCCAATGGAGGGCTTGTTGAAGTCCGTGTTATTGGTAAGTGTTAGTTTTTTAGTAGGGTGGGTCATTTTTTTTGCACGCTTATTTGACTTTAGAACATAGGATTGTTTATGCCTATGGCAATTTTCTTTGTCGATTTAGTATTCATTTTACTTTTTTTCCCTTTCTGTGTAAGTGTCATTCTATTCCATTTTCGTCACTGTAATCGAAATATTTCACCACTGGGTTTTCACTTGTTATTGTTGTATAAACAGGAGATATGTTTCCTGTGGGTGGAGGGAACGCCACTAAAGGAGATGACACAACATTTGAATCGGATAGCAAATTTACACTGCACTGTCCAGCCATTGAGGGTGTATCTATAGGTAGCAGAGCCACGTTGATTTGGTCATTTGGTGCTGTTGATGCACAACTGACCACTGTGGTTGGAAAACTGGATCTACCAGCTGGCTCCAAATGGCTGTCTGACAAAGACGGCCACACCTGCTTCGGCCTAACAGTTGAAGGTTCTTTACTTCTAACGAATTGCTCTGAAAACAACGCAGTCAGATACTGGTGTCACGTGTTTCCCCATGGCGAAGCGTTACGAAGGTACTACATAGATGTGGTAATGAAAGGTAAGGTTTCCTGCGTAATTTGTGGTCATAAGAACATTCTTTAAATGAACAAAAAACCTGTTTATCTGGTCGATGGAGTGATGAATGTGGCTAAGTTAAGTATCAAAATGAGGACGTTATCAGATAATCGCCGTCTGATACCGTCCTGATGTATAGATAGGATTGTTTTCTTCACATCCACAGTTTACATAAACTCATACACAAACACTCTATATAAATCTTTTGCTCGGGATGGTTGAATGTAACTGAATTTCTCATTTACTTTGACAGATTCCATCAAGCCTTCTAACATTGGTCTCATAGCTGCCCTTGTCTCTATTTCTGCACTTGTTCTCGTTGGTATCACTGCGTATTTGATATGGAAGCTACGCAAACGGAATCCACCTCACGTTTTGGAACAAGTTGTCTACCACCCAATTCCTAAAACAGGTTAGTGGCGTTAAAACCCGCGACTATTTTTTCGTGGCTGTAATCATGCAATATTGATGTTTCCTTGATTGTACGCCATTGATGGTGACGCCATTCTGAATATTATCATAGTTCCTATCACCGAAATTAAACTACACGAGTAATGCAGGTCTCTTAATTTTAAAGTTTTTCCGGGCATTGCTATACACGCAGTGTAGATATGTGTGTGCGCCAAACGAGAGTATACATTTGGAAGTTCAACATACTTGCTTAAATTTACTTCGTCCCATTCTTGTCACTGAATTTCAAAATTGTATTCTCTGTTTCTTAACAGAACCTGCCAGAAAATTTAGCGTGTCGTCGATCGCTACGATGGTCCGGGAGTTTGTGTCAGAGAAAATGAACAGACTGCCCATCACGCCTTGGGTGACAGGTGATGACAGCTACGCGGCGATGGATGATGTATACACACCACTGGAAATGTACCTCAATGTATCTATTGCAGGTTGTAAAGCTAGATATAGAATAGAGTCAGAGTCTGAAATCTTTGATGACGGTATCTCTGAATTTTCGAATTGTCATGTACTCCTTGAAGGTAGATCAGGTTGTGGTAAAACTGCCTTACTTAGCAAAATGGCATCTGATTGGTCACTGGAAAAACCGCACGCAGTACTCGGTCAGAAAAAGATGGTCTTTGTTCTGCCGGCGAAAATTCTCATAGAAGCTAGGAATATTGGGCAAACAGTTGTTCAATATATGCTTAAAGCTGGCACGAAGCATTGGGCAAATTCGATCAATGATTACTGTTTGACTCATCCCGACGAAGTGGCCATTCTTGTTGATGGCTGCAATGACACACACGACATAGACAACGTCATGGAGATCATGACGGAACAAGGTCTCTTGGGGTGTCAAATAGTGATAAGTGCAAGACGTACACGGTTGGCGGAAGAAACGAGCAAATATAAACTTCGCCACATAACAATTACTGGTTTTACGCAAGGAAGTGCAAAGACGTACATTGAAAGCCACTATGATGCATTCAATCGCTTAACTACCAACAGTAAGATTCAAACTAAGACAACTCAAATCTCTTCAGAGATTGACAAAACACAAGAACACAAAGAAAAAGACGATACAAATTCACAAAGTAGTTGTGACAAATCGGAGAACGGCTGTGAAAATCAAAGTCGACGATCTCATTCACTTATTCACAACTACTTAGACACAAACATTCTACACCCAAATGTGGCTTGTCTTCCCGTTATCATAACGACTCTTTGTCAGTTATCCTCTTGGACTGATGGGGTGGCCTTCCAAGGTAATCCGACTATGGGTGACGTGTTTATTAGATTGGTGAAATGTTTGTTGGAGAGAAGCAGTGATAGATACAATGATGATACCAGAACTCATGAGGCTTTGAACAAACACGTAGAGTTTGATGATGTAACAGGCCTATCAAAAGTACAGCTTGAAATACTGCAAAAGTTGGGAGAGGTAATTCTGCCAAAAATGTTGGAAAATGAAAGCCCAGTTAAATTCTCCAAAGCAGATTTTGTGAATTCGTGTGATAACGGTCAGGCAATCTTAGACGTGGCAATTAAAATTGGTCTTGTCCGTTGTGAAGTGGATACATATGTTTACTTCGTCCTTGAAATACTTCGGGACATCTGCGCTGGTATTGCCTTGGCTCATACTGCTGAACAAGATAAAAAATGGATGGCTAAACTTCAGCACACTGATTTGATGAGTGCAGCTGAAACGTTTTCAAATGTGTATGTGTTTGCTTGTAGGAAGAGTCAAACGGTTTGCAGTGGACTTGTGCAAAAGATAGCAGACTGCAAAAAGAAGGAAACAACCAATGTCATTGTTATGCAAACAATGACCCAGTTGTGTCTACTTCTGAACTTTGAAGGAAAATGCAAAGGTTCGTTGAATGCCAAGTTTGCCGGCCTCTTTGAGGGAGGGAAAGTTCGTCTCGGAGGCGTTTCTGGTCACACGATCAGAATGCTGTCCTATTTGTTCGAACATGTAGACACACCGGTTGAAGGTGTTGCTTTGTGTGTTGAATCGGTTGAGTTGTTGCGACTTGAGAACGATGACTGGGGAGAGTTTCGGGAATACTTTGAGTACTTTTTCCCATTGAATCTGAAAGAGGACATCCAGGAAACTGAAGAGATGCAAAGGTTTTCAGAAAACGGGACACTGACAAAGTTGCGTAAAAGAGTAGAGTCCAGTAACAAAGACATGCCTCAGTTTGCCCCAGACCAGTCAGACATCAAGGTCCTTCGGACTGTACAGTCGTTGGGTCTTTATAAGCTTCTGGAGTGTCAGGCAGGTGAACTGCACACACTGGGGGCAAAGGAACCGTTTCTTGCAAACCAGCCTGATCAAACTGCACAGCCTTCAACGTCGCCGTCAAGGATTCATGAGTCGGGCTCTGCAATTGAAGGCCCGGTTTCTCACACCCATTCCCATTCTGGTGAAAGTCACCAAACAAGTGCATCAAGCGAGTTAGTTCGATGTTTGTCGTATCTGACAAGGCTTGAAAACGTCGTTCTTGTGGGGACAATTTTCAGTTCAAATGATATTTGCAACTTTGTTTGTAAACCTGGAAACGTCCCGAAGTTGAAAAAGCTAGATCTTCGTCTGAATAAGCAGTTTGGTGATGATGCGTTCTGCGCAGTTGCAGACCTACTCCAGCGACGCTGGAGACAAAATGTCAGTATCATTGCAGACCTCCGATTGTCTTTGTATAAAGTTACTCCTAAAGGGTTTACTAGAGTAAAGAAGGAATCAAGCGCTGATGGAGCCATCAACTGGTCTAATATAAAAACACTCTATCTACTGCATAGTAACATTCCAACGACATTCTGTGATTTCCTCAAAAATAGCCTGGAAACAAAAATACCATTCTCGGTTAAAAAAGATAGAAAACCGTACATTGAGATACTATATGGTAAAGAAATGGAAATGCTGGACCCACCTTTTTGTTGACTTTCTTCACAAAGAGAAGTAATTCAGTACTGAAAACATAACAAAGAACATCAATGTCTTGTCCTATAGACTCTTTTGGGAGGAAAAAAAACATGTTAAATGACAAGAAACAAATCAGTTTCTTGCGGTTATTATGTACAGTGTAGAGGCTAATTTAAACAATCTGATACACTATTTTCACTGCGCAATAGTCGTAGCCTTGTTGCCATTTTGTGATTGGACAATGAACGACGTTCATTTGATGGTGTCTTCGTACCTCCAGCCAGTGCAAGTAGCTGCAAGCGGGGTCGCAAGTAGTGCTGCTTACCGTACGCACCTGGGATCCGTCCGCACTCGATCAGTATACAATACGTTCAGAATCATTTTAGTGACGGTCTGTTTTCATAAATGAACATCATGTAAAGAAAATAATTTTCCAATTTTCCAAATGATCTACGATTACATCGTGAGATCGTTTAGACAGCCCCCCCCCCCCATAAATGCATGAAAGCATGGAGGAAAGTGAATACGGAATTGGAGTGTTAAGTAATTCTTCCGGTCGCATTATCAGTCCTTTTTAGATATTAGGGAGGTATTTTTTTTAATTAAAACAATTATTGAAGAGAAAAGCAGGGATCAATTTAATACGCATAATATGTACATAAAATTAATAAATTTACATTCATAATATATTTTTTTAAAGAAAGCATGAGTATAGATGAATAATATAAGTTTCTTTTTAAAGAGAGAAGTATTCCATTCCCAAAGTTTATGCACAAAATTAATGTCCAACGAATCATTGCAGATAGCTTGCAATGTTCATTCAAATATCGAGATGTATACACAGTAGGGTTTTGTGAAATGATTTTTCTTTTCCCCCTTTCTGTATCATTATGTGAACGAAATGTGTCAAAAAAAACCTGCAGAATCTGGCCTTGTACGATGAACATGTACATGCGGCGCCCGTACGTGTACATGGTACCGTACGTACTTGCGCACATGTACTTCAACGTCGTTAATTGACCAATCACAAAATGGCACCAAGGCTACGCCTATTGCGCAGTCTATTTTCCATTTATACATATGAATGAAGTAGTTAATAGCTTGAATTTATAAAAGATTAATTCTTTGGAAGAAACCTGTTTGGCAAAGAACTCTTTGAGTGCTAAAAAATACGTTTCTTGTGATCAAGAAAATCAGCTCTATGTAATGAAAGAATTTCCGTCAAGCGTAGAATGAAGTTCAGCTTCTCTTGATATACAAAACGTAGAGTAGCAGGATAAGGAAAGGCAGCTTTTAAGTGAATCAAGAACTCTGCTAGTTGAAGTGTTTTTTTTTATATGAATCCCATCTGCTGTTTTAGACAGTCAATATCATCAAATGATTTTGTCATTTTTTAAAATCTTAGTGCTCAAGAGTTACCTGGATCCAGGGCTACTGTTGATTTTATCAGCTTTTTTTTAATGACTAGAACCATAACTTACAACAAATTAGTACAATGCAGTAAGTCAGCTTGCTGAAATAACTGACGGTGGAGTATCAAATATAGGACGTGGCATTATACCAGTGTCACTTAGGTGTAACTGAGTTTGTGGCTGGCATCTTTGTCATACTTCTCCTGTTCCCTGAGAAAAATATCCCATCAGGTGTATGGGACGATATGAACTCATACTACTTGTTCAGTGTACAGGAGAAATAATCAGCTATCCTTGCACACATAACACCATCCACCGTGGTTTAATTTAGTCTCTAGTTGAAGTAGTTGATATATGATGCCTGTGGCACGAATAATCATGTGATTAAGACTTTTAACTTTGGCAAACGGCTCTGAAGGACCATTGGTGTAAAATGTTTCAATATTTTAACTTCAGATCAATGATGGTAACATATTCAAAGTAACTTGTGAAATGGTTGTAATTGTTTATGTAAACATGATTGTTATAGTTATACCAATGGTCTTACTATCTTACAGTTTGATTCAACTTATTTACTAAGATTTACATTCCATGACTAACCGTCTGTACAAATGAATACAGAATGCTTTTACCCAACAACATCAATGGTTATCTTTCCTTTTCCATCCGCCGCTGAATTTGAACCTAATAAAACGATGCAAAAACAAATATGCGGTCTATTTGAACAACGAAATGACGATACTGTTGCTTGGAAACCTATTTTTACATCAGCTAAAGTCCAACTTCAAACGTTTTCGTAAACACGTGAGGTATACTGGATTACACATACGGCCCTACTCTCTTGTGATTGCTTTAGAAACATACGAAGAATAGAGCCTATACTTGCTTGAATATAACGCATTTGGCTCTCAGAGAGATACTTGTTTTCGCGTGAAGTATGAACCGGCAGTTAGCCTCCCTGTGCCCCATTCCCCTTTGCCCCCGATACTGACGAACAACGCGTCCCTGTGTTTGATAGTGCTTAGTGTCGTTCGCATACGAGGATGCCATGATGTTTCTTATCCCCCCCCTTTAATGTTATCTAGGTGACAGATGAGTGTTAGTTCTGGTCATCCGCTAAGAAGATTTTGCAAAATACGATAGTTAGGGGGCTTGCCTTTTGGAAACACACGCACACATTCCGCATATCTGTGGTATATCGGGGGTGGGGATAAAATGGGTCTTGTGTTAACTACAATTTGTTAGAAAAGTGTGACGGTAGAGTTAAGACTAAACTCGATACATGTTGCAAAGAAGGACGAATACTCCAAATAACTGAAGACTGGAGTGAACTACATCATGTGTAGAAAGAAATTGATTTGTTTCGAAGTGTCATTACACAATCCTTCAGATTCAATAAAACAATGAAAGTTAAATGTTTTCGAAAACGGTCATTTTGTCCAGAAATCCAAATTGATGTATATATACTGTATGTGAAACTGTAGCTCCAATCTCCAATCATGAGGTGCTGCTCAACATGACATAATGTATTCCAGACAACAGATTGATTAAGAGGCATTGGCGTTGGGTATCCGAAATAATTGTAAAAACTTTCGCATTACAGAACAATCTATGGCAAATTGTGACATCCATTTGCGATGTAAAGTGATGGAAACAATTGAAGCTGTCAAATGCGCCTTATCTTTTTGCCTGGACGCCTCTCGGTAAATCCTTTCAAACTCGTAATTGGCTGTGTGTTGTTTTAAGAAATGTAATTTCATTAAGTTCGGCGGGGTAACGAATTAAAGCAACAGTTAATTCTCTTTGTAAATATCACTGCGCTATGCAAATGTATAATAGGATGATGAGGTCCACTGATTGGGTGTGGCAAGAATGTGCCATATATACAGACAGACACTAGACAATCAATTAATTGATAATTTTCTTACTACATCCTGTATTTATGCGACTGAAGCAGTGATGGCATCATCTTCTCATGCAGTTAACAGAATGGTCGCAACATTACTTGTAAGTTTTGTTCATCTGTTGGCGGTAGTATATGTTTTTCCATCTTGCAAATAATGCAGATGAAGTTGTAATGCACAAAAGATTAATAAATGTGATGCGATCATGCTAAATGAGTTGTCTGTCGACCCTAGTCAATTTTTTTTTATACAGATTTGAAAAGAGCACAATCCCAGCATTACTTATGTGGAAACTGCATGCTGGTACCATCATTAGTTTAAACATTTTGGAAGTAGAAACACCAGAAGATGTTATGAAGTGATGTGATAAAGCCCCCTATTTTGGCCTGTATGTCCAAATGAAAGTCCATTTAGCTTGATTGCATCAAAAAAAATTAGCATGTTTTACTACACGTCTGACAATAGAATTGAAAAATTAAAGTTAAAACAATATTTTATAGTGTCACAGTTTTTACACAGAATTATTGACATGATGAGATAAATGAGTGGCATGACTGTCGGTAAGCCCTCCTAAGTTTGTTTCAAGCCAATGTCCCGGCAAAACACTCTATATATTATTATATTTTATATCCAAGCCATGAAATCTGACGCAGCCAGACAATTCATAATTTTTTTTAACATCTTCGATGAAAATGGACAATTGTTTGGACGGCTGTTTGCGCAGAATTCCTCATCAATCACGAAACAGTCATTTAATCAGCTTTTCCAGTCGTATTCTGTGACATATACAACTTGAATATGAGTGAGTAAATTGCAGTCTCGGCCAATCCTGACGTCGAATTTTCGGTATTTTTAAGCTAGACATTTCCCACAAGCTAGACAATTGTGGAGGACCTCAAACACATTGCCAGGAAATTATAGCACATATCCAAGTCCCTGTACCATTGGATATTGTGAGAACTCATCAAGTGTTTAAATAGGCAAAATTGTTTATTGAATCAAGTTCAAAGGTTAATCTGACAGCACAGACTAAACAAATTGTGTAGAGTTAATATGTTAATGATACACTACTGTGTTTGTAATGTCTGAGTATTGATAACCTTTGCGATATCATTGTATTGCGTATAATTATTATAGCTGCCATATGTTCTAGAAAACGAGCAGTTTGTAGAACTCAATTCACGTCTATTTAATTACTTGTTAAATTCCTTAAATCGGTGAATATATAAAATACATTTCTAATCATTTTTCTCTTACACATTCTTATCGGGTATGTGACATAGTTGGATCCTGTTGGATTCAGCAGAGTAAGGGTTAATATGACTAAAGTAATTAGAAAATCAACTTTGCATTACACAATCCGTTTAAAATAGCATACAAAAGTGTTTTTCGTGGTAGATTGAAGATTTAATGTGATTATGACAATTAACAATTGCAAACAGCTCTGAAAGACCATTGAAGTAAAATGTTTCAGTATTTTATATCCAGATCGATGAGGGTAGCTTTTTTAAAGAAACTACAGAAAAAAGGCGGAACGTGATTGTTATAATATACAATCAATAAAAACAAATTATATGCAGTCTATCTGAACAACGAAATGGCGATACTGTTGCTTAGAAACCTATTTTTACATCAGCCGAAGTCTAACTTCAAACGTTTACGTAAACACGTAATGTATTCTGGATTAGACATACTCTCTTGTGATTGCTTTGGAAATAAAAGAATAAAACCTAAATTAATTGAATATAACGCATTTATCTCTCAGTGAGGTTCTTAATTTTTCGCTTTTGTTTTTGCACGAAGTATGAACCGCCAGTTAGCCTCCCTCTGCCACATTCCCCTTGCCCCCGATATTGACGAACAACGCTAACTTGTGTTTGATAGTGCTCAGTGTCGCTCGCAAACGAGGATGCCATGATGTTTCTTACCCCCCCCCGCCCCCCAAAAACCCCTTAATGTTTGCAAGGTGATAAATGAGTGTTTGTTCTGGTCATCTGATGAGAAGAATTTGCAATACAATAGTTAGGAGTCTTGCCTTTGAAAACACATGCACACATTCTTTATACCTGCTTTGGTAGATAGAGATAAAAGGGGTCTTGTTTTAAACTAAAATTTGTGTGGAAAATGTGTACGGGGTAGAGTTAAGACTAAACTTGATGACATTTGCAAATTAGGCCCAAAACTCCACATAACTGCATACTGGAGTTAATATCATATGTATGGGAAATTGATTAGTTTGGAAGTATCATTACCCAATCCCCCAAGTTCAATAAAATAATGAAAGTTAAATGTTTTCGAAAACGGTCATTTAACTCCAGAATTCCACATCAAGGTATATACAATGTATGAGAAATTGTAACTCCAATAATGAAGTACTACTCAAACTGTCATATCTGGTATTCGGGACGACACATTTCTAAAGAAGCATGGTTGTTGGGTATCCAAATTAAATGTAAATATGCGTACATTACAGAGCAATATATGGCAAATTGTGACCTTCACAATTAATTAAAGATTAATAAATGGGATGCGATCATGCTAAATCGTCATCGTTTTCACGAAGAGCCACATATGTGGATTTTGAAGAAAAAACGTTTTCGAGATAATCGCAAAAGAAGTTTCTCACTGCAAAAAACTGCAAAACTGCAAAAAATACCACTTTGCAACGACTTTGTGCAGCAAGAAAACCATCACACGATTCTACGAGAGCTGAATTTTTACATGAACCCAGTAATAAGACTTAATATAGCAGTTAATTGGTAAAAATTAATTAGTAAAGATATGTGGCTCTTCGTGTCAGGCTTCTGACATATTGGCCCTTTCTGTTCAACGTGTATTTTCATAGGCGCGCGTGAGCGCGCGCACAGCTTAAAATGTAACAAAGATATGTGGCTCTTCGTGAACACGGGAATCTCATTTTGACCTACTTTTCCGTGCAATGGGGTTTGTGTGCCAAAAGGGCCAAAATGTATGTGGCTCTTCGTGAACACGCAAAATGCATTTATCGAGATTTCTGCCCCTTGCAACGTTAATGTAACTTGGAAATTAATGATGTTTTGCTTACAGAAACATGTCAAAATGGTTAAGTACATTGTTTTAAAGCAAAATATTGAAGAAAAAACAATCGAAATCGGAAAAATGGTATTTTTTGACATATGTGGCTCTTCGTGAAAACGGTAACAAAATGAGTCGTTTGTCGACCCTGGTCAATATTTTTTTTGACAGATTTAAGAAGAGCACAATCCCAGCATTATACTCCGACTCAATAAGAATGAAACTCAAGACATAATGTTTTGTGTGCATCTTCGCCACAGCTTCAAGCAATTTATTTCAAACTTTGTTCTTTCGCCAGATACCGAATTGATATGGGCAAGCTGGCATCAAGTCACGTTGCTAACAGGCATATGTACATATACGTCAATTATCAATTTGGCTCCCAGGCCAACCATTAATGAAGCCAACCATTACAGTTGTTTTTCAATCGCCTTCACATGGTAACTGCAACTTAGGTGACAATGAGCAGAAGTGAAACCGCACTAATCACAACGTTGCGTACCTTGTCCGGCACCTAAAATATTTTCTTAAAGTATTCGTAACAAATTAAACACAAAAAGAACGTGTTGCATTCCATTTAACGTAAGTAATGCACGTTTAACGCGGATTTCATTTGAATGCCACAAATGGCGAAAACCTTGTTGTTTATGTCGTTTGCATGCAGTTGGATTCTCATGTTGTATGCTTCATTCATTTATTTACAGATCTGAGAGAAGACCACATTCTGGCGGCAGACAACATCTCTTCTCCGAACAACAAGAGCATGCATTCGTGAACATGGTTTTGGAAAACAACGTAATCCGCCTGAAAGAAATCCAAACAAGTGTTGTTGAGGACAACGACACATTTGCAGACATTTCAAGTGTCAATTTGACTACTATCAGACGTATCTTGAAGAGACACCGAATGCGAATGAAGCAAGTTACCAGAGTGCCCTATGAGAGAAACAGCAACAGGGTGAAAGAAATGCGCTACCAATACGTTCAAGTAAGTTTTCTTCAGGCTGATCGTGAGGCCGAAAGCGTTGCAGGCTTCGGCGAAGCGATTCAGTAGCTGCTGCAGGTCTTCTGCTGTGTGGGTGGCAATCGCTGCGTCGTCAGCGTACAGGAAATCCCTGAGGAGTCTCATCTGCACTTTCGTCTTGGCACGGAGTCTAGACAGATTGAATAGGTTTCCATCAGACCTCGTGCGAAGGTAGATGCCCTCTGTGGCTGTTCCAAAGGCGTGCTTAAGCAGGACAGAGAAGAAAATGCCAAACAGAGTCGGAGCAAGGACACAGCTCTGCTTGACTCCGCTACGGATGTTGAATGGCTTCGATGTTGTGCCGTCGTACACAATGGTACCCCTCATGTCCTCATGAAAAGATCGTACTAGGCTGAGGAGAATTGGCTGGCAACCAATCTTTGCCAGGATCTTGAAGAGTCCGTCCCTACTCACGAGGTCGAAAGCCTTCGTTAGGTCAATAAAAGCGATGAACAAGGCCTTTCTCTGTTCCCTGCACTTCTCCTGAAGCTGCCTGACGGAGAACACCATGTCGATGGTCGACCTCCTGGCTCTGAACCGGCACTGTGACTCTGGGTACACTCTTTCAGCAAGGATCTGGAGTTTGACCAAGATGACTCTGGCGAAGAGTTTACCGACAATGCTGAGGAGGGATATACCGCGATAGTTGTTACAATCGCTCCTATCTCCTTTATTTTTTATAGAGAGTGATGATGTTTGCGTCTCTCATGTCTTGGGGCACAGAACCCTCTGTCCAGCACTGGCACAGAAGTTCGTGAAGCTCCTTGATGAGTGTCCCCTTGCCGCACTTAAGAACTTCAGGTGGAATGCCGTCGCCACCGGGGGCCTTCCCTGAGGAAAGTGCATCCAGCGCCTTCTCGACTTCTTCCATTGTCGGCTCTTGGTCGAGGTTGTCCATAGTGGGCAGGCGCTGTACTGCATCCAGGGCTTCTGTGCTGACCAGGTTTTCTCTGGAGTAAAGTTCTGAGTAATGCTCCATCCAGCGATTCATCTGCTGGTCCCGATCCTTGATGACCTCTCCGGTGGCTGACTTGAGGAGAGCTGACTTGTTTTGTGTGGGGCCAATTGCCTGCTTGATTCCTTCATACATGCCCCTTACGTTGCCGACGTTGGCAGCAGTCTGTATGCTGGAGCAGAGTTGAAGCCAGTAATCATTGGCACAGTGCCGTGCGGACTGTTGAACTCTGCTTCGGGCTGTACGGAGTGCCTGCAGGTTCCCCGCTGATGGCAGGTTCTTGTAGGCTGAGAGGGCTTGTCTCTTTTCCTTGATGAGGGGTAACATTTCCTCTGCATTGGCCTCAAACCAGTCAGCTGACTTGTTTTGCCTCTTGCCGAAGATGGACATTGCAGCATTGTAGATGGTGTCCCTAAGGTGTGACCATCTCACATTGGTGTTATTGCTGGGCGGTCCAGGTAAGACATTTTCCAGTGCCTTAACAAACTCTTCCACCTTATCGGGATTGCGAGTCTTGCTGGTGTCGATGCGAGGTCTGCCCTCTCTCTTTGCTCTGTGGAATCTCTGGGGTTGAAGCTTTACTTTGCAGCCTACGAGAGAATGGTCGGTGTCGCAGTCTGCGCTCTGGAAGCTGCGGGTCAGTTTGACACTTCCAAGACCACCGCGTCTTGTAAGCACCAGGTCGAGCTGGTGCCAGTGTTTGGACCTGGGGTGTATCCAGGAGACCTTGTGCTGGGGCTTGGTGTCAAAGAAGGTGTTGGTGATGCATAGATTGTGGTGACAGCAGAGCTCTAGGAGGCGCTGCCCGTTTTCATTCATCTTCCCAACTCCAAATTGGCCCAAGCAGGAGGGCCAAGAGCTGTGATCGGCACCGACTCTGGCGTTGAAGTCACCAAGAACGAAGACTGGCTCTTGCTGAGGTACTTCTGTAACAGCGGAGCTAAGGTCTTCGTAGAAGTTGTCCTTTGCTTCCGCAGAGGATGCCAGTGTTGGTGCCATTCCTGCTGCTGTGTGGAGCTGGAGCTTGAGGATCCTTTCGGAGCCCTCAGTGGGTGGTACAATGGAGCCCAGCAGTCTGTTCCTGACGGCAAAGCCAACACCGTGTATCTTGGTCTCTTCAGGGGGTTTACCCTGACAAAAGAAAGTAAAGTCCTTCTCCCTGAGGGTGCCGGACGAGGACAATCTTGTCTCTTGGAGGGTGACAATGTCCATCTTGAGTCGTTGTTGATAACAGCGGTCTTACGAGCATCAGTCACTTGCTGTAGGTCTTTTGAGAGGCCCGGTGTCATGGTCCTTACGTTCCATGTACCCAGTCTGATAACTGGGCTGTTTTGTTTTTTCTTTCTTTTGCCTGGTGCACAGTTATCGATCCGCTTGTCGGAGTATAGCCTAAGCCCCACGCACCCAGTGAAGCAGGCGGACCGTGGCGGGACAGCACCTTATTGGCTGGGGGCTGCCCAGCTTGAGGCGGGCGGAAGCTATCCAGATGAAATCCTAGAATTTCTCCCACCGTCGGGAGCGGCCCCTGGCGCCTCACTGTACGCCAAACGAGTATCAGGCTTATCACCGGTAACTGCTGCTCCCCGTGTTGTGTCGACGCTATGAAGCGACGCTGCAGTGTCCTCTTCAGGGCAGAATCCTGGGCAGTAGTAATGGAGAATCGACTGTCGCCCATGCAGCAGATCTCCCCTCTCCATGCCACCAATGTAGTCCAAGGGAAGGGCAGACGCCGATACACTTGGCACCAGTGTCATCGCAGGAGTTGCCGGAGTGTAGCTGAAGACAGCTGCAAACCACCTAAGGGACTCCAGCTCCAGATTTTTCCTCAGGGTTGACTCCCGAAGCCTTTCCCGTGGATGGGTATGCCGCAAGGCAGTGGAGGTTTGAGATCAGGGTTTTCCTTCCCCTAGATGAGCTGCCTTCCCAGGCTGTCGAGCCCCACCTACCCGAAGCGTCTGGTTTTGAGGCGCCAGATACCCGCCTTCGCCCCTTCTCCTGTCGGTAAAAGCAGTTCCGCCGGGCTTAGAGACTAAGCCACACAAGCAGGCCAGGAGTTGGACTTTGGTTGTTAGAGGCTCTTTGGTACGCATGCCATTGGGAGCTTTTTATGGGTATTGGGCGCTTATCCCCAGCTACCACCCCCGGCTTAACAACCTTTGGAACCACAATGACATACTAGGTCCGTGTACTCCGAACGCCTCTTTGCATTCTTGGATGACTTGTATGAAAATCTCACCCCTCAAGAAGAGAGAGATCTTGATGAACCAGGACTGACGAGCTTTGTCATTGTATGGGACAATGTCAGGTTCCACCACTCGGTCGTTGTGCGAGGATGGTTTGAGGCTCATGCCCACTTTTCCTTGCCCTTCCTCCCGCCCTACTCTCCCTTTCGGAACCCAATTGAGGAATTTTTCTCTGCTTGGCGCTGGAAGGTTTATGATCGCAATCCGTATGAGAGAGTTACTCTTCTTCAAGCTTTGGCAGGAGCATGCGAAGACATCGGTGAAGCAGCGTGTCAGTCGTGGATCCGCCATGTCAGACGCTTTTCCCCCAGATGCTTAGATCAAGAAATGATCGCCTCGATGACGAATAAATCAATAGTGTTTCTGTCATGCCTTGCCATATTGCGAGATATTTGCCTCAAAAGAAATGTAAAGTACATGGTGTGTTGGTATGCTATATCGATACAATTCACAACATGTTTTTTGAACGAGGTTGAAAGCAGAAAATGAATAAAAAACTAACATATAATTTTGGGATTTGTATTTTGTCATTATTTCACCTGTCGCAAAATGTTCGACAATGTGTCTTAGTTATATGTTGAGAGTCCTGTGTGATTTGACGTGAGTGTGAGCTTTTGTTACATGTTTCATGAGATTTGAAAGCAATTTTTTATTTTGTCATCGATATCTTAAGTTTAGTTATCCATACGAAGTGTTTCGGGACCCGTGTTATTTGTTTGGCGAGTATGCATACTGTTGCAGTTACTGTGTGAAAGCGATTGAAAAAACTGTAATGAATGGGCACGCATATGACCCAGTCCACATCTGTGGAGGACAGCCATGGCTGCGCTATGAAAAAACAGCACATCTGACCCCTGGGGTACGTAAGGGGGAGTGGCTGCCCCTTACAAAGTTCAAATCACATTGTACTACTAAAAACATCAATATCAGTAACAATATCAGCAACAATATCAGTAACATACCCATAAAAACTAATGCTACATGTAAACTCATCTGTGTACATGTACATGTATTAGGCCTGGGTTGTCTTCGAATCCTGTTAAAGACGCCATTTTAATAACATACAAGAGTAGGCAGGAGCTGGGGTGGTGGTGGGTAAATTTATCCAACTTGCACAGAAAGCTGTGACAGAATGAGACACACACATGTGCATTTTCCCTCCTACACTTTAGCACTGTGTTCTACAGCTGTGTCCTGATTGGTCCAATCTTGGTAATGGTCTAACATGATTGGTTAAAAAATCCCTGTTGTGATTGGTCAGAATTATACATAAATTAGTGCCAGGATCCTTCTCAGAATCCTTTTCAGGATTCCAGCTTTTGGAGAAAAGTCAATTTTGCAAGTATTTAAAGGGTTAAACTAAGGATTTTTGTGTGTGTTGTAATAGAGCATTTTATACACTTCACAATATTAAGCTGTTGGAATTTACACACTGGCCCTCATGGCAGTGTAAATTGCAAAATAAGCTGGTTGAAACCATGAGTAGCAGTAAACACTTGTTTCCCCAAGTATAATGAATTTTGTCAAAATAAATGCATTGTGACAAAATCTCTTACTGATATAGAAACCGCATGCTGGTACCATCATTAGTTTAAAAATTATGTCGGAACACCAAGAGACGTGATGAAGTGGCCCTATTTTGGCCTGTAAGTCCAAATAAAAGTTCCTGACTCAGTTAGCTTGATCGCATCAAAAAAGTCTTAGCATGTTTTATTACACTTCTGACAACGGAATTGAAGAATTAAATTTAAAACAATATAGTAAGTGTAACAGTTTTTACACATAATTATTGACATGATGAGATAAATGAGAGGCATGACTGTCGGTAAGCCCTCCGAAGTTTGTTTCAAGTAAATCTCCCGGCAAAACACTGTTGCGTTTTATGTCAAAGCCATAAAATCTGACGCAGCTGTCAGACAATTCATAATCTTTCTGAACATATTGGATGAGAATGAACAATTGTTTGGACGGCTGTTTGCGCAGAATTCCTCATCAATCACGAAAAAGTTATTTAATCAGCTTTTCAAGTTGTAAACTGGGACCTACACAACTTGAAAGGACTTTGTAAATTGTACTCTTGGCCAAACCTGACGTCGAATTTTCGGTATCTTCAAGCCAGACATTTCCCACAAGCTAGACAATTGTGGAGGACCTCAACAGGTTGCCGGGAAATATCAAATTCTCTCTACTTCTATATAGTGTAAGGACTCATGAAGTTTTTATATAGGCAAAGTTGTTTATTGAATCAAGTTCAAAGGTTAAACTAACAGCACAGACTAGACAAATTGTGTAGAGTTAATATGTTAATGATACACTACTGTATTTGTCATGTCTGAGTATTGATAATCTTTGCGCAATCGTTGTATTGCGTATGCTTACTGTAGTCGCCATACGTTTAAGGAAACGAGCGGTTTGTAGCACTGAATAATGTCTATTTCATTACTTGTTAAATATCTGAAATCGGTAAGTACATATACATATATTATTATACATTTCTAATGATTTTGACATTGTTACTTTTAATAGCATTTACAAACATAACAATTTGGCTGAAGTGTATATTTTGATACGCAATTTTCCCCTAAGACTCCATTTTGAGAGCTGCTTAATGAACTAAGGGGGCATCTGTAGTTTTTTCCTGTTGCATATGTGTCTCAGTTTAAGATTAGCGTTGTTTTTACAAAGCTAAGTTGCTTTTGCTAATCATTTCAGCGCATCGTTTACTCATATCCAGTATATACATTGCTCTGAATAGTTAAAGTTGGGAAATATAATTGAGTTAATTCCCTTACAGACATTATTATTTAAATTGTACTCCCAGTGCTTACGAGGACTTTCGAGAGAGAAAAAAGGCGCAGGTTTTATTTGCAGGTAAAACTCAAACATACGATCTCTTGTTTGACAGATCTCGACCTTCGAGCGGACAAAGACGGCCAAAGAAGATGATGACACGCCGAGTGTATGTAGTTAGTGTTTATAATGATAAGCTTTGGAACATTGAAAATAAAAAAAAATCTGTACATAAAGAAAGAATTGTTATTTTATGCATTTATGGCGTATATGTATTTATATACCAGTTGAATCATTATTCGGGTAAATGTAGGTTTTGTCCTTCGACGACGTTGGAAATATTCTCCTTTCTTCAGCGACATCAAATTACGACCTTTTGGCAATTTGAAAGCTGAAATTCCGAACTTAATCAACTTCAGTGATATTTGCAATTTCGTTTAACTTGAGCAAAATAGTAATTCCGTTCGATTAAACCCCATACAAATATCGATGTATTAGAAGCAGCCCATAACTGTAGCTACGATTTTCGATATTGCATCCTTTGCTTTTGAAGTACCTCTCACAAGCATTACATTCTTTGTATTTTCCAGAAGAAAGAATATAAGCCTTCTATTTTGAAGTTCAAGAGACAATCCGTCGCTGACGTGTCTCCAGGGGAATGGCTATATCTCATCCTGTCCATCTTCGCTTTTGCGTGTGCAGCGGCTCTGTCATTCATTATGTTTGCAAAAGGAAAACCGGATTCGCCACAATTTGTATTGGCAATTGTTTTGGGTATCACAGCGGGTTAGTGACACTTAAGTTTAAATACATTCAGACTAAATGTTGTTTGTAGGTGTCTTTTATGCTATTTACTTGAACGAATTTCGGCTGTGTCACCTTTTAAAGGAATTGCAATTAAAAGTCCAAAATTTCAGACTTATAAGGCGTCGGACCTATGAGGCGTCGGACGCGGACTTATGACACGGCCCCATTCAATACATTCGATTTACAGAGGATGGGATGATTGATTTGGGATTTACTAGTTATCACAATTGGTATTCAAAGTTGGCCATGTTTTACAGATGCTATTTTTGAAGTGTGACCTCGTGTCATTCACATCGCATCAACAAACAACACACAACATAATCGAACTAGGACCGTAAAAACAGAAGCACCAACACAAGCAACACGCTACCTTCATTCAATATAATTGTATGAAAGTTAATTATTGAAATTAATTATATTTTGTTTCTGTAATCGCGAACTACTCATACAATCCACATTGTTTATAAAAGGTATACACATTTTAACTTATACTTCCGTTGAAGGGAAAAAAATGCATTATCCAGGAAAACAGTTAAAGGGAAGAGGTGAATTGTCCTGTGATTTCCTAGATAGATAATGTATATTAACAAATAACCTAACTTTTTTTTTTAATTAAAGAAAGTTTTAAACCCATATTTTTGTTGAAACAATCATTACAAACAAAACTCAGATGATAACAATATAATCGATTTGGCATCCACGAAAACGATGCAAGTAATTTGACATGTTAGGTGGATTTGCTTTTGAAATATATAATTAAAGACTGTATCTCTCTTGTTTGTAAAGTGTTCCTTCTGGTGTATCCTGTGCACGGTGTGTTTTGGAGGATGCCTTACAGCCTTCTACTGCATTGCCTGTTTAACGTGGTGCTGGTTGCCTACTGCATAGTGTATTTCTACACACTGCCACAGGATAAGGAATCCATACCAAATGGGGAACAGATGCTGAATGGAGATCAAAAGTTTATGATCGTAAGTAAAAGTTGTCAATGTAAAAATAAGGTATTGCAATATCTTTTCATTCATATGAAGTACGTTTTTGTGGTTTATTAAAAAAAAATGTGCAGTACCTTCTTTCAGTGAACCTAGTTGATACTTTTTCCCAGGTTGCAACATTGACAATGCTCTTAGCATCGTGACTCACGTGATCCCTAGCATAATACAGGTTTATGTCTTGTGGAAAGCGCCCCTTGAACAATGACATTGCCAGAATGGTAAACAGCCAACATATAGCAGGATAGCTCAGTTTTTGAATCGCTGAAACTGCAATGAGTAGGTCGCAGGTTCAAACCGAGCTCCAGTCAATTTCAAAATTGTTCAATTCCCAAAAGAGTCATTCATATTTAGTTAAGAAATCAAGTTGGGGTCCTTAATTATTAGTCATGTTTGCATAATTCTTATAGAACACTCTACAAGTGTTGTATTTTTGAAAACAACACCTCAGGATTCACTGATTTTTTTTCTGTTGCAGATAATTGTGGTCTTGGCTGCAACTGTTTTTGTTGCGAACGTTTTGCTTGCTATGTATTGGTTCAGAAAGTACTGGCAGGCAAGAACGATGATATTTCCGTGGGGAGCAGCGACATATAATCAAGGTAACTCTAAGATTTAAGTGCGTATAAGGCTAACCGGGACTTCACTCCAGCGTCTGTGATAATGCTGGGGCTTTTAATAACATTGACTCTAAATCAATTTTAATTTTCAATCTTAAACAGTCGGTAAAGCTCACTCCATTTCTCAAAACATTTATTTTCACACAGATTGTTCAAAAAGATTAACAAAAACCCAATATATAAAAGCCAGATTTTTAGTACCATTTAGTGTTGTAGTACTTGTTTTACGTTTTGAATGTCATGTATTGCTAGATGAGAACGTCAAACATCTGTTCGTGATGTGTTTGCTGTTGTTGGCTCTTCATCTGGAGGTAAGTATACAAATAATGAGTGCCATTGAAGAGTGTATATAAGTAAAATGGAGTGAATAATTTAATGAGGTGATAAGGGAATGCTCAATCCCACGAGGTGAAGCCAAGTGTAATATGGAACAATCTTTTTGTAACTGAATTAACCTATTCTTTCCATTGCACGAACGTGAATAATTCATTATTCGTTTTATACAACACCGGATTAAATCCTCGTCATATAATTTGTCAGAGCCGACATAAGCGTGACCGTGCAATTCCATTTACCGTGGATTGGACCTTCTGTTTTTGCCGTGCGGTCGTGTTGTGGGTTGGGAGGAATAATTCAGTGACAAGTGATCAACGACCCACCAATTTGTTCGGGCGTTGTATAATATGGGTTAGCTCTTGAAACACACTCGGAAGAACTAAGTCACTGAACTCACTTTCAATGCTGTACATTTATTTTGCTTTTAATGCTACACATTTTTTTAAGCTACACTGTCTGATAAGGTCAGAACATTTTTTTTAATGATCTGTCAAGTTTGTTATATCTGATTTTTCAAGGTTATTTTGTGTACTGTATGTTCTAGCTGAATGTTCTATTGTGAATACTTACTTAATATGTAGGTTGAATGTCCTTACTGTGCTAAAAGGACTCATTTTTGTACTGTATACTTTCCGGCAGCTAACGTTTGTGGCACTTGTCCTGAAGATTGACGAGACAGGATTGGCACATTCAGAGATTGGGAAGCTGGTTGGAGGAGTTATGTATTCCACTATTATGTGTGTCATTGGCTTCTTGTTTGTAAGTAGTCAATACTGTTGTGTCTTTTTCAGTGAATGTGAATATTCATACAAATAAAATGAAATAAATTTACTCTGACAAATACAATTATACGGGTATGAGGAGTGTCTCAGAGTTGATGGAATTGGTGCTGTTATATTTTTCAGTTATTCAAAAAATGGAAACCGCTGGTGTTTATCATCCCGTTGGCAAGTTTGATTGAGCCGGTCTACATCACATACAACCTGATAAATGTGAGTATGATTTTAATACGTAACAAACCCATCTTCCTCTGTTCCATTCTGCCAATGAAGTTTGCTCGTGCGTTTGAGATTGTATTTTTTTTGTTTATAACGGCTGAAATTAATTGAGTACTTTTCAACTGAGGTATAATTAAAGTGGAGGATAACATACTTTTGAAATATTTCAACTATTCTGGGCAGGGTTAAATGATTTCTTAACACACAAAAACAACCGAGTAATTATAAATTTCCTTTCAACAGACTGGACAGACCACGCAAGGTTTCCCCGATGAGTTCGTCCCAGCGTGCATCATTGCTGTCAGCATCGCTAATATTGCAGTGCGGATCTCTGTATGCGGCTCTCTGATATATATATACAAATACATTCGGACCAAAGCTGGTATGTTAAATTCTTGGGGAAAACATATTTTACTTAATCTTTTTCTCATCTCTGTACCGACGGATTAATTATTGGGGCCTTTGTTATGTTCAATTTTTTTTTTTTACTAAGTCATTTCCATCCCTCAAACCAAAATAATGAAACCTTACACTTTGTAAAGCCAATATAATTCTTTTTGGAGGAGGGGGAGGCTAACTATTTGTAATCTCCTCAGTTCTCCTTCAGATACAATGGAGGTGTGTATATGACTTTTGGGGGAAAACCGTTCTTGTCTCTTAAAACGTCAATGTAGAATAACAACTAATGGCAATCATTTTGTGAAATTTGTTATTCTACCTGTAATATTTTTTCTTGAGACAAACTCTGTGTGCCAAATGCCATGCTTGTATCATCAAAGGCACAATTGCCACACATATTTCCCCTATCTACCCCACTATACCATGAACAAAATTTTGAGAGAAAAAAATAATCCATTATTAGAGCGTCATGCATTGGTTCGCCAACCAAAGTATTGGTTGGGTAAACCGACCACCCTATTTTGGATCATCATTGCACATCATCGGATCTCTTCAATTAATCACGGTGTCAAGTTAAAAACCATTGCACCTTTTGGACAAAGGAAAAGTATCTCATTTAAATGTAGACGTTTACCTTGGCATATGACATATAACATTTATAATTCTTTTGGTTTAAAAGTAAAGTTTAGAAATGCCCTCTATGTTTCATTTGAAAACGTCACAACATTGATGCTCAATTTGTCATTAAACATGAATCACATTGTGGGTGCAAGAGGGCAAATAAAAGTTCACCATAGTTAATAGGCCTAAAATGAAAAATTCCCAGAGGAATGTCGAAACGCGCCTTCCGTAAAGATACAGCTTCCTTTGATAGGCCAGTTCTAATCATCCAATGTTATACTTTGCACCTTTTCTCTTGCAAAGATGACGAGGAAACACAACTTGTGGAGATGAAGCCGCTAGAGTGAAGGTCCTCGTGTTCAACATCTATAAAGGTCGACGGGGGTGTGTCCTAACCGACATTTGCATAAAAGAATTTAGAAGAGAGAAGAAATTTATTTAATTATTTGGATAATAAAAACCCTATTTATTTATTTATGGGTTTTTAAAAATCTTTCGTTCTGGTGATCGTTCTTCATAAATGACCTTTTATTGTAACAAACCGTAATACTTCAGGTTCCGAAGGGGATGTTCGTAATAGTTAAATAATTGTTATAGCGGTGTTCGTTATAGTGGAATTTCTTATTTGATTTAATTTAAAAAATAATGTATAAATCAATTATACATTTAAAACACATAGTATACAGCAGGCGTTAAAAAATCTAGTGACGAGGGAAAAATACCTTTAAAACTAAATGTTCAAACCTAGTGGAGAGAAGTAGAAGATGATAAAGATAACTTTAGTTACTTTTTTCAAAAGACAGGAAAATCGAAATGAAGAATACTTTTGAACATCAAGAAAACTTAAAGATGAATTTAGAGCGAATTAGGCAGATACAATAAACGGATATGAGAAAAAGACTGAGAGATAGTAATGGTTAAATCATGAAATATACGTAAAATCATTAACATAATGTGAACAACCATAAAAGCTTAAATAGGCAACGTTCAAAAATAAAAAGAACACTTAAATTGGTGATTTGCTGCATTTTTTTTTTTTTTTTTACATTTGCTGCGTTCAAATTCGTTTCTTTGCTTCACACTGATTAACGTATGATATACTTCAATGTATTACTATCAAGTTATACCAAACAAACCGCACCATTTAAGCTTTTGGAATTTTGGTAGTTTTATTTTCATGTATTTCCTTAAAAAAACACAGTTTTAACACATGGTTAGTCTATTTTATTCTTTTCTATATATTTCTTTTTTTCAACTGGTGGCCTTTTCAAAAAAAGGGGAATCCACTGGTCTCCCATGGGTCCAAGCAAACATAGTCGACATTAAAAAAAAAACCAATCAATATTAACAAATACACATTTACATAAAGTCAAACTAGTCATCAAGCATATGGAAATTGGACCTGCTCAAAACTAATATAGCCTACTGGATGCTCTGTAGACGATGTTACAGTATCCATAATACCACTGCCAGTGAGTAAGTGCCATGACTGCAAGTAATATGTACACAAAGGGTTTAATTCCGTTTTTCTCGATGCTTTATTGGACTACAATGTAGCACTTAGTTTGAGACTTTGCATCCAGATGAAAATAGATCCACACTACCTATATGAAGCCAATTTCGAAGTTTTCTCCTCTTTGATATATAAATTAATTTTTGTTTGTCGGTTTTATTTTTACCAGTTATAAATCCATGCTGTGCCTTGCTATTATTTTATAATCATTAGTCTGTTTACGTATTTTGTTTTCTTTCCTTAATTTTTTACTGTGTAACAATGCCATTGATTGAAAACACATACGTTTGTCATTTAGTTGGCTTCAGGTCATTTTCTCATTTTCGATTTGACTGCTTCTTTAGAGACAGACGGCTTCCATCTTTATTTTATGTAAACAAATACTCCAGTAAAAAAATAACCTTTGCCGCAAGACGGAAAAAAAATACGTTTTCATGCTCCCACGATGATGTAAAGACCCCAAATGGTCTAGGCGTAATATCAAACCAAAAATAAAAGAGAAACGACGACTTATTGTGTAAGACATAAAGTAAATCACAGAGAGCAGCCAGTGGTTTTACTGGGCATTTACTGCCGCTATAATGTCACAAATGACGGTTTCTGTTTCCCGATGCCACTCGTCTACTGTTTTCGTGTTTGTTATCCAATCATCTCTGTAGCCATTGTCAATTGTCATACCTGTCATACATTTCTGTCACGTGTCTGTCCTGACGTCACTCTTTCCATTATTTTTCTTTTTCTTACCTACATATTCAGCATACTCTCACGTTGTGCTGCGCCCCATTTTGTGACTGTTGTCTATTCCCATTTGTCTGCATGAGACTTTCTTTGCCAAATATCCTATAGATGTGTTTCTCTACCAAATTTGGAAGATTCCTCATTATTAGTGTATAACGAACTTCTTTGAATATATTTTGTGATTTCAAGTTGATAATGTAACAACCATTTGAATATAGATCAATGCTATATATCTGCAAATATTGTAACTCATATAATAATTACAAATGGAATAACTTGTAATCTTATAAACTCACAGGGTTATCCACAGGATTCAAATTGTATCAGTAAACGTGTGAAGTACTTTTGTGTGTCTTTGTGTTGACAGTAAATCGGACTTACAACGAATGACGTGTATGTTTACTATTCGGCAAATTAATCCGCCAGACATAATTGAACAAGCCACCTACAGCTTTCGTCGAGTTTGAAAATTTGAAGATATAAATTTGACAGTGCAGTTGCAGCAACTCCCCGTACATGATAAATGACCATTTACCATAGTCTTCCAAAACACAATACAAGCCCCTACAATTCTACCAAAATTATCGAGCAAATAAAACTGATAGCTATTAACCGGTTATGGCCCGGCGGGGAGACATGGCTATATCGGTTACCTGGTTCTAGTAGCCACACACGAAATGTTCGTAAAAAAAAATCCGTGATAGCCGTGCGAGCATGTTTAGTTTGATTGTAATCAAGGCCTACTAAAGGTCGTTCTTTCGAAGGTCGGGGGTCAAAGCAGTTTCGAGCATAAATGACTAAAAATGAGGTAGAGTGTAATCCTGTATCGCACCCATCTGACATTATTATTACGCATTTTATAGAATCTCGCATTCCTGCTTAATCTTTCAAAAGATTACCAAAGAATATGGAAAAATGAGGCAAAATCTGCCCTGCACCAAGCAGACCAAAATAATTATTCTGAATCGAACGAGTCCAAATTTGTTTTATTATTATTTATCGGGAACTGCATGGAACGGTCAATATATACCGTCATTATATAGAAATAACATACGATAACGTACACTCTAAGTAAATACAAATTCAACAATTATCGATTGCTGATGCAAATGAGGAACCTTTGAACACGTGCTTCCTAGCAACATCATAGATTGCATTACACATGTGTGCACAACACCGTAAACAAGAATTTTATCAGAACTTAAGGGTTATGCCTGCCTTACCATGTCTGATACTGTATTTGTATAGTGTATGTCAATGTTTGTGTATAATGCAACAATTTTTCCCGTAGTCACCTGCGATCCTAAATTAAAAGAATTGTCGAGTTAGTTTTGCATACGTACGGTTGTCACTGAACTCAAATTGTAGAAGATGGTGGTTTTACTATTGATGTTTTTGTTGCTATGGTAATGAAAATATGTCCATTTTAAGCTGACTTTATCCTAGGCCTTACAAGTTTGTAAATGCAAAGTAAGCGAGTATTCGGACATTTAAATAAAAAAATATCGGAATTACCGATACATAATTTGGAGAGTATAGTCATTACCCTTAACAACGAAAAAATCTTTCCGATCGGGTAATCATATATTGAGTTATTGACAATTGAAAACAAGTTCCGCCTTTCCATTTTGTCCACGGCGACTGATATCTGACTGCCGAAATAAAAACTCGAGTTGAAACTTGCATGTGCGAAAGAGGCTATCAAGTAGAGGCCAGAGGCAACAAAACAATCCGTTTCCAAGACTTCTTCCAAATAGAGAAATGACCGTTGTTGCAATGACCAGCTGTTTTGAGAAGACCCCTTTAATGTGACGTCACATGAAGTGTGATTATGTCAAAATGAAGTTACTTGCACTTTTATTTATAACACATCCCGGTATAGGTACATATCAAGTTACAACCAAATCGACCCTAGCTCTTCATATACAGTACTCACATGACATGTGATGCATGGTCATGACGTCACTTCATTATTATCTAAAACAAGTTCCTATCTATATACCTAAACACCTTTGAGCCAATCTGATTCGTACCTTAGAAAATATAAAAAATGCATCTTTAATGTGACCTTACATGACAAGTGATTTAATGTTACGTCACATTACAAATGATTTCGTCATGATGACATCACTTAACACATTTTCAATCTATAACACATCCCGGTAACGATAGTTTTTATTACACAACTATCTGGGGTACCTTGTGCCCTTTCCTATGGGGAATTTGTACTTCAAAAGTTATAGGGATTTGAAGAAAGTACATTTAATATAAGTCACGTGACACATGATGACGGCATTGTTACGAAACTCATCTGGACCATTTTCGGCTGCTGGTTAAAGTATCTGCCATGTCTGAAGTCAATCAGATATATGAAAGTACCAAATTGTATGGTTTGAAGAAAATTGTGTACAAAACCTATGGAGAAAAAAAAAACACCTTTAATGTGGCGTAACTCGACACCCGATGAATTCTTTTAGGACCATCTTAGGAGGTGCTCGAAGTATGTACCAGGTCGATCGGATTTACGAAAGTGCCAAAGCCCACTGGTGGAAGAAATACGTGTACAAACCCTGTGGGCAATGACTGGAAAAGGAAGGAGATAATAGTTACTCCTTATGTTGTTAAATTGTAAGTCACGGTTAATGTTTTTAAAAACTAATTAAGGAAACACATTTCTAAACTTACACATTTATGTTGTGATTGTTCTTCAAATATAATAGATAGTAATGTTGAAAATTCATTAAAGTCCAGAACTCATCTGCACCACTGTAAATTGTTTACATTTTTATGTAATTTCTTTGGATTTTTTTTGTAAAGTGCCTGTAAAATTGAATTTTCATTTACTTTGATGGTTTGTCTCTGTACTGCCATTTTAAATCACCCATAGGCCTGAATTATAAAGAAACATGCCAATGTTCTGCTGAATAACACACACTTGTCATGTAATTAATTAATACCCTAATTTTGTTCGTGTGTCGTTCATTGGGTGGTCGAATTTCTGTTTTGGCTGGCTCTAATTCAAAAGTAACATATAAACCTGTGGATTACAAAGTTACAATTTTATCGCCGTTGTCAAATAATTTGTTCTGAATTTAAAAAGGTGAACCTTCATGGATAAGCGAGATTAAATTAAAAACAGGTGTTATCTGTATAGAACAACGGGTGTTGATTGTTTTACCTAAAAGGGATCCACGATATATTACATTTCAACCGCAGTTTTGTTTCGTCTCTCAGTAGGCACCTCACGGTGAGTAAATTCAACGATGTAAACAATACTGTGGAACAAGTGCGATTCCATAAGATATCGTTAGCTTGCAGATCTAACAGAAATAGATGATATGCATTATATTATATTGTGTACCCGTAAATTTAGGTGTTCTTTGAACCGTCACACTCTTATCAAAATATTTACACTTGTGTGCTTGATTGGTGATCCATGCTTGAACATCGGACTCTAAAATAGGCATGGTTGCAAAGACAGACTGAGCGAACGGTAATACTACGGGCGTGTTGAAGAGCAGCCATTTTTAAGAGCAGCCATATTTAAGAGGATCAAGTTTTAGTCACCGGGAATCGCTGATAAAACATACAGTTTATTCCTACAGATATCTGAGTTTTTTGTTATTATGTACGTGTAAAAAGCAACTGCTTTTACATGAATATACAATTGTTGAAATTAGTGGCAGTGGTTAGGAGTTGTGCTATTTTCATAGAAGTAGCTCATTTTCCAGTCTGCACACGAAATTAGTTTTGCCTCTTTTAAATATGTGAGGACGTCCAAGTGAGTCAGTCACCCATGTTAGGTTTTGATTCGTTATCACACTGCCACAGCAGTACACCTTTTCAATAAATGTGTTGAACTATGGTCAGTGTGTTGGTTAGCTTGTGTTCTTTGCTATACCATCACCTTTCTTCGAAATGAAACAATGGTTATACACAAAACTTTAACCAAATATATCAAAAATACCAGCCTATAACATATCGTTTCAGGTTGCTGTTACACCATAAATAATTAATGCTCAGTAGATAGGAAGTTCTGAAAGAACTTATCCTGCTTTTTATTAACTTCGTTAGGTAATTTTAGTTCTGATAAGAACAGTCCTGCTTTAAGTTATAAAAGAACTTGGTTTCAACGTTCCGACTAGCTTTCTCTAGTCATCCTCAGGAGACTCAGTAGAGTTGAAAATGCTGCTGCTTAAGTAAGCTATGCAAGGGTAGGGAGTGCTTCAAGATTATTGGTTGTCTGTTGGGCATTGTCAATTGGCTGTGAAGCCCGCTGAGTGCCTGCTCGCTCAGGTGTACGTTGACTGTGAGCCATGAGTGTTGCAACAAGGTATTAGTGAATGCCATATGTTGCTTATGAAATAGCCGATGTCTTGTGATACAGTGCCATGTTTGTGGATCTCAATAGCTTCCCTGATACGACGGGTGTACCAGTGTTTCTCTGGGGCTATGATTTCCGCTTGTTCCCAATCAACGGCATGATCAAAATCAGCAGAGTGTTTGACAATGGCAGATTTTGTCAAGTTTCCCTCTGCGCTCGTGTGCTATGTGTTCTTTATGCCTTGCAGTGAGGTCTCTGCCGGCCTCGCCAATATGGGAAGGGAAATTTCCCCCAACCAATTAGCAACAAAATGATTTCGCCTCTCTTTTCTTTTTTCCTTTTTTGTGTTCTTCTTTTAGGGGGCTGGGGTGGGGGGGGGGGGGGGGGGAGGGGGGGTAGGGAGGGGGGCCCGAGCTCGGCGGGGGGGGGGGGCGAGCTCGGCGGGGGGGATCGCCTCCCTTGCCACCCCCCCCCCCCCCATGGCTGTGTTACGATTTGATGAGAGTAGGTTGGCGGCAACTTTCCTTTCGACTGCTGGATTCGGGTTCTTCTTTAGGCGGGCATAGGTATCTGTGTTGAGGATATCCTGAACCTTTTGATCATAATATTTTAAATTGGGAGGTTGTGAGTGCTTCAAGACTTGGTGTATTTGGATATGGTTATTGTCTGCCTTTTGTTTGTCCATCTTGGGGATAGAAGGTTCAATCGATTAAATGAACTCCTCCACCAGGATCTTATAGCCTTGAATCTTATAGCCAATGATATATCTCATTTGCACTTTAATTGATAAATTCTATATATTAGTTTTTATTATTAAATTTGGGTCCAGATCATTCTGACTCACTCTGTTTATTTCAGGCTCAGAATACAGGGTCGAAATACGTGACGATTAAAACTCCGCACACCTGCCCCGCTGGATACCCTACTTTCTGCCGGGAGTTCAAATTGTTTGGGACCAAATATTTCAGGAGACAGTGTAGTTCAGCTATGTTAATACATGTATCCCATTTGCTTCTGTTACGCCTTGTAATGTAACAACTGTTATTGTTAACCAATCAGGATAGTGATTTTTTTGTCGTAATTTGTTTCTCAACATTCTTCCAAATTTAAATTGCGGACAATAAATGGATTTCGGGGCCGAAGAGCTCGTGGTATGAATATATCCCGGGAGCCGCGAGGCGCGATCCCGGGATGGTAGTTAGGGTTGCTCGCCACCGGGGGGAGAGAATAACTTTTTCTCGGAACAAACTTCAATTTGAAAACGATTTATTTCCAGACTTGATTCATTGACGTGGAAGCATGAATAAAATATAACAAAAACCCCTAGAGAAAAAAAAGTGAAGAATAACAAGGTTTAAGTATTACTCAAACTTTGTTATTCTTCACTTTTTTCATAGTATTGGGATAAAATTACATCTTACTCCCAATATTATGAATTAAGATAGGTTTAAAACTTATTCCAAGTTATTTAAAATCAATATACTTAGATACTTAGGTATACAAAGCTGACATGTTGTGTGTTTGTTTTTCCTTGCTTATAGTTTGACTCGCCCAATGCAGTAAAGAAATAAAACCTTGTTCCTGTGATTAATCCCTCATAATCTTCATACCAGCCATATATAGGTCGAGGCCTAGTACTAGCAGTGTTTTACCGGTTAAAGCCGTCCAAAATTTGCGGCCGCCCGCCTGTTTGGAGTGAGCATTCCAAAGAGAGAGCGCGAGGAAACTGTTTGTTACATTAAGTAAACAGAACAGCTTGTTAACATATTAATACGCTGTGGGAAAAATCCTCATAAAATAATCTCTAAATAACCTACATTATAGTTGTAAGTCAAAACATCCGAATGATACAATTATTAAAGTTCTGACCAGGGTTCAAAAGCCTTATACGTTTATATTTACTTTTACAAAATAATGTTTGCACTAATTATTTATCGGAGGTATACACGCAGTGATCTGTCCGTGAGCGGGAGCCACGGAGGTCAAAGGTTCTTATGTTGCATATGACAATATGTAATTACAGAACCTATGCAAATGACTACGTATAGCCCTATTTGCATATAAATGAATAGTAATTGTCCAATTGTCTGAAAACAAAACATAGAGGTCGCACTCGTCAATCCACGGTCTCCGACTTATATAACGAAAAAAATGAAGACCTGTTGGCCCGTCGATGAATTTAGAATGATTTCATATAAAGGTGCGAGGCTCTGTTCACAAAAATATCGGCATTTATTGATTTTATTTCATTTTACATTATTTTAAATGGGTTTGTTTTCTGTACCAATCTTTCGTTCCTTGTGTTCATTTAGTCGTGCCGTGCTGTGTTCTACCCTGCCGTGCCCTGCCCTGCCCTGTCTTGTCTTGTCTTTTCATTTTGTTTAGTCTTTTCCTGTCTTGTTCTGTCTCAATTTGTTTAGTCTTTTCCTGTCTTGTTTTGCTCTGTTTTTAGTTTGTTTGTTTGTTTGTTGGTTTTGTTTTGGTTTGTTTGTTGGTTTGTTGGTTTCGTTTTGGTTTGTTTGTCTGTTTTCCCCAGTCTTGTATAATTTGCATGTTGTTATGTTTTAACGCCAGCTTTTCTTGCCTTTGAAAAGTTTTGTTAGGGTTTTAACTGTTAATCCTTTGAATCTAATTATCTTTTGAAGTTTTAGGTTTAAGGCGGTCTTATCTTGCATTGAACTTTGTATCTAGTTTAAATATATTTGTGTATGTTACATGTACCATTCAAGTTAGGATTGACCGGCTTTCGAGTCACAGTGTTTTATTATACTTTTGTCAATCCTGGCCAGCTTGGATTGGATTGTTTTTGTTTAGTTTTGTTTACTTTTGTGGATTGCTTGTTATATCTTGAAATTTGGCCGAATAAATAATAATAATAATAATTACTCTTTTCGCCCCAATAGGGTGACTTTCCCATAGACTTGTGCACAAACCTAAACTGTCACCTAACCCAAGTTTACCTTATGTTTTTTCCACGAAATTTAGTATTTATACTAATTGGACCATAAGGAATCGATCTAGATGGTTAGCGACGGCAAAATTCCTTGTCCTAAGTGTCGTTTTCATAAAAGGGCGACAGTAATTTTGTCGCCTCAATAAGGTGTATCGCCCTATTGTGGACGGAGTTCGCAAAACCTGTCGCCCTATTACAGTAATAGTAGTAATAGTAGTAATAATAATAATAATAACAACGACGACGACGACGACGACAATAATAATAATAATAATAACAGGCGACGACGAGGCGATCCGCGGCAGATATGAACGGGTATATACAAGTACTATCAATGCATTTACTCATAACTAGCCTTAAAGGGAATGTACATCATTGGCTTTTGCTGAAATTTTCAGAAATGAACTATTTGAGAGGTTAGTATAATAGATCAAATATTGTTACACTAACATTTTTGAAGTTGGAAAAGGTTGGAAAGGGTTGGAAAAACCAAGAAAAACAAAAATGTTCAAGTAGTCTGGTTCCCTGACTCCACAAAAGATAAAATGGATCAATTTATAGATGATGGGAAATTGTAAGGCAAGGAAACCAGTCTAGCTGGCCTGCACCCGTTCATGAACATGTAACCAATAGCAAAATTTGGACTGAAAAAATGGTAAATTTGGAGCAGTAGTTGAAAAATAGTTAGGCTTTTCCAACGCTGGTCGGCCGACCACCGTTGGAAATGTTTACAAAAATACAATTTTCTTGAAAATGACTTCACACCAGGTGCCATTATTTTACAAGGTGCTTGAGACTGTCATTTACCAACATCCTAGTAAGGTATTTCGTAAAAACTTGGTAGTTTTATTTTTCGATGTTTGCAAATGTTGTATATTCCCTTTAAAAGGCCAGTGATCTTTTGAGTAACAAAACCTTGTCCTCGATTGAAATTCCTCTAAAAATGCAGCCTTTAAACAGGGGCGTAAATCCGGTTGGTGGGGGTGGGGTTTATATCTGTCGATGAATTTGACCCAAAAAAATGATGTGAGCTTTTTGATTTAAGCGCGAGTGTACATATAGATGTACATCTGTATTATGAACAGCTCCCCCATAGTCTTATTTGGTATCCACCCTCCCCCGTTCCCGCTTTTCGAATTTCTAAGACCCGGTAATGTTTGTATTTTGGTCATCCCCTTCCCTCTCTCCCGCCCACTCGCCGTCACAGACTTACGCCACTGCCTTCAAACCTATTTTAATCACCCTATGGACTCAATACAAGTCTTCCCAGAATTTCAACTGAAAAAAAATGAGAACCTATGTGGACGACAGCGGTGATCAATGTAACAAGGGGATTATCTGTAGAGTACCACTATTGTTTTACACCAGTGTTCCAATCAGGGTCAAAAATCCCAATGTGTTGAATTTACACCGCAGTTTTTACAGTCTCTGTCACAGCTGGGCACTTTAGTAATTCAACCTTGTAGCAATATTCCGAAAACAAAATGAGATTCTGTTACACAAACAATGATACAAACGTAAACCTGCAAATTTACCAGAACTGGATGATAATCACATATTTTAGTGTATATGTTATTGTATAGATAGGTGACCTTTGAACCGTCACACTCCAACGATTATTTTTTGTACGTGTGCGTGATGGACGGTCGAAGCTTGACGCCATAATAAATGAACAGTTGGAAAGACAGACTAAGGAAACAGTATTATAGGCGTGTTGAAGAGGAACCATTGTTCAAGAGAAACAAGTTTTAGACACCGGGGATCGCTGACGAAAAATGCAGTATATCCCCATAGATGTGTAAGATTATGTATGTCAATAGCAACTGCTATCTTCGCAAGCAGCCTGTCTGCTGCTTATGACATATGTCCTCTAGGCGATGTTAAGTTATATCGCCCATTCCATGTAGGATCGGGCATTGCAATGAGCTTGTTCAATAGACCTTTCATTTAACATTCGCATTGTCGAATAAGCATAAATAAAGATTATACTGTATTCATAAACTAGTATTTTGGTTATCATTTTAATAGTAGTCATTCTCATGGGTTATAGAGGCATTAATCTGTATGACCGAGCACGTGACCCTTTCCTCTTTTTTTCACGCTCCGCCATTGGGCATACAAACCTCGATCTGGCAACTTTACAAAATAAAAAGGGCCGGTTCAGTGATCTGAACCCCGACACGGGAATCACTGAACCGGCTATATATATTGTGTAAAGTTGCCAGTTCGAGGCGTGCATGCCCATGGCGGAAGTGGGAAAAGAGCGATTACAGTTGGTAATCATCATCAAGGCCGTATTTCAAACGGATGATTCTGGTTCAGCTTCGGCTGCACGTCTGCCCCAGGAACCAAAATAATAGGAGAGCCTCAAACCCGTTACATTTAAATGAATTAAAGTATAACATGAACAATGTATCTGTACAGTTTATATATATAAAGAGATGGTGATAAACATTTCATTAAAGTAGACCGGAATGCCAAAGTGCTGTCAGACCAAAGTAAGGTAAAACAAAGGCTATGTATGATATTCTAGTATCTTCTTGAAAAAGTGTTTTCAGGAAATACTGAAGTTCTTACGATATGCTTGTTTTAAAGTGGTTCTTAGAAAAAATAGAAATTGAAAGTTTCAAATAGAATACACTGATGTACCACTCAGTTATTTTTGCTTTCATTTTAGAAGAGATTATTCATGATGTATTTGGCCAGTCTACAAGTAAAGCAAATGAAAAGCGCGGGCTTTGGCACAGGGTTCCATGTACATCGCTCCGCTAAGGTGACATCAAAGTGGGAGTTATTTGGTAGAAAGGAAATTCACTGGATGATCCTTCAAAACAACGACTTATCAGTTACTCCAATGGTATAGACTCGCCCTCAAGCGACAGATATACAATGTCATCAGGTTTCAGCCTCGTGATTAAAGGTGTCAGCGATTTTGATGAAGGGAAGTACCTTTGTTGCGTCATAACACATACTCTCAATAGACAAGTAGAAATCTTCCTGGAAGTTCTTGGTAAGTCAACAAAATACTCCAACCTAACTCCAACCCTCAAGCAGATAAAATTATTTGCTACAAAACACAAATAAATGACAAGTGTTGGAGGTCTCGAGGCCGGCCTAGAGGCCGATTTTCATGGCCTCTGCCTTGGCCTCGGAGGTGCAAGGCCTCGGCCTCGGAGCCTTCCGGCCTCGGCGAATCGGTCGAGGCCGGCTCGAGGCCGCCCATTTTGATGTGTTTTCTATTCTAATTAATTTAAATTTTTTACAGTATCAAACCTTCGATATTTTGCCGCAGTGGGTTCCGTGAAACGAACGCATATACAATGTGCGCACGATCGAATGAACACACTGGTAAAGCCCCTGTCACACTTTTGCGTATCCCAATTCCTTATGAGTTTCTTATCAAAAGTTTTCAATACGCAGCCGTACGATCAAAAACGTCGATTTGTTTTTGATAACTTTGACTTATGTGCGGCGCACATCTAGCAAACAAGTAACGAATTCAGCGCATCCACTGCGTATGAGTTGCGTATGCAGTGCGCAAGTTCGCTATCTGTGCGTTTCTCATAAGTTACGAATAAGTACAATCTCGCAGGACGAGCGGTACTAATTCGTGCAATACGTCGGCATTCGATATGAGTTCGTTCAGCGGACGTTGTATCTGCGCTGCAAGTACGCTATGTATACGTTCAATATAGGAGGTCAGCGTAATACTGCGTATAAACGGCTTATCCACCATGAACACAAAGCGTACTCGTACCGCGCTCGTTCGATGCGAGACCGATGCGCTGCGTATTTATAACCAATGACCTGCGTAACAGCGTATGCAGCGTAGTTTTGTGCATGCCCAAAACTATCCAGCGTACTGGGCCGTACCGTGCGTATGCATGCGTACATAAAACTTACACAAAACGAAAGAGATGCATATGAGGTGCGTATTGTGCGTACGACTGCGTAGGAAAAAAATTTCAATGCGCAACTCATAAGTAATAAGGGTACGCAGAAGTGTGACAGGGCCCTAATGGTTGCATTGAACGTACGTACGCAGCATCTTCGCCTAGCCTGCGCTTCAGCTTTCCACGTGCGTGCAAGCGTTATTACTGTTACCAGGTGCCAGGCTACATAAGTCTGGCACCAATCCCATCCGCGTGCAATAACATGCGGTAGTAGACTAGTCTGGTTGCAGTGTTGCGTTTCGCCTCTGTACCCCGACCTTTAAAAATGATTTGCGGCAAGGTACGGCAAGCTTAATCATTTCTTTTTATAGACCTTTCTGCGCTTGGTTGGCCAAATGCATTTTTGCCAACCACGGCCTGCAAAACTATGGAAGGTCCAACACTGCAAAAATGAAGAAGAGTTATTACAGATCACCAAAATATTATTTGATACTTGAAAATACAACATTTTCAACAAAACAAAAAAATAATTCCCACATATGCCTTTTTACTATGTGTTGATGGCGTTATGATGACTTTTTTGGAATAATATGTTGCCAACCACGGCTTCAATTTATGAACTTACGGCAGCCCATACAAAATGGCGCCAATGTTTACAAACAAAAGAAAGGCCTTTACGCCACTGTTTTAATAAAAGTCTGGACTTTCTGGGTACGATCGAGTTTACTAGTCCGTACCATTTCTTTTCATAAAAATATGATAAAAACAGTTTCGATTTATCAAGTAGATTTTATTTTTACACGGTGGTTTAAATGAAAGTTCCGGCTCACACGGTAATGTTTGGCGCAATTGGTCGATATGGAAAGCACGATTTTAGAATTCGTTTTTCCATCCAAATGAATGCAAAGTTCTGAATGAATGTTTTAATAATAGGAGTCAGTATTCCTCGTGGTACCATGATACCATTTTGTATTTTTAGAGCCATGTTGATACTTATTGCATGTATATGCACGGTTTGAAATTGACTAATTTTGTGTGGTTACATATATACAGCCAAACCCACTGGACTCCCTACCTCTTGCCATGATCTAAAAATTCTTCGAAGCCATTGGATCCAAATCGGATGATCCGAGAATTCGTGGTCATTTTGATGAACTGAGTGATATCATGCACGCATGTTTCGTGTTGCCGTGTTGTGTGGAGCGGGATCGGCCATTGCCAGACTTTGTCTGGCACCGCGGTATTAACAGTGATAATGCGTCGAGACTTATTCCGTTGGGTGGAGCTGGATCGGAACTATACTTTGCTCGTGCCTAACGGCGGGCCGTCTGGCATTGTCTGGTCGCATCGTGTTGTTTGCTCGGCGCGCGTCTTGACAGTGCGAAGGTCCGGGGGGGGGGGTCGTAACTTTTTGGTTATGAGTGGTAAAAACCTGATTCAAAAATCAAGTTGTTGTTTATTTAATGGGGATTGTGATTCCTATGATATTAAACATTTTGATAGGTTTAAAAAATAACATTATAAAAAATGCTAAAAGTCAATAATGTAAATCTTACAGAATAGAAACTCCAACTTTGGCCATTTAAATTGTTGTATTGTTGCGTTCCCTAATAGCAGTTCATGAAACATTTATTAGAGTCAACAATAATTCAATACGTTGAAGGGAAACAGAGCTTTGGGGTGACAGTCACACATGTCAATACACTGATTTATTCATCTCTTCAATTCACATAACTTTGTTAGATTTCATCAACCTATAGGGTTTCTCCTTTTGGTAGTTTTTGGTAACGTTATAGAGATAACATGTTGGTGTCAACAAAGTCTATACATGTACAATGTACTATGGAAAAACCATGTCAACCAATACGAACTGAGTGGGCACCGGCACGGTACGGGTTAACGACGGTCAGACCGAAGCGGGAGCGGTCCGCTACGGTGACCGGGGAGGCAACGGCAACTGGACGGGGCCAGCAAGTGTACCAGGCCGCACTACAGTTCGAACCAAAGTGTGCATGTGGCGTATCGGGTATCCAAGGTCAATCGAGGCACTATGCACCACGGATAGTGTTTATGACAAGACCGGGCTAGCATAGCTGAACTACGGGGGGAATGGCTACGGGGAGCCGGCTAGCCACTAGAACACCAGACAACCGCACAACATGTTCAAGCTAAGACTAGCAGTCCAATGGCCATTCGAAACCGCACAGCACCATTGGGACTAGTGTATTACTATTTAACCAGCTTCTACACACTCCTCGATGGATGTAGGAGAAGGATGCTTCATAATAACACTAGTACTAGTGATTGCACTATTACTTCACCGCGTCAACCACCGAGGGAGGCCGATGCTTCGTAGTGACAAGAGTCGCAATCGGTCTGTCAGAGTCGAGTTCGCCGCACATCATACTATAGTCAGTGGGCTTGTGGTGGCCCATATGCAATTTCGGGTACATTCTTTGAAACTCTCAGGATCACTAGAGGGTACCTCAAGAAGTTCAAAACCACTTGATGCCATTTTTTTTCTGACCCTTTTGTGGGCGTGGCCATGATTTTAAAAGGTGGGGGGCATTGCGCGCAAATTTACTTTTCTTCTTCGAATTTGGACAGTTCACCCAAGTGCTACATCACAAGAAAAAAAAATCCACAATTTTGCCTCTTTTGGGGGTGGGGCAACATTTTAAAAAGTGGGGGGTCGCATGTCGCTAACAGAAAATCGACCTGTAAAATGCAATCTTGAGGTTTTTTGTTTTTGTTTTTGTTTTTGTTTTGGCTCATTGGTTACTTCTCTCGCCTTTCATCGCAGGGTTCGATTTCTGCCTGTGCCTTCATGTGTATTGGGTTTTCAGAAACTATTGGCAATGTATTCATCAAAGTTTCAGCCTAAGATGTGTTTCTCTACTCGGTGGCTACAAATCCTTTTGATATATCCAATCTTGAAGTACATCACCGATCATATCATTGACGGTGATATGCCAAATTTAAAACTGTTAAGTGAAACAAATCTTGTGTTATCCATCCAGATCTGGATTTTGAAACTATTGACAATAATAGTCTCACACTTTTCTATTACTAAATAAGGTCATGGATATTAAATGCCAAATATGTTGTCCAATTACAAGTGACTTATAAAGGATTCACTAAATCACCCAAGTTCGATAGGTTTTACTCTTAATATTGAACTTTGTCATTTTCAAACGTTATTTCCAATGACCGAGTACCACATTTAATAATATCATTTTTATAAATAAAGAGAAGATAAATAAATTTGAAGTTAAAAAGGCTATTGCAATTTGTGTGTAATAAAACGGGGTCAGTATTGTTGTTAGGACAAAATAAACTACAGTGAAATCTCAAAATGTCAAACTGTTGATAACTCAAACCTCCTGTTAAGTCAAACAAGGACTTTATTCCCTTCTATAACAGTGATATACAACCCTGCTTAACTCAAAACTCTGCTGGCCTCAAATTGGAGCCCACTCTCTCGAAGTTTGAGTTATGGAGATTTATATCAAAACATAAATGTTTCTCAAAATCGATTATTTGTCAATTTGTATGTGAACAATATATGCAAGATATGTTAAAAGAGGCTGTCATTTTAATGGCCAATGCGGGGGGGGGGAGGGGTGGAGAGATAAGTAGGGTCGAGCAATTTTTCACTTGTTTAGGTGTCCATAGGTCTTTGTAAGAGTTTGAAAAATGTGCCATAAATCAATAAGGGCTCTCACAAGCTTCATTTTGGAATACACGTATGCCCCCTTTTTATGAAAAAAGTGTGACACGCCCCCCAAATGGGAACCAAAGAATTTATGAGTTGACATGTAAACATGTTTTCCACGCCAAATTATAAGGGGTTGTAACAAATACAAAAACAAAACAAAGAAGCTCAAGATTGCCTGTTACAGGTCGATTTTCAGTAAGCAACGTGTGCCAACACTTTTTTAAAAGGTTGCCCCACCCCCAAAAGAGGCACAATTGTGGATTCTTTTTTTCTTGTGATGTAGCACTTGAGTTAACTGTCCAAATGTGAAAAAGAAAGTTATTTTTTTTTAAATAATTTTTTTTACGCGCGAAGCCCCCCAGTTTTTAAAATCATTGCCACGCCCACAAAAGGGTCAGAAAAAATGGCATCGAGTGGTTTTGAACTTCTTGAGGTATCCTCTAGTGATCCTGAAAGTTTCAAAGAATGTACCCTAAATTGCATATGGGGGGTCATTTTCGTCCGTAAGCCCATAGCCTTGGTCAATGCTCTCGTCGTTATTCGTCCCGTACGCGGTCAATCGTCGGCATATATCCTCACGCGCTATGCACATGCATGCAAAAATACAGCGCGAACAGCGACCTCACGCGGCCACTATTTTTATGCAAATCATTTGGAGTCGACATCGTCTCCAACTGATTTGCATAAAAATAGTGGCCGCGTGAGGTCGCTGTTCGCGCTGTATTTGTACATGCATGTGCATAGCGCGTGAGGATATATGCCGACGATTGACCGCGTACGGGACGAATAACGACGAGAGCATTGACCAAGGCTAGTAAGCCCACTGACTACTAGTTACCGCACAACATATAAGTTCGCCGCACAACTTTGGGTTTAGGGTTCGTTCGCACTACATTGGTTTTGTGGTTCGCCGCACTGCCGAAAGTGAGGAAAACCTCCGGTATTTATAGGCAGTAGAAGTCTCGGGATTAAATAATGCATGAGCACTGATTTAGGAATTAACCAATAGTAATATTCCATGTCTAAGTGTCACATGACTAGTCACATGGTTTACTAAGTGCCTAGTGCAAGAGACTAGAAACGTGTGCATTTACATAAGGGAAAAACATGGAGAGAGAAGTGTGCAAATACAGAGAGAGATGTGTGCAAATAGTTAGATCAGAGTGCAAAAGTGTTTACACAACATCTCGATCAACCTTGACGGAGTGAATGACAAGCTAAAAGGTTACTGTGTCACAGGTTATTTACATCACAGGATGTTTTACCACGCCCAGCTACGCGACCACGCAAGGGTAACATTCCATTCCCTCGAGCTAAGTACGGGACTGGAAAACTGGACCGTAAACTCCGGTTAGTGTTCATGGGTAACACACGGGGTAGAGAAATGCTCCGTGCCGCTGAGCAGTCTTTTGGAGAACGCCAAAGCACGCATGCTATGGGGAAAGGAACTTAGCTCGCTGGGGCGAAGGGAGGTGTGGTCAGTCGCGCACATGTACATTGCTGTTATGAATAATGCATGCACTAGCGCGCGTGGCATTGCATCATGCGCTGTTCTTGGTAAGATACCCTGGGAATAAAAGTGCAAATTGGCAATTTACGATAATTAGGTAAAATAAGGGAACAGCAAAAGACAACAATAAGATTGTGTACTTCATGGACAGAGTGAAACCAGAGGGCGCTAGATTTCCATGATCAAGCATTCTGGGTTCGTAACAGTATCTCCAATGAGGCTGATTCAAACGCCATTGATTTTGTTGTGTAATTCGCTGTTCAGTGATACAAAATAACATTGCAAGCTGTAAATTTGTAAGCCAGGCACTCCAAAACTCAGTGAATTCAACTAAAAAGATGTTAAAACTCCCACATAATCTTAGCCATGTTTGAGTGATTTATATTTTATAACGTGTTTTAATAGCTGGCCTCGACCTCGGCCTTGGCCTCGGAGGTGGTGGCCTCGGCCTTGGCCTCGGCCTCGTGGTTGTGGCCTCGGCCTCGCCCTTGGCCTCGGAGGTTGTGGCCTCGACTACAACACTGTTATTTGATATTAAAGAAAGTGCTGTTTGTTTTTGGAGAGGATTTTTTGGCAAAATGTAGTTGAAATATTAGGCGATTTTGCGACAAGTTTATTAGGTTGAAGACAGAACCACCTTTACATGACGAACGACGTAAAGAAGCGTACCATGAAAGCCATCTTTGCAGGGGCTAACGAACTCTGCTAGTTCAACCATATTTGTTATATGAATCCCACTGTTGTTTAACACTATGCGGGTATCTTCAGTCATCCTGTCTTTCACGTATCTGGCATTCAACTCTTGCAGTCTCAAAATGCAAGTATCTCTATATAGATGAAGTTGTGATCATATATATCACCACTACCGAGGGCCGTTCTCTGTGCTTATGTGCTTTGATTCGTCAATCATGTACGCCAATTGTTTAGAGTGTGCCAACTCACGACTTCCAAATGGTTTCTTATTACTTTATCATGTTCACCGAGTAGGGCATGAATTTGAATTTGAATTTGAAGTTTAACTTTGTACCTGTTCCCTGTGTCCACACAGTCCAATAAAGTATGAGTTTGCTGGAGAACTTGGCAGTCTGCCGAAGTGTCTGTTTTCTGAAATTAATTGTGCCGACTCTCCCAGGCGCAGTACACTCTGTTGTATTCATTTTTTGTTCTCATGCTGTTTATGTCGTGTAATCACAAGGGTATAAAGGGATTTATGATAACATGAATAAAAAAACGATTCTGCAAGCCATAGGAAAATACAGCCCTTTTTTGTCACCACAAATATCGCAAAATGCAGGGATGTGATTGGTCTGTGACAAAAACACCTGAAGCGACGCCATTACGTCGTGGGGTTCAGGGCCCGCTTAAGGGCCCGGGAAAATGTTGGATTCTAAATGCCCCGAGGTGCAATCTGAGGCAATTACGGGGCCATTTCCTCTAAAATTTTGAGCAGAATTTGTTTCAATTTTAAGTAGAATTGTCCTTCATTTATTAAAATGTACACATGTACTCTTGTTCTATGAAGTTTCCTATGTACTCAAACCATGCATTTTCATTAAACAAGGATAATGCATAAGCAATTCCAATGAAATTGAACTCAGGTCAATCGTTTATCAAAGACCGTTTACTTTTTCTGGATTTTGTCTGCAATTGATGTCGTCATACCGGTAAACAACACCTTTCCCGTGATCGATGGCTTTTCAAAGCCACTGATTCAACTCTATTTTACGTTCAACAGTCACATATTCTTCCAGCCAATTCCAACGAAATTTATTTTGACGTCAAACTGATAGCTCTCGAACTGATAACTCTCCCCTCGATACTTTTTCCTGTTGAACTTCGAGACCGACATGTTCTCTCACTCACGTGCGCCGCTACGCGTAACCGCACACAGACCAAAATGTACACGCGGTGCATTTGCCATTGAAAATATATTTTCGTCTGGTCCTCAGACAAGTGAACTATGTACACCATATTATACGTTTGTAGGAACTAGACTGCATGAAGCCTGGCGCTCGTATCGGGCCCAGCATACAACGTATGTACGCACACCACAATGTAAACCGTATGCACCTAAAAACCAACACAGCCACACACACGAGAACGACCGCAACATGTGCATGCTCCGTTATGCTCCTGTCACACCTTTGCGTATCCTAATTCCTTAAGAGTTCCTTATCAAAAATTTCAATACGCAGCCGTACGCTCAATTAACGTCGAAATGTTTTGATCATTTTGGCTCATGTGCGACGCACATCTAGCGTACAAGTAACGAATTCAGCGCATCCACTGCGTATGAGATGCGTATGAGTTGCGTATGCAGTGTACAACATTATTTTTCGGGCTGCGAATAGGTCAGTATGCAGTGCGCATGCCGAGCGTATTTCGGACGCACCCGACTTATGCCGACCGCATGCTTGACGCACTTCTGAGCGTATTCCCGCCGCATTTCCGCCGCTCGCCGTTCAGCGTGCGTTGCATCTGCGCTACAAGTACGCTATGTATACGTCCAATACAGGCGGCTCATATGCTGACGGGGTGCGTCACGAACACATAGCGTACTCGTAACGCACTCAACCGATGCGGGAGCGATGCGCTGCGTATTTATAACTTATGACCTGCGTAACAGCGTGTCGTCATTAAAGCGCCACAAAACACCGGTTCCCTCTATTTCAACTATAAGGGAACCTTTTCAGTTGTCCTACTGGCACTGGTTGATGCTCACCTGAATTTCATCTGCGTGGATGTGGGTTCCTACGGGAGGAACAGTGATATAGGAGTTTTTTTCTCATGCCAACTTAGGTAAGGCACTCACAAACAAAGCTCTGCATCTTCCACATGACACACACTTACCTGGTGGTGAACACTTGGGACCAATGCCTTATGTAATGGTTGCAGATGAGGCCTTTCCACTGACAAGTCATGTGATGAGACCATTTCCAGGCAAACATTGCGAACGTAATAAACAGATTTTCAACTATCGTTTGTCACGAGCCCGCAGAGTTGTTGAAAATGCCTTTGGCATTCTGGCTGCTAGGTGGAGGATCTATCATACCAAAATGGGAGTGCGTACAGAAGTTGTCAACAAGATTGTCAAAGCAACCACTGTACTTCACAACATGCTGCAAATGCAGTCTTCTCCATCAGAAGTGAAGTGTTTGCTTCAGGATTTCAACGAAATCAATCCTCACAACGGTCTACAAAATCTCCAGGGTACTGGTAACAGAGCCAGCGCAGAAGCAACAGACATCAGAGACTGTTTCATGGAATACTTCGCGAAATCTGCCCCCCTACCTTGGCAATCAGCTTACGTCAGTCGAGGTAAATTCTCGTAATTGACATTTAAAGATACATACCTCATGCTCACATTGGTTTCAACATCAGACTGTTGACATGCTCGATCTCCCATAACAGATGCAGACTTCTCATGGTCAGGATCATATGTGTAGTTGCTCTCAGTACTAAAAAAAAATAGATATTGAAATCAAAATCATTAAAACTCGGATATAATATGAATACATTGTTATATGCGCAAGTCTATGGCCATGCTATTTATTCAATTAATAAACTAACACTGAAGGTACAAATTTGTTTGAAGCTTTTTTGTACAATACGAGCCATCTACTTGTTAATTGATTTATTTCCTCAGTTTTGTTCTTCAAGATGACCCTTTGATACTTAATACTGCTTTAATAAACTAATAAATCTGCACACTAAATACATTAATTAACTACAAGTGCAAAGACATATGCTATGGCTCATTCATTTTTTTGAAGATAGGGTATTGTTATCCAGTTCTTACGAAATCTTGGTTCATGGTTTAATTCGAATATATTTATGTCTACTCACAATACTCAAGTTTGCTGCGCGGGTTTATATCAACAGGTATTTGTTGAACAGATTGCATATTACTAGTCTTGATTATTACAAAATTCATTTTAACTTGAATTTGAACTGTGTACTTTCAGAAATTATCAATTATCAAAATTAACTAATGAATCTTTTATAAATATATATTGATCCTACATGTATTCTTATATAATAGTATGGTATTTCTATATTTTCTTAATATTTATCTAGGTAATGTGATGAGAACATATATATTGTGTTTCTTGTCAAGTCATCTGTTGTCAAAACATTCACATACAGTATGAAGCATGATTATGTTATTTTTTTTTATCTACATATTATCCTGAGAAATATATTTTCAACAAACATTGTTCTATTCATATTGTTATTTCTTTTAAAGTCTTTAAGTCATTAATTCTTGTAATTTACTAATCCTGATTTACTAAATTATTAAATACACTAGGATACATATCACAATTCTAGTACTCCATGGAAACTGGGTTTTCTGTATAAATCTGTATACATCCCCCAATCAAAAATTCTGCATACGGGCCTGGGTTACAACCAAATTGAAATCTAAGTCCATATCTGAAGAACATACTCACTATCCCTAAAATTATTGGGAGTAAACTTTGCGTATACAACTACATGTATTGAAAACAAGGGAATGACTATCGCAATTCTGCATACTCGGCAATTCAGAATACTATGCAGAATATATACTAGTAGAATATATACTATGAGAATTATGTATGTATGATGTACCAGCCCCTGCTGGATACACGGACTGGCCATGTCTTGCTGCCCCAAAAACGCAACCCCTATCATGCCTATCCCTGCTTCATGCAATGCACTGAGGTATATTGGGGAATTAGGTTAGAAGACCAATCGGGGAAGAAACACCGAACAAACCAGTATGCGTACTAAAAGTTGCTGTCACTAGGCATCATCAATTATCATCATTTCTTCTGAAACGTTAACGTTGGACATTGTAAATAAACAATCCAGTCAGCCACTGACATGACTGATAGACATTCACTTTACCTGAAAATTTCCTGACATATTTAGTCATAGAATTGGACTCCATACAAGGCCGATGCACTGCCCATATCGTTGGATTTGTGGCCAAGAATCTAGTAGGCCCGAGTAGTACTACTACTACTACAAAAAAAGTACTAGAACTACTAGTACTAGCAGTACACATTGCATAAATTCCTGGTGTGCTTATCATAATCATTCATTCTAACGTTACTAGTACTACGTATACAGGTATACGCTATACTGGCTGTTGTGTTAAAACGTGATGCTGCCTACCGTCCGTACCATCGACACCCATCGAATCCGCAATTTTGTCCCATATATTAGCTATAAGCACAGCATCCTTGTGTCTTGAGTCACTGGCATCGTACAGCGGTGGGTTCTTTCTCACTAACTCAAACAACTTCTCCATCAGTGCTGGCATTTTGACTTCTTCGATGACATTCATTCAGCGCGCGCTCTATCTACAGCGAATTTGCACTGATCAAAGGTTATGGAACATGCGCATTATTGTCCGTAAACATTTTGGCATCCGTTAAAATCGCTCTGTGTAGCGATTGTGACGGACGTCAATAACGGACACGCAACGCATGAGTGTATTATGGAAAGGAGCTTATGTTTTTTCTGTGTTTCGATTCATCATTTCGGTAAAAACTCAACGTATACGCATCGTATACGCAACGGGCACAAAACGGACACAAAACGGACCGAAAAACGCACTTATGGAAAGGCAGCTTTATGACCTGCGTAACAGCGTACGCAGCGTAGTTTCGTGCATGCCCAAAACTATCCTGCGTACTGGGCCGTACCATGCGTATATCTGCGTACATAAAACCTACACAAAACAATAGAGATGCATATGAGGTGCGTATTGTGCGTACGACTGCGTATGAAAAAAATGTCAATTCGCAACTCATAAGGAATTAGGATACGCAGAAGTGTAACAGGGTCCTTAGTCTCAAAGTGCATTGATACCAGTGATTGATACTTGCAGGGCTAGGGCCGGCGGCGCGGGGGGACTGCAACGGCTTGCAATTACACACGAGTCTACACACGTAGCTGCAGCCACTTCCCATAGACTCGTGTGTAATTTCAGGCCGTAGCCAAGTGGCTTCTTTCATGCACAAAGCTGGGATCCTGTCTCTAGTCCGCTTAAACCTCATGTTCAAGCAAGGACATTTGCATGCGACGGAATACGAACAGCACATGTACATGAATCTCGCAGCCCCACACACGAGGTGCAAATGCCATTGAAGTAAATAGTTAGTCTGGTCCTGAAAACAAGTGAACTCACGTCCGGCCGAATACAATACATACATGTTAATTACAGAGTAAGTTATTAGTAAATTTCGGCTTAATTAATTTGTACATTCTACACCCCCCCCCCCCCCCTCCCCATTTCTCAACACATTCACACGATTCACGTGGGTTGACTTTTGAGGCAAAAAAAAAAACGATTTAAAATCTCTGCAAATGTATAATTCTCGCTTAGATTTGCAATATGTTAACAATAATGTACTGTATTTTGCAACTATGTGACATGTTTGGTGTACTGTGTGAGAAGGTCAAAGAATCGGGGTTTTGATAATTATATATTCACTTGAATGAAAAAAACGTGCTTCTAATTTTCAGAAAGTGTCTGAAACAAACTTCATACTTATACTGTAGTGTGCAAAACTAAACATATACATAAATCAACATTAACAAGACGAAGCAAGCTTATCAAACCTGATCATAGATTTATATTTGGAAGATTCTGGAATCGCTAAATAGGTCGTAGAATAAGTTGTAGTAACATTTCGGAAATATTCATTAAAAAATACACTTTCGGCATTGGTGTTGCGAATTGACTGATTGTCGACCTATGTATGGAACAATGGTACATGGTACAAGTAGTGCCAGACTAAAGCGCGGTGTGCGTTTTACATAATACAAAACAATTCAAATGTTTTATTGATAATTAGGCAGTCAGCCACTCAGTCAGTCAGTCAGGGTCGCAGGCAGTCAGGCTGCCCTCCTCTAATAGGGCACACTATAATTTGTGTTAAAAATGTAAACACACCAAAAAATTGTTAACGCCTTTTCTCTAGGTTCCTACGAGAAAAACCTAATACCTGTCGGGGTATTTAAGATCACTTATTAATAATATACTGTCATGTTAAAAATATCAATTTTGCCGTTTTCTTTTGAAATCAAATAAAGGTCCGTTGGTTTACAATGAAAACTTGACTGGCCTGTCAAAAACCGAGTTATATATGACTTGCAATCATAATTGTGACTGAAGTAAATTGAAAAATCTACTTTGCATCACACACACTCGGTTTAAAAACATACACAAGTTTTTTTTTCGTAGCAGTTTGAAGGTTTAACGTATGTCAATGAACATTTGCAAACAGGTCTGAAGGACGATTGGAGGACAATTTTTGATATTTTAATGTTCAATCCAGGTCGATGACAGAAACATATCTAAAGAAACTTGAGAAATAGGCGGATTATTATTACAATAGTTATGCGAATGGTTTGTACTGTTTTACAGTTTTTATTTGACTGATTTTACTGAGTTTTATATTCCATGACTAACCGTTTGTACAAGTAAATACAGAACGCTGGCATCCTAAACAACGCCAGTGCTTTTATCTTTCATTTCCATCCGACGATGCATTTTGAACCCAATACCTTGCAAACAATAATGAGTGGTCTATTTGAACAGCGAAATGGCGATAATGTTGCTAGGAAACCTATATTTACATCAGCTAAAGTTCAACTTCGACAGTTTGTAAACACGTAAGGTATTCTGTACTACACATACTGTCTTGTGATTGATGTGCAAATAAGAACAATAAAACTATAACAATAACAATAATTGAACACAACGCATTTGGCATTCACAGAGATTCTTAATTCTCTGCCTTCGCGACGCTTACGGGTCGCTTGCGCGTGACCTGTGAAGTTTTGTAGTTTTGGTACCGTGACCAACGTCATTAAATTGGGCAATGAGGAAGGGCGCCCCTACCGTTGGGTAGGTAAACGCGCTTGAGGCTACACACAAACTACACGTAGATTACACAACATCGGGTGAAAAATGCGAGCCGGATTTTCATTGATGAAGAAGAAAAGTAACTAAAGAAATGAAGAAACGAATAATGGAATGAATAAATGAATTAATAAACGAATAAAAGGGGGAAAAATACCTGTCAGCCAAAATATTATCATTATGTGATTTAGCAATGCTTAGTAGAGAATACAATTACATGTAGTTATGGGGGAGTAGGTGGGGATAATGACCGGAAAATGCAACCAAAAAGAACTCAAGTGGCGACTGTTTCGAAGGTTTACAACTTTTTTGAAGTTGCTTAAAAGTGGAAACCAAATTCAAGTTGCTTGAATTTTATTTTTATCATTCTTTATGAATATAATCTGTTTCCAAGTAAAACCCATTGCTTATAACATGAATAGAATGCTTGTGTGACCCCCTTCAACTGTTGTGAGCGGGAAATATAATAATATTTATTATAAAACCAGTTCTGAGACGATTGCGTTGGACCAAGGCCTCGCGAGAAAGATCCCAGACTGTGAGTCTGAAGGATGGAGATTGGACGAAGTCACAGCGTCTTGTTCAGGATATTGACCAGGCTTCCTTTCACAAGTCCATGATGATGGGGAAAGAGGATGAGTGGTGATGATGCGGAGTGCTTCTGGGGCAAAGTGATTGCGGTTCAGTCTGCTGCTAATTTGCAGATCAGGGATCTAGGACACTAGGCTGTCTGGATTAAGACCTTTCTGAGCATGTTTTGCAAATATAAAGTCGCGGCAAATGTTTCGTGGTTCAATATTAGAGAGGATGGGAAGGTTGTCTGTTGGCGTGGGTTTTATGGTATACAAACATTGATATTCCTCCCATTTCACAATTTAAAGCCACTCAATATTTGTTTTATATAACTTACACGCAGATCTTTGTCATTTGATTTATTTTTTTAAAAAAATGAGGAATAAATTCAAATCACACACAAATAAAGGTTCGGAACAAATTGTATTTTTGAACAAATTTAATGTTTTCAATATTCCACAAATTAGGCCTACAACATATGAAATCAATAATGATTTTTGAAAATCAACATTTACAGTCTTTAAAGGCTTTAGTTGTGCTAAATGTAGTTTCATTATTAATGTAATCTCTTCTTCAACTTAATGCCATTTGTGAAAGTCAATGTCCTTTTTGTATATGGCATTGTAGAAGTTAACAACGCAACCGTGAAAATGAAAGTTTTAGCTTGTGGTTGAGTTTGCATCATTTGTGATGTTCAGATATAAATTAGGTGCATTAGTAGCTGAAAGTTCCTGAATAATTTCCTTCTCCTGGGATTAAGGATTTATGTCCTTTAGGAAAGTCAATGTTCTCTACTTGGCATTGTAGAAGTTAACAACACAATCATGACTATTAAAGTATTGGCTTGTAGTGGATTTCACATCATTGGTGATGTTAAGGGGATTAGCTGCACTGGTAGCTGAAAGTTCCTGTAGAATGTCCTCCTCTTGGGATAAAGTCAAAGGTAGGTTAATGTTCTCCAGTGTTGTGGATCTGTTTTGTTGCTGATGGGTGGATTGATTGTAGTTATCATCCAGTTCTGAATAGAGCTGGTCCTGCTGGTTCAAAGTCAATTGGGATGCCAATGCTGCACTCATCTGCTTCTATTTGTCGTCGCTTGTGTTACTGTAGTGTTTAATTTACTGTTCGCTGTGATGTCCGATAACAGACATGATATCACGACTAGCAAAGCTTGCACTGTCTAAACAGTTACGCAAGTTGCTCTCAGGCAGTGATTGGTGTAAACGTTTCTACATCCAGCTTTGGTTGAGATGATGTTCATTTTGGAATCTAGAGTGTTAGTTTCCATAAGGGAATACCTTATTCTGCAGTCCCCTGGGAGTACTCATGCCCAACACATTTGATGCTTGCATTTTCTCCATATCATCAACAGAAATTGGGCTTTTGCGTCTCACGAATCCTTTACCTTCACGTTTCAATTTCACGAGCATGGCTTTGAATACCTTTTCCTAGGTAGCACACTGACGTCGGCCCGACGTCGTGTTTAGTCGGGGATCAGTCGGCAAAGTCGGTAATTGGTCGCGGTCGGCCAAAGGCAGTCGCAATGAGGTCGTACCAAGGTCCCTGAAACGGACGTTGGGCTCTGACCGTCTTGCCGACGTTGGTGGGAATGCAGTTTATCGACATGCCCTAACAAAACGGCCAGCCGACGTCGTCTATCGTTCTTCTGGCCGACGTCATATTTTTCAGATTCTTACCGACGTCGGCGGGATGATTTATAGCCGACGCGTCCCATCAGTTACGTCAGACCGTAGTCCCGGCATAGTCCTACAGCCAACGTCGAGTTGTTACCGTTTTGCCGACGTTGGTGGGAAACCGGCTAACCGTTAGGACTTATAGAAGCCAGTCCGCCGACGTCGGCTATCTCTTTTCAGGCCGACGTCATATTATTCAGATTCCCACCGACGTCGGCCTGATGATTTACAGCCGAAACGTCCAATCAGTTACGTCGGACAGTAGTCCCAGGACAGTCCTACTGCCAACGTTGGGTTGTGACCGTTTTGCCGTCGTTGGTGGGAAACCGGCTAACCATTAGGACTTATAGAAGCCGTTCCGCCGACGTCGGCTATCGTTTTTCAGGCCGACGTCATATTAGATTCCTGCCTAATGATATACAGCCGACACGTCCAATCAATTTCGCCGAACCGTAGTCCTAGCACGGTCCTCCCTACTGAAGACGGCCTATTCAAATTAATTGATTTTTGAATTGGAATGAGTTGGAATGAATTGGCTCCAACAAATGGTACTCAATTGGTGTCAACTGGTATGTTTTTCCTGCCGTTTATTTTTCCCCATCAATTAGAAATTTCACTTGGGACTCAATCGGTTTCAGTTGGCATGCTTTTTCTCTCGTTTATTTTCCCCCATCAATTGGAAATTTCACTTGGGACTCAATCGGTTTCATTTGGCATGCTTTTTCTCCCGTTTATTTTCCCCCATCAATTGGACAGTTCACTTGGGACTCAATTGGTTTCAGTTGGCATGCTTTTTCTCCCGTTTATTTTCTCCCATCAATTGGAAATTAAATTGGACTCAATTGGGTTCAATTGGGTTCAATTGGTATGTTTTTCCTCCCGTCCATTTCACCCATCAATTCAAAATTTCAATTGGGATTCAAATTGGTTTCAATTGGTATATTTTTCCCAACACTGTATGAACAAGTTATTCATATGGGCTCACAAATTAGTCAAAAATCCGTTAGTCACATATTTATTAGTCAAAAATTAGTCTAATTTTTGTCAAAAGATATTGAAATTGTTCCGTGTCCCAAGTAAATGTCTTTGAAAAAAACATGTGCAATATAATAACATGTATTTCTGTGTTATTTCAAAAGTATTTTCAACCATTGATCACTAGTTTACGAAATCCTGTTAGTGTTAGTGCCACCACTTTTATTTTTTTCCCAGAGCAGTCTCTAGAGCCAGTTATTTTTTTCAGAGCATTAATGTTTCTTTCCAGACCAGTTATATTTTCCCAGAGCAGTTATTTTTTCCAGAGCAATTTTTTTACCCAGAGCAGTTTTTTTTCCAGAGTTTGTTTTCCAAAGCTGGAGAGCATCTTTTTGCCAGGGCAGTGATTTTTTTTGGCAGGGCATTTTTTTTTTCTTCCAAGAGCAGTTATTAATTATTTTTCGAGAGCATTTTTTTTCGAGTTTTTATTTAAATAGTTCATATTTTTATTTGAATTTCTTTTGGGAAAATTTGTCGAACTTGAATGACTAGAGATCAGTGATCGCCATATCGGAATCCGTCTAATCAAAAATTCTTGCGATACTCTCACGCATGCGCATTGTGACAGTGTGCGGCGCGAGGATAGTCGATCCCAGACCTGGCAATTATTCCCGATGCCCACGCGTCATAGCGCCATGGGAACAAGATCAGTGCGCGGACATTTTCAAAGCTCGTTGTGCCGCCATCTTGTTTGTTGGTGTACCGATGTTTTCGTCATGTTCGTGGAACAAGAATCAGCTTTTTCAACCTACGTAAGTCTTTATCTTTTGTCCATTTCCAAACGAAACAGGACTGTTCATGCAGTGAAAACACTTAAGTCCTCGATGTTCTTCTGTACCGTCGAATTTGTGAAATATGGTCGTGCAAAGGTCACGTTTCTGTGCAGGTTTCGTCAGCCAGCGGCGGCTGCGGTTTAACATGTTATTTACGCAGTCACGAAGCCCAGGTCATGCCGGTTGGACTCCGTTGCGTGTACACAACGGAGGCCAACCTGGGCTAGCAGTCAGTGAGTCACAACGGAGGCCAACCTGGGCTAGCAGTCATGGTAGTCTGCCTACGTACGTTTGATTTATTTGCCTCGGCGGCTACAGTCCTGTCAGTTGTCCTGATTTGAAATAAAAATGTATTTCCTGTCTTGCAAACCACGAGTTAGGGCCTATTCTTCATCTAATTTGGGCATTAAATGATTGGGGCGACTTGGTTTTGTCCATTACTAACATGACTAACATAAGTAACAATCGAAACTTGGCGGATTTACGAGGGCTTTCGAGAAAAAGTTTAAAATCTTTATTTTCAGGTGAGACTCGAACCTACGACCTCCTGTTTTCCAATGCAGATGTCGAACTCAACCACCGAGCCTAAACAGATCTGCAAAGAAGACGATGACGCCGAATGTATGTAGGAATTTTTTTTTTGTATATAATGATTACCTTTGAAACGCTGAACATGAAATGTCTACCGTAAACAATTCTTTTACATGCTTATATATGCATTTATATGTCAATTGAATCGTAATTCGGGTATATAAAGGGTCACTAATACAACAATATTCCTTTATTTTCAATATTTAATTATATATGGCTATATAATTATATAGTGACGTAAATTTTTATGATTTTTTTGGAAAATGGAAAGGTGTGAATTCTGTAACTAAATGAACTCCTGTGACATATTTGAATTTTATAAAAATTTAATCAAAATAGGTAATCCGTTGAATTTAAAAAAAATCCAGAAATATCCTTGTGTTAGTAGCAGCCCATAGCCGTAGCTCCGATTTCGATGTTGCATCCTTTACTTTTCTCATGCTGCTCTGAATCAATTCACTCACATTCTTTTTATTACCAGAAGAAAGAATCTAAGCCTTCCATTTTGAAGTTCAAGAGACAATCCATCGCTGACTTGTCTCCATTGGAATGGCTCTTTCTTGTCCTGTCTATCTTCGCTTTCGGATGTGCAGCGGCTCTTACAATGCTGATGTTTGCAAAAGAAAAACCGGATTCGCCACAATTTGTATTAGCAATTTTTTTGGGTATCACAGCAGGTTAGTGAGACTTCAATTTCAATAAGTTTAGACAAATTCCGGTTTTTTTTAAAGTGTATTTTATGCCATTTACTCTGAAGAATGTTGGCTGCGTCACCTTTTACCGGAATTACATTTACCATCAGAAGATATCTGAACTGTTAAAATTTGGTTTATTCCTACTAAAGGGCATCTATTAAAAGAAAAACTTCAGATTTGGCCATCTGCATAGAATGGGATTATTGAGCTGGGTGTCGGTATTTATCACAATTTGTAATCAAAGTTTGTCAACACTTTACAGATGCTAAATGTTAAGTGTGACCTTGTCTTATATGCATCATGTCAACCGACAGCACAGAGTTTGCAACCGTACCTAGCCTGTACAAAACCAGAATCAACAACACCAGCAACATGCCAATTTCAATGTACACATTGTTCTGAAATTAATCATTGAAATGAATACTATTCCCCCCCCCCCCAATCGCTAAGAACTCATGCAATCCAAAGACGATGATAAGCAATAAATAATATTCACTGAAGATAAGCATTTTAAACTTACATTCATGACATTGAAGGAAGCAAGTGCATTTTGTTTCAGGTAAATATTTAAGGAAAAGGTGACATCTTGAGTGATTTCCCAAAAAATAAAATTTACATGAACATACAACTTAGCATTTGTAACTTTAAAAACGTTTTTTTTTTAACTTATATTATTGATACAATGATCACGAACAAAAGCATCCACGGGTAAAAATACAATCAATTCAGCGTTCAAAAAAGTTGCAAGTGAGTGATGTGACATCCCTTTAGGTCTTTCCTTTTTTTGCAGAAGAAAAGCCGGATTCATCAAATTTTGTATTGGCAATCGTTTTGGGTATCATAGCAGGTTAGTGAGACTTCAATTTCTATAAATTTAGACAAATGCATTTTGTTTTAAGTGTGTTTTATGCCATTTACTTGAAAGGCTTTTGGCTACGTCACCTTTTACATGAATTGCATTTACCATCACAAGATATCTGAACCGTTCAATTTTGGTTTATTCTTTCTAAAGGGCATCTATTAAAAGAAAAGCTTCAGATTTGGACATCTGCATAGAATGGGATTATTGAGCTGGGTGTCGGTATTTATCACAATTTGTAATCAAAAATTGTCCATGCTTTACAGATGCTTAATTTTAAGTGTGACCTTGTCTCATTTGCATCATGTCAACCGACAGCGCAGAGTATGCAATCGTACCTGGCCCGTACAAAACCAGAATCAACAACACCAGCAACACTGTCTTTTAAAGTCCATCATTGAAATAGATTATATATTTCCCTAATTGCCAACAACTCATACAATGCACAGACGACCATAAGCAATGAATAATAATAATATTTAACTTTTTAAATTCTGTATACCGGCATTGTTGCAAGCAAGTGGATTTTCCCAGATAACTCGTATAAGGAAAAGGGCAATTTCAAGTGATTTTGCATTTGGATTATTTACATTAACATGTAATTCATAATTTATATCAATTAAATACGACTTTAAATGAATTTTGTTGTAAAATTATTTCGAACAAAAACATCTACTGACAACAATCAATTTGGCATTCTAAAAAAAAACGATCAATTTCAAACACTGTGAAATATATTTCGTCCCTTATTTGTAGTGTTCCTTCTGGTGTATTCTGTGCACGGTGTGTTTTGGAGGATGCCTTACAGCCTTCTACTACATTGTTTGTGTTATGTGGTTCTGGTTGCCTATTGCATAGTGTATTACACACTGCCGGATGATAAGGAATCGATACTGAAAGGAGAACAGATGCCGAATGGAGATCAAAAGTCTAAGATCGTCAGTAAAATTTGTCCATATAGAGATAAGGTGTTTTCTATATCTTCTCATTCATATTTAATAGTCAGTTTTTTTGTCAGTAGTCAGTTTCTATGTGGTTTATTAAAATAATTCTGTTTTTAGTAATCCCCTTTTGCTGTTTCGCAGGTTTTGCAGCATTGCCAATGTAAAGTATCAAAACAATGTTCACTATTGAAAAACGAGCCATTAGAATCTGCACCCGTCCACGCCCATGGAATCATACAGCACCCCTCTTCGTTCCACTGCACACATTAATTATCTTTCAGATATTAACAAACTTCACACATGGATTTTCTTGTATAAGCATGTTAACTACCTGGGATGTGGTTAAACTCACCCAGGCACAAGTACCCCCTCACCGGCAAAGAGAGTACAGTTGGGGGTGACCGACCGACGCCATCTTGCCTGACTGCAATTAATTTGCCGCGAAGCGCGGCCACTGCGTGTACTTAGTACAAATCCCCTGGTGTACGTGCGTCACACACAAGGAACGGTGCGCGTCAACCAGCGAAATGTCCCGCCCATGGGACGTCGTTGCTAGGTAAAAGGGCACCCCTTTTCGTCAACACGTTCGGCGTGCGGAATGTTCGAAAAGTGCAAGATACATGTCAACAACCCGGAACGAAAAACAGCCATCGTCGCTCGCGTGCTCGCCCAGAAAGGTGTCGATTTTGCCGAACTATGCGAGACAAGACTTTTGGACGAACTGCAGTTCACTGAAACTGGTGCAGGCTACACATTCTTCTGGATCGGCAAACCTGCTGTCGCCGACCGACAAGCCGGAGTTGGTTTTGCTAATGGGTCCCTCTTGCTCGATCAGCTTCTGTGCGACAAACAAGCGTACCATCACAAACACATTGTTCCAACAACCAAATCGACGAAAAACATCATGGATGCATCCAAGACTCAAGCATTGGCATCTTATCGACTACGTCATTGTGAGGTAGCGTGATCAACAAGATGTCCATCTGCCGCGAGCTGTCCAACACTCTACCGCGTGGTCCGATCACCGATCACCTTGAAATAAATGTTGAGATGAATTGAATTGAAACGTGACTTTATACGTAATCCCAGGCTACATTGCATAATACAGGTTTATGGCTTATGAAAAAACTGCCTTTGGACAAACACATTGACAAAAAGGTGATCCGGCAATATTTGGTTAGTTCAGTTGGTAGAGCGCTGAGACAACAATGAGGAAGTTGCAGGTTCAAACCCAGCTCCAGTCAATTTGAAAATTGTTCAACTTAAAACCGAGTCATTAATATTTTGTCAAGAAATAAAGTTGGGTTCCTGTATTATTCATGTTCGCATTATTCTTAAAGACAATTTTTTTTGGAGACATTTACAAGTGTTGCCTTTCTGAGGTACACCTCCTAATTTATTGATTTTCTTTCATTTGCAGGCAGTTTCGGTCTTGGGCGCTGGCGTTGTGGAGGTTTTGTTTGTCCCATACTTGTTCAGAAAGTATTGGCAGGCAAGAACAATGATCTTTCCGTGGGGAGCAGAAACACACAATCAAGGTGACTCGTAGATCCAAGTGCGTGTTTTGGCTAGCAGGGACTTTTCTCCAGCGTCTGCGATCATCCCGTGCCTGTATAATAACATTCACTGTAAATTAATTTCGATTTACCATTTCCTTTGGCACTCTGGAAATTGTTCGATATGATTTTAAAAAGCAAAGGTTTCAGAGAATGTATGGAGGACCGAAGTTACTGGCAGGCGCGACGAAACGCTCGTCTGCGGACGACTTGGTATTGGTCCGTAAGAACCTACCGAAGACTGCGAGTGTTCCTTACTGAAAAAATAGCTTTGCTACTGATGCGTCGTAAAGGAAATATTTTATTAAATGTTAGTGAAATGCACAAAGTTACTTGATAGATTGGCATTCCCTCGGCCAAAAGTTACTGGATGGATTCTCATCGGGCTCAAAGAAAAATGTATCTGGATGCCATTTCTTAAATAGAAGAGGAATGGAAACCTACCATTGAGTTCTGCACATGATTTTCGACAGTTCCAACTTGATAGCACCATAGAGCAAGGACCCAAGGAGTTCGTACTCCAAGACTTCAAAAGTAAAATGATGGTCGCCGCGCTCGAAAGCTACGATAGAAAGCACCTGGCGCCAGCTTGCTCAGTTGCTCACTACGCTAATCTAAACACAATAGAGATCTGCGCTCACTAATGCCAAAAAAGGAGTTTGCATGGCTTCGTACACGCATGCGCAGTTGTCATACATCGCTAAAAATGAATGATTTTTAAGTGTTTGTTCGGAGTTGGCTAAAACTGGCTAACAATGTGGTCAACATCACTGAAACAATCATTTCATGAAGAACATAATGCTCTGTACCTTTAGTGTGAAAATTTGTGAAATTTTCCAAAAAAACACATTTCGTCAATGATATATTGCCAATTAAAATGTCTGAAAATACATTAAAACTTATCTGAAAGAATTCCAATTTATCTCCAAATTAAAGGGACAGATAACGCTTTTAAGCACCAGCAACTGCACATTGCTAACTTGAGTTCATAACTCACATCTAACAACTGCACAGCTGTAAAATCCTATCTTGTCGTAAAATATATTTTTCAAAAAAGAGCAGCGACGTGACATGACTTATTATGCAGCATATAGGGAGGTTGTTGGTTACCAACTAAAAAGGCGGCGACGATCATCGTGTTCAAAGGCCGCTGGCATTCACGCTTTGAATGGTCGAGGCTTGCGGTCACAGTGCTGTAGCTATAGACATTCCCGAGGGATTGGTATGTTAATGGTCAAAATGTAAATCGCCCAAGAGTCCTGACTCCTTGGGTCCTTGCTCTATGATAGCACATAACAATTGGTCTAAAAAATACACAAATACCAGCTTCTAATAACATTTAGTTTAAAAGTATTTGTTTTATGTTTTGAATGTCATGTATTTCTAGATGAGAACGTGAAACATCTATTTGTGATGTGTTTGCTGTTGTTGAATCTTCATCTGGAGGTTAGTATACAAATAACGAACAATTATGAGTGTAATGGTGAGAATAATTTCATGAGGCAATTGAACGAATGTTCCATTCCACGAGACAAAGCCGAGTGCAAAATGGAACAATCCACCGAATGAACCTATTCTTTCGATTGCACAAATGTGAAAAAAAAATCATGATTCGTTTTTTACACCACCGGAGTAAATCCTCGTCATCTGCGGCCGTGTGTTGGAACGAATAATTCAATGACACGTGATCAACGACCTATCAATCACATGACGGGGATTTATGCAGGTGTTGTTAGTATGGGTTGGCGTTTGAAACATATTGCCAAGATACAACTTAATCACGAAACTCACTTTTAATGCTTACCTTTATTTTAATAAATTGATCCGGTCCGTACAGTTTTCTCTGATCTATCAAGTTTGGTATGGTCTGATCTGTGAAAAGTGTGATATGTTATGTCAAGCTTGAATTTTCTGTATACTTAATGTTTGGTTTTAATATTTAATGTTTAATACATATTTAATGTGTAAGTTAACTGTGCTTACTATTCTAAATGGGCTCATGATTGCTCACTTTTTTTGGTAGCTGACGTTCGTGGTATTTGTCCTGAAGATTGAAAAGACAGTATTGGCAACTACAGAGATTGTGCAGCTAGTTTTAGGAGTTATATATTCCACTAGTATATGTGCCTTTGGCTTCTTGTTCGTAAGTATTCTTTAATATTTTAATATTCATGAAAAACTGAAAGAAACAAATGAAAGAATCTTACTCGAATAAATAGAAATAAATTATTGAGGTATGAGGAGTGTCTCAGGGTTAATGAAAATGGTCTTGTTTTATTTTTCAGTTATACAACAAATGGAAGCTGCTGGTGTTTGTCATCCCGTTGTCAAGTTTGGCTGAGTTGGCCTACGTTATAGACTACCTGATTGAGGTGAGTATGACTTATATAATTTGTAACAAATCTCTCCTCTTTTATTACAACCTGCCAATGAAATTTGTTCCAGTGGTTTACATTGTAGAATCTTAACGGCTGCAATTAGTTCGTAATTTTCAATTGTGGTAAAAGTAAATACGTGGAAAACGTTCTTGTAAAATTTTTCAACTAGTCTGGTAATTATAAATTTCCTTTCAACAGACTGAACTGAACTGGCAAGGTTTCCCCGATGAGGTCGTCCCAGCGTTCATCATTGCTGTCAGCATCGCTAATCTTGCAGTGAGGAGTTGTGTATGCTGGTCTCTGATCTATATATACAAACACATTCGGACTGAAATTGATATGTCAAGCTCTTCGAAAAATAAATAATAAACCTAACTTTTTTTTTCATCCCTGTACCGACGGATAGTTATTGAGGCATTTTCAATGTTCATATCGATTGTTTTAACTAGTCATCTCTCAAACTAAAACTGTATTTTTTTTGGAGGAGGGGGAGACTAACTATTTGTAATCTCGTGAGTTCTCCCAAGATACAAGTAAGGTGCTAATAAGACTTTTTGAAAAGAAAACCGTGCTGGTCTGTACAAACGTAGCCATTGCAAATAAAGCTATTGCAAATAGGTAAAATAACAAGCAATTGCAATCATTTTAAAAATTGCAACCATTACTTGTTATTCTATCTATATTTTTTTTCACAGGACAAATCTGCGATGGCTCTAGAGCCAAATATCTTTCTAAGGACATACTCTGAATGCGTGCCAAATGCCATGCTTATCATAGGCACAATTCCCCAAAATGTTCATCCTATCTGCCCAAGTATACCCTGAGGTAAGTTTTGAGAATAACAATACCAGTATTAGAGCTTCATTCATTGGTCAGCTAACCATAGTATTGGTTGGGTAAACCGTATCTTAACATCATCGGATCTCTTGAATTAATCACAGTGTCAAGTTAAAAACCATGCACTTTTTGGACCAAAACAAGAGGGAATATTTTGAAATGTCTCACTGAAATGTAAACGGGTACATTGGGGTTTGTCATATAAAATGTAAAATTCGTTCGATTTGAAAGTTTCAAGTTAAAAATGATCTCAACGTTTCATTCAGATAAAAGTGAAACGTCCAGACATCGATGTTCAATTTGCCTACATCACATTTCGGGTGCAAGAGAGCACGTGAAAAGTCATCAAAGAACTACAGTGGAAAAGTTCCGAAATAGGAATGTCAAAAGGCACCTTCAGTAATGATTAAACCTCCTTGGATAGGCCAGTTCTAACCATCCGATTATACACTTTGCACCTTATTGCCTGCAAAGATGATGAGACAACCAAACTTGTGGAGCCGCAGACGGTAGAATGAAGGTCCTCATGTTCAACATCTATATTAACGGGCGACGGGGGCGTGACCTAACTGACGTTCGTATACAAGAACATGGAATTAAATTGATATTTCGCTGACTGAAGATAACATTTTCTTTACTTATAATTACTACCTGTACTATGGTTCTTTTTTGTTTCATTTTAATGTTGGCGTTTTTAAAAATTGATTTAATTAATAAATTAAATGTATATCAGTTATACATTTAAAACACTTATATAATACAGGGGGTAGTGAAATATTTAGTGACGAGGGAACAATTAATTTAAAATCAATGTTTGTACCGAATGGGTTGAAGATGTGCAGAAAGTAAATATCGCAGTAACATTTCGAACAACAGAAAAAAATCAAGAACACTTGTAACATCAAGAAAAAAAATTGAGCTAAAGATGAATTTAGGGCGAATTGGGCAGTTAAAATTGATGGTACATGTACGGATATGAGGAAATGAATGAGAGATGGTATTGGTTAAATCATGTAATAAACGTGAAATATTTTACATAAAGTAAACAATCATAAAAGCTTGCAGAGGACACGTTCAATGACAAACAAATTCTTAATTTTAAACCACTGAAAATTGCCAATTTGCTGCATATTTGACAACTAATTTTAAGCAGGGCAGCAAAGATGGCTTTAAATGTTTTATATACAAAGTCTGTAAATAATTGTCACATTTTTGATCCAGAATAACGCGGGAAATCCGCATCTGGAGTCTTTCAATTTCGTTTCTTTGCTTTATACTGAGTAATTGTATTGTTATCAAGTTACGCAAAACAAACATAACAAACAATCAACTTTAAAAAATACATATTCACATAAAGCCACCTTTAGTTTATAAAGATATCAAGCATGAGAAAATAGGACCTTACCAAAACTAATGGCCTACTGGATGCTCTGCAGACAATATTACAGATACCCAAAGTACAACTCGCAGTGACTAAGTTCCATGACGGCTGGTAGTTTATACCCCCAAAACCCAGTTTAATTTTGTTCTCTCGATGATTTACCGGATAACAGTGTAGCACTTAGTTTGTGACTTTGCATCCAGATGAACATAAATCAACAGGGTACCAAACTACATTAAGAGAGCGAAAAAAAAATAAACATTACTTATATGAAGCTTATTTTGACATTTTCTCTCCTTTCATATTAGGCCTATTCACTCATCATTGTTTGTCAGTTTTATATTACAGTTATAAATACACGATGTGCCTTGCTATTTACTCATAATCATTAGTATGTAGTTTGTTTACGAGTTGTTTTTCCAATGCTATCTTTACTATGTAACAATGCCGAGGTACGGTAGATTCAATAACGTATTCGGTGTTTAAAATACAATTGTACACAGTGTTTTGTTTTTATTACTTCATTGGTCATCCGTTATCGGTCATACTTTATCATAAATGAATTATTGGCCACGTTTTGAAAACTGGCCACGTTTTGCGACCTTTCAGTTCACTGCTACTTGATCATTTGTTGAACACACATACGTTTGTCATATAGTTGGTTCCATGTCATTTTTCTGTTTTCGATTTGACTGCTATTTTGCGTACAAATCCTCCAGTAGAAATTGCGTTTGCTGCAAGATGAAGCTCTTACGTTATCATGATTCCACGATGATGTAAAGGCCCCAAATGATTTAGGCGTATTATTAAACCAAAAAGTAAAAGAGAAACGATGATTTATTGTGTAAGATATAGAGCAAATCACAGAAAGAGTAGCCAGTTGTTTTACTGTTGCCTTTACAGCCGATTTTATGTCAAAATTGACCGTTTTCTCTTTCCCGATGCCACTCGTCTAATGCTTTTTCGTGTTCGTTACCCAATCATCTGTGAAGCCATTGACAATTGTCATCCTTGTCATACGTATCTGTCACGTGTCTGTCCTGACGTGTCCCTCTTTCCCTCCTGTTCCTTTTTCTTACCTACATATTCAGCATGCTCTCACGTTGTGCTGCGCCCCATTTTGTGGCTGGTTGTCTATTCCCACTTGTCAGCATGAGACTTTCTTTGCCAAATATCCTTTAGATGTATTTCTCTACCAAATTTGGACGATTCCTCATTATTAGTGTATAACGTATTTCTTTGAATACATTTTGTGATTTCAAGTTTATAATGTAACAAGCATGTATATATAGATCATTGCTATAAATCCGCAAATATTGTAACTCATATAATAATTACAAATGGAATAAATTGCAATCGAGTAAACTCACAGGGTTATTCAAAATAAGATTCAAATTGTATCAGTAAACGAATAACGTGAATGTTTAGTATTCGGAAAATTAGTCCGCGGGACATAAATGAACAAGCCACCTACAGCCTTCGTCGAGTTTGAAAATTTGTATATATAAATTTGACAGTGCAGCTGCAGCAACTCCCCCTACAAGCTGAGTGTTTACCATAGTCTTCCAAGACATAATATAAGCCCCTACAATTCCACAGAAATTATCGAGCAAATAAAACCGATAGCTTTTAAGCGGTTATGGCCCGGCGGGGAGACATGGCTATATCGGTTACCCTTTTATAGTAGCCACACACTAATAGTTCATGGGGAAAAATCCGTGATATCCGTGCGAGCATGTTTAGTTTGAACGTATACAAGGCCTACTAAAGGTCGTTCTTTGAAAGTCATGGGTCACAGTAGTTTCGAGCATAAATGACTAAAAAAGAGGTAGAGTCTGATCCTGTATTGCACCCATCAATATCGCACCCATCTGACATTATTATTAAGTATTTTATGTTATCTCGCATTCCTGCTCAATCTTTCAAAAGATTAGCAAAGAATATGGAAAAATGAGGCAAAATCTGCCGAGCACCGAGCAGACCAAACTAATTATCCTGAATCAACGTGTCCATATTTTTTGATTATTATTTATCTGGAACTGTAAAACCCGTGATTTTATTATCATAACTTACGAAAACGTACACTATAAGTCTATACAAATTCAACGATTATCGATTAAAGATGCAAATGAGGAAACTTTGAACGTGCTTTCTAGCAACATCATAGATTGCATAACACATGTGTGCATAACACCGTAAACAAGAATTTTATCAGAACTAAAGGGTTATGCCTGCCTTACCATGTCCGATACTGTATTTGTATAGTGTATGTCAATGTTTGTGTATAATACAACAATTTTTCCCGTAGTCACCTGCGATCCTAAATTAAAAGAATTGTCGAGTTAGTTTTGCATACGTACGGTTGTCACTGAACTCAAATTGTAGAAGATGGTGGTTTTACTATTGATGTTTTTGTTGCTATGGTAATGGAAATATGTCAATTTTAAGCTGACTTTATCCTAGGCCTTACAAGTTTGTAATGCAAAGTAAGCGAGTATTCGGACATTTAAATAAACACATATCGGAATTACCGATACATAATTTGGAGAGTATAGTCATTTTCCTTAACAACGAAAACATCTTTCCAATCGGGTAATCATATGTTGAGTTATTGACAATTGAAAACAAGTTCCGCCTTTGCATTTTGTCCACGGCGACTGATATCTGACTGCCGAAATAAAAACTCGAGTTGAAACTTGCATCTGTGGAAGAGGCTATCAAGTAGAGGCCAGAGGCAACAAAACAGTCCTTTTCCAAGACTTCTTCCAAATAGAGAAATGACCGTTGTTGCAATGACTAGCTGTTTTGCGAAGGCCCCTTTAATGTGACGTCACATTAAGTGTGATTATGTCAAAATGAAGTTCCTTGCACTTTTATTTATAACACATCCCGGTATATAGTACAGGCAATATAAGGTTTGACCTCAAACAAATTGCAACAGAATTTTTTCACCACAATGCATTTCTATAAGGTCCCTAAAATGACATACTAAAAGTCTTAAAAAATCGAGGTGGTGGAAATATGCCTAATTTGCATACATCCAAAATGGCCGCATATGTTAGGACTTTCACATTGATTTGGTCATATTTCTCATACTAGGTGGATTTTAGAGGTACTTTTAACAACAGTTTTAGTCCTTTTACATTGATTTACTCATTATTCAAGTCCTAGGTAAATTCCAAGATCCCTATGTTTCTGAAATTTTCCAAATGCCGTATAATTTGCATAAATGCCGTATATCAATATGCCTAATTAAAGTTAAAATAATGGATGCCATGTGTGGACATGTACCAATTGAGTGTTCCCTGATAATCCAAGTCAAATTTCACACCACAGTGCATTGCTATAAGGTCCCTAAAAAAGTTGTTAAAAATCCAAGTGGTGGAAATATGCCTAATTTGCATAAATTCAAAAGGCCGCTGATTACATGATTTTCATATGATTTGGCGCGGCCATAATAGTATATAAGCCGTTATGTACTTTTGCTTTTTTGTTTGTTTAAGAAGTAATTTTTGCCATATTTGGAAAGAGTTTACCTCCCCAAGCCGGAAATGCATTGGAGACATTTTTTTCCCAGCTACCGTGTGGCGGCCATCTTGGATTTCAAAATGGCCGCCATTTCGAGCCTTATTTGTATCAAAACTTCGGACTTGATTGTCACATGAAGTTTATTTTGATGGCAAACCCCATGTTTCTGATACCAAGGAACCTGAGTACATTTTGTTTATGGTGTACTCCAAATGGATGGCAGCCATCTAGGATATTTCAAATATATGGCCGCCATTTTCGGCTTATTTGCATAATAAATTTGGACTCGAATGGCGTACGAAGTCAATTTCGGTGGCAAACCCCATACATTTGATACCAAGTAATCTTAATGACCCATTGCTGATGATCTATCCCAGATGGATGGCAGCCATCTTGGATTTTTTTTTCAAAATAGCCGCCATCTTGGATATTATTTATAATAACATTGCACCTGAATGTCCTATGAAGTCCATGTATTTGAATGAACTCAAGTAAATCACTGTGGACGGGGTACTTACAGTTGATGGCAGCCATCTTTGATATTTCATAATTGCCGCCATTCTGAACTATTTGCATAATAAATTTGGACTTCAATGTCGTATGAAGTCACTATTGGTGGTGGCAAAGCCCATAAATTTGATACCAAGGAATCCAATTAGCACATTTAGGCATCCCAAATGGATGGAAGCCATATTGGATATTCAAAAATAGCGGCCATCTTTGATTTCATTTAATAATAAGGTGGCACCTGAATGTCGTATGAAGTCCATTTTGGTGGCAAACTGCATATGTTCTTGATACCAAGGAACCCAAGTTAATCATTGTTGATGGGGTACTCCACTGGGAGTATACCCCATCGACAATGATTTTCGTGGGTTCCTTGGTATCAAAAACATGGGGTTTGCCACCAAACTGAACTTCATATGACAATCAGGTCCGAAGTTAGATACAAATTAGGCTCGAAATGGCGGCCATTTTGAATTCCAAGATGACCGCCACATGGTAGATAGAAAAAAAATGTTGCCAATGGATTTCCAGCTTAGGAAGGTAAAGTCTATCCAAATAATTCTGAGAAAAATTCCTTCTTTGGCAAAGAAAAATGCAGTGGCCAAAAATATGACATAATATGCTATCTAGTAATAACTCTCGTCCTAATTTGCTTTTCGGGGTACTTTAAACAACATTTTGTCATTTGACATTGCGGTCATTCAGTGTCAAATCACCCCCCAAAACTTTTAAATTTGAAACCCCAACCTCTTCAAATTGGATCATATTTAGTTTATGGGGGTAATTTCGGCTGAAAAGCCGAAATTTTAAGTTTTAGCACCATTGGACAAACAGTTTTCGCGCTACCGCCCAGGCAATTTTGGTCAAAATGGACATTGCTGCCATTGTTAAATGACCATATTTCTATAATCTGTGAGCCAAATGTATTAATCTTAATTTCTTTTGAAAGGTTACATCATGAGAAATCCAAATTTACCATTGTTTTTTTCATGTCGGGGTTATTTTAAGTATAATGACATTTTGACCTTTAATTTGACCTTAAATTTGACCTAGTGGATCACCCGGCATTGAGACAAACTTGGATGAAAATTAAACCCCAAGATGTCCGCTACAAAATATCAAAAAATTGGGAAAGATATATTTTTGGTTCGGTTTTTGGCTCATCTCAAAGTTGGCATACGCGTTGCAAATGTGATATCCCTATGCAGTGTATTAGTGGATTTAAAGTAGGGATTTTTTTTGTCCCTGAAATGTGTTTATGTACAGGGTGTCACAAGACTGTTAAAATTATTCCTTTTATTTTCTGAGTTATTCATCAATCACTATTTTTTTACGGAGGTGGGTGCTAGGTGAATTATGCAAATCGTAATTCCTTTTTCCTTTGTTGCATACCAATTCCGGGCTTGCACCCATGCGGGAGGGGTATAAAACCCTCGCCCACGTATTTTATGATTGAGGTTTGCGGTTTTTTGGTTTATTTCTTTCCCGTAATATATAATTTGATTTTTGTGATTTGTAACTCCTGTGTTGAATCCTCTGTTCTCTTGAGTTATTCCTTGATTTTGGTCCGAGTAGAGCGGCGCAAGGGTTCGCTCTGCGACACAGGGATATCACATATTCCAACACTTATACCAACTTTGACAAGAGCTAGAAACCTTAACAAAAAATATTATACCCCATAGGAAACATAGGATCTCATAAGGTACCTCGGACTGGAAGATGATGAAATCAATGTCAAAGGACAAATTGTTGTTCAAAGTACTCCAAAAAAGCAATGCAGGACAAGAGTTATGGCCAAATCAAAAATCATGTAATTAGTGGCCATTTTGAATTCATGCAAATTAGGCATATTTCCACCACTTGGATTTCTTTCCTTTTTTAAGGAACCTTATAGCAATGCACCATGGTGTGACATTAATTTATGTACATGACTGGACTTGGATTATCAGGGAAAATTTTTATTGTGACATGTCCACACATGACAGCCATAATTTTAACTTTAATCTATGCAAATTAATAAATGGCATTTATGCAAATTATTATCGGCATATCGCAAATTTGGGAAACATAGGGATATTGAAACTTACCAAGGTCTAGAATAATGAGTAAATTCGCCTGATGATCGCCACGCAGTGTGCGTGTGCGTGAAACCAATGGTAGCAGAATAGACTGAACCTATATTTTATATATAGATTCATATATATATCATATTGCAGATAGTATATATATATTACAGCATAATAAATAAATATAAATCATCTACAGATCCTTTCTGAAGTCAATGGGCATCTCAATAATAAATTAAGATCAACTCTCTGTGTTTAGTATTAAATATACTGTTGCAGCATCACTAAATATTCCATTATAAAGTAGCAAAAAAGTGGTACTGGGTGTGGTTAAGAAACACATTAGAAAACTACTTTCCACCACTCGGATTTATTAAGACTTTTAATATGTTATAGAGGAGATTTTTCTGAGTAATAAACTTTTTAAATAGTTTCTGTTGCAATTTGTTTGAGGTTACCCCTTAATTGTTCACATAATGCCTGTACTAATAGGTACATATCAAGTTACAACCAAGTCGACCCTAGCTCTTCATATACAGTACTTAAAAAACATCTCTTTAATGTGACGTCTCATGACATGTGATGCATGATCATGACGTCACTTCATTATTATCTAAAACAAGTTCCTATCTATGTATCTACACACCGTTGAGCCAATCTGATTCGTACTTTAGAAAATATAAGGCTTTGAAAAATGCACCTTTAATGTGACCTTACATTACAAGTGATTTAAGTTACGTCACATAACAAATGATTTCGTCATGATGACATCACTTAACACATTTTCCATCTACATGTATAACACATCCCGGTATGGGCACATATCAAGTTACAACCCAATCGAACCTATTGTTCTAAAGATATAGGCCTTAGAAAAGTGCCCTTTTAGCGTAACGTCACTCGACATGTGATTACGTCATGATGACATCACTTCAATTTTAACGAGTGTAACACATCCTTGTTTATGTGCATACCAATTTTAATCGTAATCAGACTTGTACTTCAAAAGTTATAGGGATTTGAAGAATGCACATTAATATAACGTCACGTGACACATGATGACGGCAATGTTACGAAACTCATCGGGACCATCTTCGGCTGCTGGTTAAAGTATCTGCCATGTCTGAAGTCAATCAGATATATGAAAGTACCAAATTGTATGGTTTGAAGACAATTGTGTACACAGCCTATGGAGAGAAAAAAAAACACCTTTAATGTGACGTAACTCGACGCCCGATGAATTCTTCTAGGACCATCTTAGGAGGTGCTCGAAGTATGTACCACGTCGATCGGATTTACGAAAGTGCCAAAGCGCACTGGTGGAAGAAATACGTGCACGAACCCTGTGGGCAGTGACTGGAAAAGGAAGGAGATAAAGGAACAAGACATGTGGTTGTGGACAAACACGAGCTGTTTCCGCTGATTGGAATGAGTTTGTGAAATAACATCACGTTCATTACCCAAATATAATAGTTACTCCTAATGTTGTGAAATTGTAAGTCACGGTCAATGTTTTAAAAAACTAATTACTAAGGAAACGCATTTCTAAACTTACACATTTATGTTGTGATTGTTCTTCAAATACATTAGATAATAATGTTGAAAATTCATTAAAGTCCTGAATTCATCTGCACCACTGTAAATTTTTTACATTTTTATGTAATTTCTTTGGATTTTTTTTTTGTAAAGTGCATGTGAAATTGAATTTTAATTTACTTTGATGGTTTTTCTCTGTACTGCCATTTTTAAATCACCCATAGGGCTGAATTATAAAGAAACATGCCAATGTTCTTCTGAATAACACACACTTGTCATGTATTTAATTAATACCCTAACTTTGTTCGTGTGTCGTTCATTGGGTGGTCGAATTTCTGTTTTGGCTGGCTCTAATTCAAAAGTAACATATAAACCTGTGGATTACAAAGTTACAATTTTATCGCCGTTGTCAAATAATTTGTTCTGAATTTAAAAAGGTGAACCTTCATGGATAAGCGAGATTAAATTATACACAGATGTTATCTGTATAGAACAACAGGTGTTGATTGTTTTACCTAAAAGGGATCCACGATATATTACATTTCAACCGCAGTTTTGTTTCGTCTCTCAGTAGGGCACCTCACGGTGAGTAAATTCAACGATGTAAACAATACTGTGAAACAAATGCGATTCCATAAGATATCGTTAGCTTGCAGATCTAACAGAAATAGATGATATGCATAATATTATATTGTGTACCCGTAAATTGTAGGTTTTCTTTGAACCGTCACACTCTTATCAAAATATTTACACTTGTGTGCTTGATTGGTGATCCATGCTTGAACATCGGACTCTAAAAAAAGCATGGTTGCAAAGACAGACTGAGCGAACAGTAATATTACGGGCGTGTTGAAGAGCAGCCATTTTTAAGAGCAGCCATTTTTAAGAGGATCACGTTTTAGTCATCGGGAATCGCTGATAAAACATATAGTTTATTCCTGCAGATTTCTGAGTTTTTTGTTATTATGTACGTGTAAAAAGCAACTGCTTTCACATGAATATACAATTGTTGAAATTAGTGGCTGTGGTTAGGAGTTGTGCTATTTTCATAGAAGTAGCTCATTTTCCAGTCTGCACACGAAATTAGTTTTGCCTCTTTAAATATGTGAGGATGTCCAAGTGAGTCAGTCACCCATGTTAGATTATATTCGTTATCACACTGCTACACAGCAGTACACGATTTCAATAAATTTGTTGAACTATGGTCAGTGTGTTTGTTAGCTTGTGTTCTTTGCTATACCATCACCTTTCTTCGAAATGATACAATGGTTATACATAAAACTTAAACCAAATATGTCAAAAATACCAGCCTATAACATATCGTTTCGGGTTGCTGTTACACCATACATCATTAATGCTCAGTAGATATGAAGTTCTGAAAGAACTTATCCTGCTTTTTATCAACTTCGTTAAATAATTTTAGTTCTGATAAGAACAGTCCTGCTTGAAGTTATAAAAGAACTTGTTTTTGGTTTCAACGTTTCGACCAGCTTTCTCTAGTCATCCTCAGGAGACTCAGTAGAGTTAAAGATGCTGCTCCTTAAGTAGGCTGTACTAGGATAGGGAGTGCTTCAAGATTCTGATTGGTTGTCTGTTAGGTAGTATCAGTGTTGGAATGGGATGCCCTGCTCGCTTGGGTCTGTCAATTGGCTGTGAAGCCCGCTGAGTGCCTGCTTGCTCAGGTGTACGTTGGCTGTGAGCCATGAGTGCTGCAACAAGGTATTAGTGAATGCCATATGTTGCTTATGACATAGCCGATGTCTTGTGATACAGTGCCATGTTTGTGGAGGGGGGGGGAGCACATTTTTTTTCCCCCAACATCCCTCTTTTCCCCAGCATTTTCCCGATTAATCATTTTTGCAGGGTGGGCAGGGACATTTTTCGGGGGGGGGGGGCATCGCCTTCTTTGCCCCACCCATGGCTGTGTTACGATTTAAGGAGAGCAGTTTGGCGGCAACTTTCCTTTCGATTGCTGCATTTGGGTTCTTCTTTAGGCGGGCATAGGTATATGTGTTGAGGATATCCTGAACCTTTTGATCATAATATGTTCAATTGGGATGTTTTGAGTGCTTCAAGACTTGGTGTATTTGGATATGGTTATTGTCTGCCTTTTGTTTGTCCATCTTGGGGATGGAAGGTTCAATCGATTAAATGAACTCCTCCACCGGGATCTTATAGCCTTGAATCTTTTAGCCATTGATATATCTCATTTGCACTTAATTTGATAAATTCTATATATTTTTTATTTTATTTTTTATTTTGGGTCCAGATCATTTGGACTCCCTCTGTTTTTTTCAGGCTCAGAATCCAGGGTCGAAATACGTGATGATTACAGCTCCGATCCCTGACCCCGCTGGATACCCTACTTTCTGCCGGGAGTTCCAATTGTTTGGGACCAAATACTTGGGAGACATGCAGCTCGGAAATCCAGTCGTTGGCTTGGGAATCACCGTTTCTCATAGTAACATGTATTTAATCGTGCAAACTATAGGCAATGTGTGTCAGTCATACCTTAGCCCAGAAATATAACCGCAAGAAATATAGCATTCCTTTATTGAATCGTTTCAATGGGACCAAACACACACGTTGAGGGTATGCAGACGTGTGAATAAAGCTGCCACCACATTTTTGTAGGTTATTTCAGCAATTATCCGTCCATTTTGACGTGAAATGGACATTGAAATTTGAGAGCATAAACTTCGATGAATGGAACCTCTGACTTAAGGTAAACAGAGACTGGTTTCAATTGGTGTTTATTCAACAACACTTCAGAGTTTTTATTTTTGGGTTTATGACCGACTTACTTTTGGCTCCCGACCCAGCGAGTCGACTCCGCCTGACTTTAACTATCCCCCGCAAAGAAAGAAAGAAACAAAAACCACACAAACACAAAGCAGAGGAAAAAATGATGATGAAATGAAGGCAATTAGGTTTTGTGTTGTTTGAGTATAGCTGTGGCATTTGTACTCAAAGTACGGCATATTCCAATCAATGCAATTCGAGAAAGTGTTGCCCTTCACATCACGGACCCCTTTTTCGCATGGCTGCCTTATTGCCAAAGCGTCTGTGAGATGAGAGGTGTATGCAGACAATGTAAGTTAAAGAAATATTGCCAAAGATGGCACATTTATTCTGTTATGTGCAATGATAATGAAATATGACAATATCATCGCATGAAATAAAGTTACTTAATAAGTTAAAGGCATATAGGATCGTTCCAAAAGTGACTTACCGAATTTTGATCAAAACAACATAATTGGATTGAAAAAGCCCAGAGATCTGGAGATATTAAAAGGATTAGAACCATATGTATCTGCGTCTGTATAATCTAAAATCCTTGATAGGATATCCCTATCAGGGTTCAAGCTTTAGTGTAGACAATGACCAGATATAGTTACTACTTTACAACACACAATTCATTATGTAAAGCATGTGGAAACTTTGTTAACTAAAACAATTATCTGCATTCTGTTAACATAACTGCAATTGCATAAAGACCCAATTGCTCAACGAACAAATAATATGAACGAAATAAGTTCGCAGAAAGCATTACGTTTCTCCTATTGATCTTTAATAGGGGGTGTTTTAATCGTTAACCCTGCGAGCTGCGAAGCGTAAAAACTTACGCAACGTAGCTGAGGTGCTCACGCGTGAAGCCCCTGTCACACCTTTGCGTATCCTAATTCCTTATGAGTTCCTTATCAAAAATTTTCAATACGCAGCCGTACGCTCAATTAACGTCGAAATGTTTTGATCACTTTGACTTATGTGCGACGCACATCTAGCGTACAAGTAACGAATTCAGCGCATCCGTTGCGTATGATATGCGTATGAGTTGCGTATGCAGTGCACAACATTATTTTTCGGGCTGCGAATAAGTCAGTATGCAGTGCGCATGCCAAGCGCATTCCGGACGCACCCGACTTATGCCGACCGCATGCTTGACGCACTTCTTAGAGTATTCCCGCCGCATTTCCGCCGCTCGCCGTTCAGCGTGCGTTGCATCTGCGCTGCAAGTACGCTATGTATACGTCCAATACATGCGGCTCACATGCTGACGGGATGCGTCACGAACACATAGCGTACTCATAACGCACTCGACCGATGTGGGACCGATGCGCTGCGTATTTAAAATGTATGACCTGCGCAACAGCGTACGCAGCGTAGTTTTGTGCATGCCCAAAACTATCCTGCGTACTGGGCCGTACCATGCGTATATCTGCGTACATAAAACCTACACAAAACGATAGAGATGCATATGAGGTTTGTATTGTGCGTACGACTGCGTATGAAAAAAATGTCGATGCGCAACTCATAAGGAATTAGGATACGCAGAAGTGTGACAGGGCCCTGAGGCAGTTTTGATTTCGCGTATAAAATACTGTTTTGTGGACACAATCCTTCTCTAATGGTCTAAATATCATGAATGCAGGTCCCCAAAACCAACACCAGATTGAATCCCCTCCAGTAGGTCACTCACAGACACTGTGGCTGCACAGTCATGTACATATACACTGCATGCACTGTGACCATTACATGTTGGATTGACCATTACATGTTGGATCGACCATTACATGTTGGATCCCCCAAAAAGATGGACATGAAACAGTCGGGACAGCCTTTCTGTGGCTCCAGACAGCTGTCGCTGGGCCAGCAGTAAAGGATGATTGATGACATTGTTGTGACGGCGGAATGTAAAACACAGAGAACTATTTTTGTGCACAAGTGAATGGGCTTTGGCTGGAGCGACCATACCATCTCAAACCACAAGGTTCACTTTAAGAATACATGTAGTTTCAAGGGAATTGGGCGATAGCTTCATAAAAAAAGTTAAGAAACAAAAAAAAGTGCCTAGCGCGCGAGCCCCTTCGCAGCCCGCAGGGTTAAGACGACAGATACACACATCTAATCCAAAATGGTTTTTTTCGCCTTACACAATAAATCATCTGATTATAGCAATGACAATAGGAATCGGAAAAAAATCCTACTGTTTGAAGCTTTCACACAGAGTACAACAATAGTGAGAATTAAAAGCGAGATGGATAACAAATGAGAGTTGCAGTTCTTCTATTGTATGGTTTCACGCATTTTCCCTACGTACTGCATGAAAACGAAACTTTTCTGAAATAATTCATTGTATGACGGGTTCTTTTCACGTGTCGTTATGATTTCAGTTACAAATTATTGTGCTATCCAATAGGCAACAATTGTTATAACGAAATTTATATAACCGACATACAGATCCTTGTCATTTGATTGGCGGAACTCACATCACGTGGCATTCGTTATTTCTTCCATTCATGCCGCGGTTCAAAAAGTACTATCCGCCCATAGGGAATGGGAAATACTATTCAACACGTATGTTCACGTCCCATACTTCGCTCTTACCCCCCCCCCCCCTCCCCGCCCTGCAAACAGGACGCTGGGATACTCTGATGAAGTCACGCTCTGATTGGTTGGATTTTGCGTGACCAGTGACCTGCGCGTCATCACGGTCATGACTCTGCAAGGTTTGAAACGGCCGTTAAGACTGATTCATTACTCTTTTATTCCAGTTTAGAGATGTTTTTTTTCGTTAAAAAGCGTAATTATGTAGGAAATTCTGTAAAACTTATCTGTGTTGTAAATTTACAATTCCCGTCTCTTGCTCAGGCTCCGTTTCGAATCACGAACGGTCGGATTGCATTATGCGATGCTCAAAATGTTGTCCACATGGTCCGCAATGAAACAGATAAACATCTGGTATGGAACGTGTGCATTTCTATGGAAAGTTTTCGGATAGCATTTGCGCACATTGTCCAACTGTGGTCTTGAACAGCTGCAGCCAGATGCTTTATACATAGGTCATAGGCCATTTCCTTCACAAGATTCTGTGAAGCTCATCAGAGTATCCCAGCGCCCTGTTTGCAGGTCCCCCCGCACGAGCGAAGTCCCATACGGCCAACGGCCAAGTACTGTGCGCATGCACATATCATTTCAAACTTTGATGGTAATTGTAAAGAAAATAATAATTGTGAACAATAATAAAGTGGAATTACAATAAACTTTTCGGACCGTTAAAAAGTGGAAACTAGCGATTTACCTCTTTCACTTCCATCAGATATTTAAATATCCAAATCGTTTTTCATGAAAAAAAAATCAGAAGTTATACAAAACAGCAATAACACAGAAATATTTCTGCATACGTTTTATTCGAATGCATATGCAATTTTTCAAGAAAAACGTCCTGCAAATCGTCGTTGTTTTCGTCCGCCTGGAGTATGTATTTTAAACATTATTCGATTCTAGATATCGAATACCTACTCGGACGCATGGGCGAATACCTATTTCATTATTACATGCAGTTTGTGTACGATACTGATGAGTCGGTATCGATACTCGCTCAATTCGTCAGTACCGCGCCGAGTTCTGTTTTGGATATGCTTCTGCGGCAGATCGATGCACACGTCCATTCAGGATGACGTTAGATTTTCAGTTTCATTTCAGTTCCTTGCAGAAAATATGCCGGTTGTGTGGGAAAAGAATCACACAAATCATAAGGTCGCCCATCAAAGTGGCAAAAAAGGTCGCTGTCTATTCCAAAGAAGTGATGGAGGATTTCAGCACAGAGGTGACCGCCGACGATCTGCGTATCCACCCCCCCCCAAAAAAAAAAATCTCTGCGAATCGTGCTACAGGAAACTTTTCCATAAGAAGAAACAAGTGGCAGTCAAGTGGGAGCAACACTCTGAGGAGTGCAGGGTTTGCAGATTATATGCTGAACGGAGCAAGCCAGGAAGGCCAGCGAAGGTGCAAAACAAAGGAAAATTCCTTTAGCAGCGTTCTGGACACAAACAATCACTTTGCCTCACTCGAAGTCCAAAAGAATCACGCCAAATTAAGCAGCAATTTCAGACCAACATGTGAAGTATACACCTGCCAAATGTGTGAATAGTTTCTATCCTCCCCAGTACAGACCCAGTGCTGCCTTATATTTTGCCTTGAATGTATGAGAGAGTACACAGCACGCACAGAACAGGAAAATGCAAACTGTCCCAAATGCCACAAACCTCCAAATTTCAAGGACTTTTTTTTATGATTTACAATCTGCATTTTAATAACGAATTTTGTTTAAGTTACAAAATTCCTACAAACAATTATTATCATCAAAAGAGTTAAAGAGTTACTTAATATACACATTGCCTGCAAATGAGGGCATGCTTATAATGTCCAAGTAAACATTGATTAATTTAAAATCTTTAAAAAAAAGAAAAAAAATCTGAAATACATTTACTACTCATGGAAAGCATAATTTTTTTCTTCAAAATTTCAATTACAGTGGAATATTACTTAAATTAAGCAATATCTTTGCCAAACAGAGTTTGCACGCAATATGTGTACCCAAAGCACATGCGTCAGACAGCATGTCTTCACGAACAAAAAAAACGGCGCACTGCACTTGTCAGTAAAGCTTGTGAGAACATCATGGGTGAAATGTGCACCATCCAAGCTGACCCTGCTGGGCTGAAATCTTATCCGGAGAGGAGTTCAATCAAGGTTCCCACTGGAGACTTGCTGGTACTCAAAGCTAACATGGGAATCAGCTAGAAAAAGAACAGGGAATTGAAAAGATTTGTAAGGCACCCATGCAACCTCCAAGTGGCGGATCCACCATTAGCTAGGGGGGGGGGGTCAGGTAAAATGGAGGTGAAACCTGAACATATAAGCGGTCAATATATTTACTCATGTAGGTGAACATTTCTGTTTTATAAGTTTAAATAACCAGTTGATAGCAGAGAAAATGGGGAAAAACGAGACATACTTCCAAAATTAAAAACCCAAAAAACTTCTGCCATTTGATTAAAAAAAGTGTATTTTTCTCAAGAAATCTGCATAATTAATGGCAATTTTCTTCCTGTGTTAACAATCAGGTTTACATGCTTTGCTTTCTCAAGGTGGCTTAGAGAAAATGGAATTATTACTGAATGTGAGAAATCCCTGCGGAGACAGCGTGACCAGATCGTAGGAGACAACATCATCGCAGAGACTCTGCCATTTCAGTTTCACGATGAGAGGAATGGCAACAAAATGATTCAGCATGCTCCATGTGTCCAAGTAGAGTCACTGCTAGCCAAAGTCATCAAGCAACTGGAAGAATATGATGCGTAAGAGTAAATATTGTAATTAGAAATATTTAAGCATATTATTGTAATGTGTAAACTGTTTTTTTCAGTCGCAGATCAATGGGGGGATGGTTGGGTGTGTGTGTGTGTGTGGGGGGGGGGGGGGGGGGGGGCAGGCCCCCTCGTTCAGCTGCTGACTAATGTTACAATACTAGGACCCATCTTATATTACCCCCCCCCCCCCCAATCCCTCCCCTTTCATTAAAGCTAGGTCCGGATATTTGTTTTACTATCAAGCAAAATGTTAAGATTAATTGGAGGAATCTTTTTCATTGTCAGGGGTGGCAAATTAACTTGGCATGATGAGCTAATCCCCAAGGACGAGATCTGGGTGAAAGTAGGAGGAGACAAGGGTAGCCACAGCTTTAAAGATATGTTCCAGATTGCCAACGTTGAAAGCCCTAATGCACTGAGGAACACTGTAGTAATCTGTGCCTTTGAGGCAATCGACAGCATTTACAACATGGAATTAGGCCTTCAACGTTACCGATGTGATGTTGTTGAACTGATGCGAGCATCATGGAGGTAAATTTCAATAGAATTTTCTAAAAACATTGAATTTTGTGCCCTTTACTTTTTGAATGGACAAACTGATACATGTATTTGTATTTCAACCTTAAGGGGCCGGGTTATTTTGACCATCTCTCAGCCGGGGGGGGGGCGCCCCCCCCCCCCCCTAAGATCTCGGCCATCGAGTGACGAAAAATTTTCAAACTCGGTACATGCATAGAGCAACTCTTCCTAAACATACCCAAGAAATTTCATGACTATAGGTTTAAAGGGTATTGGAATTATGGCTTATTAATTATTCATTTGTACGAATGGCAATTCTGCTCTGTGTACACGACGTATATGCGAACATTCAGTTTTCACGGCGCGTAGCGCCGAAAAAAAAATTTCCGATTTGTATGTTTTTGGGTATCAATAGATGCGCAAAGCTCGAGGCTAAAAAGTCATAACAGCTCGGGTCGCGAAAGATTTTTTTTTAGAGGCTATCACGGAAAATGTTGAGGGGGGGGGGCCGCTCCCCCGGCCCCTTTAGGGTTAAATCCTATTTGATATGGCCTATGGTAAAATAAAAATTTGCAAGTAACTGTTTATCCATTTAATTTGTAACTTATTCAATTTTTTTTCACAGACGTTTTCACTTTAAGGTATTCCTATTTGGAGATTACGAGTACTTGTGTAAGCTGTATGGTATCAGTGGACCCTCAGGTGAGTTTTATGATGCTTCAACATTGTTGTTGTTTACATGTAGGTTGACGGTTCAAACTTTAATATGAACATGAAAATAAGATTTAAAATTTAACATCCCACACAGGTAGACACTGCTGTCTCTATTGTACTACCATCAAAAATGCCATGCTTCTACCGCAGGTGAAACGACCAACCACACTGCCCAGAACTCTGAAGTCCATGGCCGATGACCTGCATAACTTCCAGAGAGATGGAAGTAAGCCTGAGCGTGCCAAGATGTTCAACAATGTTGTAAGATCTCCAATTCTACCAATCCAATTGAACCAGGTAAATAATCCAGTTGAATGCCCAACAAGATTGTGTTGGATTGGGGGGGGGGATAAAAGAATGTTGAGATCATAGAAGTACTACAGTTTCTCAGTCAAAACTCAAAACCTTCACACTGACCACAGCAGAGACTCTGCTATAGATCCGTGAAAAGTTATATTCGTATGAAAATCACCCATGACTAAAAAGCAGAAGATAAAGGGTACAAAAAGAACAAGAAAAAAACAGAGATTGTGACACTACTCATGAATGATTGAAACCTACAGGTCTGCCCACCAGGTCTCCACCTGAGCATCGGGATCTTCCTAAAGCACTTTGTGAGGTTTGAGAAAGCATGCCATGAGCTAGACATCAAGCTGAGTAACACACTAGCATCCAGCCAACTTGGAAAACTGGGAGGCAAATACAAGGTGTTTGTTGAGAACACTTGCAAGATGTCAGCACTACAGGTAGAAGCAAAGGGATGGGAATCCAGCATGGATGCACTGCAAGACCAGCTGACTGCTACCAAAGCTGCAGTATCTGATGAGTGCCATCCCATGATTGAGATGATAACTGAATCTGTAAATGACAGTGCTGCTAAATAAACTGAGACGGTAAGGATTACCTGTGCTGATCAGCATACAAAACTACACGTGTAGAACATACTGTTTTTTTTTTTAAATAGCTGTGTAGAAAGCGTTCCTAATTTGTAAATACCAGGGGCAACACTGATCTCTGAAGTGTACTGATGTATTGCAATCAGTGTGTAATTATTTTTTGAAGTTGTGGAATGAGGTTGAGGTTCATAACAGTCTGGTTTTGTTTTGACAGGATTTCAGGATCACTTCTGTAAATCTTGTCAAAACAAAAACAGTCTATTAACTTTGATTATCACACAGAGCAATGCTGCAGCAGAGGTGAGAAAGCAATTATCACTGAAAGTTGGTCAAAGGCCAATAGCAGGACAGCTAGACCCGACTCTCAAGGACCGAAGCGTTCATCGACAGGCATATCATGGTAATTCCTTCTTTTGAAACCATGTGAACAGGTGTGGCAAGGTATGTCAAATGTAACTTCAAAAACTTCAAACATTAGTAAAACAAAATATGTTCGACAGCATAAATGTGTTAAATGCACATTTTCACGCAGGAAGAAAGCATCAAGAAACTCACCCAGTCCATAGTGGAGAAAACCAAGCAGCTGTTCCCAACTTCTCCCGCGAGACTGCATGATGCTGAGAAGTACAGGCAGCTGCTCACACTCTTTGGCAGACGTCATCAGTTATACAACTGTGCTAGACAAATGGATGACAAAAGACATGTTTCTTAATTCAAAGACACCCACCAGTACCTCCACTCCTCCAGCTGTCACCCCAGGCACTGCAAATCTGGCATAGCGTTTAGCCAGGCACTCAGACTCAGAAGAATTTGTTCTAACGATTCCGATTTCTCCCGCCATACACAGATACTGAGGAACAACTTGTTGGCCAGGGGTCACAGCTCTCGCCAAGTTCATCGTGCCATTGCCAGAGCTAAAGCTATCCCCAGAAATCAAGCTCTCACGGGAAAGGCCCCTGGTGCCATGGCCAAACCCATGATTCCCTTGGTTACCACGTTTCACCCCAATCTCCCTCCCCTTCGCAAAATCACTAATGACAATCATCATATCCTCCATACTTCAGATCGCCTTGCCCGCGCCATCCCCAACGGCCCCACATTGGCTTACAGGCGTCCTCGAAATCTACAGGACTTGATTGTTCGAGCTGAAGTCCCTTCCTTAGATGCATCCCCTCCCACCCAGCATGGTACTTTCAAGTACAGTTCCAGATGTGTTGTCTGCCAGATTCATATCCAGGAGTCTGACTCCTTTTCTGGCCACTCTTCTGTCACTACCCACAGAACCATTGGTAACATCACTTGTAACACCTCTAATGTCATATATCTCATTTCTTGCAGGGTCTGTGGAGTGCAGTATGTAGGTGAGACTAAGAATACGCTCAAGAAGCGTTTTTATGCCCACCGGTCAACGGTCAATACCAAGAAACTAGACACCCCTGTTGGTCATCACTTCAACCTGCCTAACCACTCCATTTCTGATATGATTTTGCAGGGCATTGAATCTCTTGGCCATCGCAAGGACTCAGTTCGCCTCAGCAGAGAGAAAGTGTGGATGAATCGTCTTCGAACTATGCAACCACATGGTCTCAACATCCAACTTGGAAATGATTAATCCTGTTCTTCCTCCATTGTCTTCTGTTACAGATAATCCATCTGGTCTTCCTTGTTTGTGTTTACCCATCTTCCCCCATCTTTCATCCCTTTCCATCTCAATACTGTCCCCCCCCCCCACATCATCCCTTCACTCTCACACTCTTTTGTCCGTTCCCACTCCCTGTGACCTTTGATCCTTCCCCTTTCTGGTCCCTCCCCTGTTTACACAAGACCCCTTGTGGTTTGCCATCTCCCTTTGTTTCTTTGTTCTCTCATCCACCCTCCCCTGCATCTTTCCACACCTTTCACACCTAATCCTCCTTTTGTGTTTCTTCTTTCAGCCCTGCATGTTTGTGTGCACCCCCATGTTAATGTATGTACCTCTGTCATTTCTGTTTTAGCCTCTGAAGAAGAACTTGCTAAGTTCGCAACGTCAGGCCACATTAATTTTAAGATTCAAAGAAAAGAAATTAATTCCTTGAGGAGCAACTGAAACACTGTATTCACTCTGCTTGCAAGAATATTAATAAGAATGCAAATTACAAACACAATTACAAGTACAATCCTGTTCTATATTCCAATGCAGAAAGCTGCATCACAGCGTACTTCAATTTCTTTCGAGATAATTTCCTGGATGAATCAGTTACACCTAAAATGCACATTTTAGAAGAACATGTCATACACTGGATCAGCCAATGGAAGGTGGGCCTGGGCTTTCACGGTGAGCAGGGTGGCGAGTCGGTCCATGCCCGTTTCAACACCATCAGGAGCGACATCAGAGGCCTCAAGGGGGACCTGGCCATCCTTACGGCTGTCATGAAGAGGCACTGGCTGCAGACAAGCCCTGTAATTATTGCAAAGTAAACTGTAGGGAATGTAGTATCTCATTGACGAAAGTGGAAGTAAATGGAATGGCCTGATAAACTTCCTAAGTCACCTGTTACGTAAAAACGTTAAGACACATAAGAAATATAGCAAGATTATTGATGTTAACTGGTGTACATGAGGGTACATTTCACAAGCAGCTTCTTATTTTCATACCTTGATGTCTATCACGCAGGCTTGATGCAGTATATAGAACTCACTATATTTATTCGGTTTTAAACATAATATATCAAATGTTATATTTATTATTGAAGGAGAATTTATAAAACAGAGGTAGGGATAGTTAATTATCAGGAGTCACGTGCAGTAATTATTTATGATTGAAATTTACATATAATGTCAAACATGTAAAGTGCATTAAATTAACACTTGAAACAATTATAATTAAATCGAAAACAAAATTATTTGGCAAGAAAAGAAAAGAGGGGACAAACCATGTTGTCAATAAATTGCAATATTTCACAGTATTGAGATGTGTTGAGAGTTTTGTTTGGTTTTGTCAGTTCATCGTCATTCACTTAACTAAATACCACCAAAAAACTACCAAAGAAATGACTTAATCTGAAGAGAAGAGACTGCATGAGGCTGCAAAAGCCAGTTTACAATACAAGCTGTAAATTTGATTGGAACTAAACGCCAGCTGTCATGGCTGTGCTGGCGCTTCGTCCCTTCGTACATGCGTACATATGAGTTTGTCTTACATTCACTATGTGGACTTGAGAGAAATGATGGCTCTATCCCATTCAGATACGCCTCTCCTATAGATTGGCTTGTGAATAAAGAATGTGCGTAAGAACAACACATTGAGTTATTCGATGGTGTGATATTGTGTGGTTCATTTCTTCAATTGAGACACATGAGGGGGTCTCAAAAATTGGGAGAAATGAGAGGGAGAAATCAATGGAAGTTTTGACCGTAGCCAAATTTACCCAGGCAGTGGGGTGGGTTAGGTTTTACCTGAGGGCAATTGCGGGAATGCATTTTCGTCCCTTAGGGGACTCATCAGCCGCTGGATTCAAAAAAATCCGTAAGTATGGGTCAGTGAGTTAAAAGGAACTCACTTGGAGGAAAATGTTCCGTCAAAATTTATCTGATATGTGACACTAACAACTTCATTTGGATGAGATTGGTTCATTCAAGAGTGAAATTTGGATGTCAAAGGTATTGTCGTTCTCAGATAAGTGGAAGACGGGTTGGTATAGCCGGGTTGGGAACAAAGTTGGATCTTTTACTTCAAGCTATTTTCTCGGTAGGGGAGTGATAGCTTTGAGAGGTTGGTTATGAATTGTTCATTTGGTGGGCTAATTCTTTCCGTTGGTTAGCTTGGGACAGCCGATGGGGATTTGAACATGAATGGGCAAATCTTTTGGCTTTAATTCTTAGTTTTCCCTTTGTGGAAGGAAATAATGTTTTTCCTAGTCATGGTTATTATGATAATAATAATGATAATTATTATTTATAATAAAATGGTAAACACAATGAACAAATCTCTTTTTGGAAGAGGTGAAGGCTCTGAAAAGAGCCGTTTGTGTTTGATGGCGACCGGAGGTGGTTTAGCGGTGCCGCTTGGCTGGTTGCTTGGTAGACTGCTCACGTAGGAAATGGTTGAGCAGTTAACGAGCAGTGGCGATGTTTCCCTTGGTGAGGAGTTGGCTCTTGATTTGGTCGAGAGCTTCGAGGTGCTGTTCTTGGAAGAAACCTTGATTTTCCTCTTTCCAGTCCTGTAACTGCTGTAGGTTCAATCTGGCGAACCCGAGGGCAGCGGATGTGGCCACTTGTTTCCACACGGTCTTCAAATTTGTTTGGAGATAATGACCTTTGGGTGGAGTGGGTAGTGAGACTTGGGTGTAGAGGTATTTCGGTGGGTTCTTGGTTTTGACAGCTTTCTCCAGTAGGGTGATCTGCTTGTTCAGGGAGACTCGATGCGAAACAAGTTGTTGGAGGGGCACCGCTAGTTTTCGGACAAATCTGTAGTCCTTGTTTTCTAGACGATGATTCCTATTTGTTTGCTGTTGGTCTTTTGTTCTGGGTACCGGTTTGTCCTTACTTTTTGGGTCTCTTAATGAGATCTGACCTGTGGAAGTTTGCGCTTCCTGGGACAGAGTATGAAAGAGAGATTCACTGTTTTCAGACATGTCTGAATCAGAGAAGTCAGTTTCGGGTATTACCTGCGCACATGAGAAAGGGGAACTGAATGGGCTTGAATCTTGGGTTGACATGATGTTGTCAAAAGATGTCCACATAATGCAGGTTGTGTTGACGTTATGTGGACTTAGGGCCCTGTCACACTTCTGCGTATCCTAATTCCTTATGAGCTGCGCATTGACATTTTTTTCATACGCAGTCGTACGCACAATACGCACCTCATATGCATCTCTATCGTTTTGTGTAGGTTTTATGTACGCAGATATACGCAGGGCCAGTACGGCCCAGTACGCAGGATAGTTTTGGGCATGCACAAAACTACGCTGCGTACGCTGTTGCGCAGGTCATAAGTTATAAATACGCAGCGCATCGGTCCCGCATCGGTCGAGTGCGTTACGAGTACGCTATGTGTTCGTGACGCACCCCGTCAGCATATGAGCCGCCTGTTTTGGACGTATACATAGCGTACTTGCAGCGCAGATGCAACGCACGCTGAACGGCGAGCGGCGGAATTGCGGCGGGAATACGCTCAGAAGTGCGTCAAGCATGCGGTCGGCATAAGTCGGGTGCGTCCGGAATACGCTCGGCATGGGCACTGCATACTGACCTATTCGCAGCCCGAAAAATAATGTTGTGCACTGCATACGCAACTCATACGCATCTCATACACAATGGATGCGCTGAATTCGTTACTTGTACGCTAGATGTGCGTCGCACATGAGTCAAAGTGATCAAAACATTTCGACGTTAATTGAGCGTACGGCTGCGTATTGAAAATTTTTGATAAGGAACTCATAAGGAGTAAGGATACGCAAAGGTGTGACAGGGGCTTTAGCCGTATCCACATAACGTTTTGCCCTTTCTGGAAAACAGGTTTAGAGGCATTTTTGGGTTAGGTTTATCCGTAGCAGAATGAAGAGAAACACTGTAGGGAATCATAGAAAAAAAATTGGGTTAAAAGAGTTTTCACAGTTTAAGTAAAGTAATTTTTTGTACCGAGTTTTCTTAACTACACAAAAACAAAGGAATGTCCACATAGCGTATGTAAAACAAACATGGGTGTACATGTACGTGCACGGCAGGTTTGAACACAAACACACGTACTACTAGTGAAATACGCACGTGGCGCCAAAAATAACCTCAAAAAGAAACTCACCTGTCATAAAAACCTCCAAATGCATTTCATCCATGGCATGAAAAATGGCTGTAACAGGCCCTCGACTCGTAATTAATGAATGATTTTCAAGTAGAAAATGGAGTAAATTTACACCAACTTTTTCACGAAACTCGAACAAGTCATTGAAAGAAGTGGATCGTAAATGCAACATTTCAAGCCGAATCGCTTAGAAATCCAAAGATAATCGTTACTACAGCCTGAATTTCCTCATTAATATGAAATGTGCACTGAATATTTCACAATACTGTCCTCACATTTCATGCAGTTTATCCAGCAAAAATTGTCAAAAAATTTTCACACAAACCGCGCTAAACCTAAATTCACTGGTTGCTATGTGTAGCTAGGAAAATTTAACACGCATGCGCACTGACCTATTGGCCGCCGTGGACATACGTGTCAACAGTTAGGATCATGACGCGGTATTTGTGTGCAAATGCATGCTGGTATGCGCGTTCAGCGTTGCGCGTATAGCGCATATTGTTCCAAAGAGCCAGCGCTACAGCGTTGGGTTCAAACATTTTCGTGAAAGGGTGGTTTGGAAGAGAGAAATGCATTTTCCTCCAGTTTTGTATTAAAAAAAAACAGTCAAATATATCAAATGACAAGGATCTATAAGTCAGTCATATAAAAAAAAAAAAAAATGGCTTTCAATTGTGAAATTGGAGGAATATTATCGCTCGGTAAAATCTGGACTTTTCCAATTCACTCGGCTTCGCCTCGTGAAATGGAAAAGTCCAGATTTTACCTCGCGATGATATTCCTCCCATTCCACGCTGAGCCACTCAATATTGTATATTATATAACCGACATACAGATCCTTGTCATTTGATTGGTGGAACTCACATCACGTGGCATTCGTTATTGCTCCCATTCATGCCGAGCCTCAAAAAGTACTATCCGCCCATGGGGAATGGGAAATACTATTCAACAGTTAGGATCATGACGCGGTATTTGTGTGCAAATGCATGCTGGTGTGCGCGTTCAGCGTTGCGCGTAGCGCGTATTGTTCCAAAGAGCCGGCGATACAGCGTTGGGTTCAAACATTTTCGTGAAGGGGTGGCTTGGAAGAGAGAAATACATTTCCCTCCAGTTTTGTATTGAAAAACAGTTCAAATATATCAAATGACAAGGATCTATATGTCAGTTATATAAAACAAATAATGAGTGGCTTTAAATTGTGAAATGGGAGGAATATTATCGCTCGGTAAAATCTGGACTTTTCCAGTTCACTCGGCTTCGCCTCGTGAAATGGAAAAGTCCAGATTTTAGCTTGCGATAATATTCCTCCTATTCCACGCTGAGCCACTCAATGTAACGATAATGTGATGTAACGATTAAAAAGAGCCCTTTGAATAAATATTTATTTTTACAATGAAAGTAAGAGTAATAAAGGAAACGACTCGACCATTTCAAAAGAGAAACTGATATATTAATTTTAGTTTGATGTCATGCGCTGTTTGTTTTTGTTAAGATTAGCTATTCTTTTTCCACAACTTTGCGGTAAGACTTTGTTTTTGTGTGATTTTTTCTTTCTTCTCTTTCTGTGTATGTAGGCCCTAAATGTACAACTATGAATAATCCTTTTAATCAGGATATATCTCATAGTTAGTAATATTTCTTATGTAAATACATGTATTCCATTTTTCTCTGTTATGCCTTGTAATGTAGCAACTGTTACTGTTAACCAATCAGGATAGTGCTTATTCTGGCGTCATTTGTTTCTAAACATTCTTCCGAAATTAAATTGCAGACAATATATGAATGTCGGGTGCCGAAGAGCTCGTGGTTTTAACTATATAAATGTTACACCCCCAACGGCCACGGGAGCAGCCGCTGCAGAGTGTTCATTAAAAAGACTGCAAAACTGCAAGAATAAAGACAAATGGACACTGGTTTAGCTTGGTGTGGTGGTCAATGTTCCTCACTCATCGAAGTCTTAGATCAGAATAACAAAACAATAGTAAAAACAAATGCACAAAATAACTCAATAAGCATGATTCGAAAATCGACTCTGGTATCGATAATAATACCGATTCTGTCCTGCTTCTGAATAAACATAATCGATCACCTAAATCGATACTGGCCATGTCTCAACCTCACTGTTTATCTCTGGTCCAGGACTGACTCACTTCTAATTAGTTATGCATGAGTGATTCCAATCCTGTGCTCTAACTATCAAAGAATTCATGCACATGTACAATACATACCTGTCATCTAGTAGTACAGAATGTCCTGAAGTACATGTATGGAGTAAGCCAAAAAAGGGTAAAGTTTATAATAGAGAAATCTCTGTCTGCAATAAAATAAAGTAAAACAGAGTAAGCAAAGGAATTGTTCTTAATTATTCTTAACAGTCCAAGCATGAAACCTTGTCACAATGTCACTCTCCATAGAGTGGGACAATATAAAAGTTATAAATGGCACAGCCAAAACTAGCTCTCAAGAACCTGGCAACTTCCGTCTAGTATACGCAAGTCAAAAGCAACTTAATATCTCTAAGAGCAGTCTCGACTAAACCTGGGCGGACAGTACTTTCTTGTAAGTACCAAGTTACAAAATAGTTGAAGGGAACGCCGTACCTGTCCGACTTATCTTTCCATTAAGACAATCCAGAAATTAACAATGACTACACATAATTATCAGGCAAAACAGGGAACATTTATGAAGGCAAAATTGAGTAAAGGCTAAAGTATTTGCCTCTGTACTCTGGCACACTCTGACCATGTGCTTATTTAAAGACGAAGAAGCTAAGAGTTTAGCAGACTCTGGCATCACTTTTAAGTAAAATTTATATGTTTCCTCTCTTCACTTCCATAATCTGTCATCAAGAAAAAAAATGAAAAAGAATACAACATACCTGCATGAATAAAGACAAATGGACACTGGTTTAGCTTAGTGTGGCGGTCAATGTTCTTCACTCATCGAAGTCTTAGATCAGAATGACCCAAGAACAAAGACCATCACACAGCCCTCCAGTGCCCCACAGGAAGTGACATCATATCCTGCCACATGTACCCAACAGCTGTTTCCTGTGAAGGTGGGGTATCTCACATGAAACAGTAGTTGGTACACTCATGTACTGATAAACATTAAATGCAAATGTGGTTCCACGAAAAGTGGGGGAGGCAGTACATTAAAGAAATGGGGGGTGTCCCAATACTACAACATAAAGACAAAATGAAGATTGTTGGCCCGTCAATGAATTTAAAATGATTTCAAATAAAAGTGTGAGGCTCTATTCACAAAAACATCGGCATTTATTGATAATAGGCGACGACGAAGCGATCCGTGGCAGCTACGTACGGGTATATACAAGCACTATAAATTCATTTACTCAAAACTAGCCTAAAAAGCCGTGATCTTACGAATAACAAAATCTTGTCCTCTAGTTATTAATACAATCTTTTTCGATCGAAATTCGTCTAAAATTGCAGCCTTTAAACAGGGGCGTAAATCCAGTGGGTGGGGGTTCATATCCGTCGTTGAATTGAATTTTTTTTTTGATGTAAGTGTTTTGATTTAAGCGCGAGTGAACATATAGATGTGCATCTGTATCATAAACAGCGCTCCCATAGTGTAATTTGGTGTCCACCCTCCCCCCCCCCCCCGTCCCTGCTTTTCGAATTTCTACGACCCGGTAATGTTTGGATTTTGGTCATCCCCTACCCCTCCCCCACCACATATTTATGCCACTGCCTTCAAACGTATTTTAAAAACCGCATGGACTTTATACAAGTCTTCACAGAATTTCAACTGAAAAAAAGAAACAAAATGAGAACCTATGTGGACAACAGCGGTGATCAATATTACAAGGGGATTATCTGTAAAGTACCACCGATGTTTTACACCAGTGTTCCAATCAGGGTCAGAGATCCCAATGTGTTATAATAGCTGGGCACTTTAAGGTGAGTAAATTCAACCTTGTAGCAATGTTCCGAAAGCAAAATGGGATTCTGCATTACGCAAACAATGATGCAAACGTAAACCTGCAAATTTACCAGAACTGGTTGATAATCACGTGTTTGAGTATAGATGTTTGGTGTACTTTGAACTGTCACAACCCACCGATTATTTGTACGTGTGCGTGATGGATGGTCGATGCTTGACGCCATAATAAATAAACGGTTGGAACGACAGACTATACAGGCGGTATTATATGCGTGCTGGAGAGGAACCATTCTTCAAAAGAAACAAGTTTTAGACACCGGGGATCGCTGATGAAACAGGCAGTATATCCTCATAGATATCTGAGATGATGTATGTGTTAATAGCGACGGCTATCTTCGCAAGCAGCCTGTCTGCTGCTTATGACATGTCCTCTAGGCGCTGGTAAGTTATATAGCCCATTCCATGAAGGATCGGGCATGGCAATGAGCTTGCTTAATAGACCTTTCATTTAATATTCGCATTGTCGAATAAGCATAGATAAAGATGATACTGTATTCGTGAACTAGTATTTTGTTTAACATTTTAATGGTAGCCATTCTCATGGATTCTAGAGGCATTAATCTGTATGATGGAGCACGTGACCCTTTCCGCTATTCATGATGTATTTGGCCAGTCTACAAGTACAGCACATTTACAGAGCGGGCTTTGGCACAGCTAGGGTTCCCTGTACATCGCTCCGCGAAGGTGACATCATAGTGGGAGTTATTTGGTACAAAGGGAATTCATTTGATGATCCTTCAAATTTGCCGAAAAATCCATCGGTGATCCATCCAAACCAATATATAAAGGAATTGAGTTACTCTGCTTCTTATATAATTTACAGTGGTGAACCGTGGTTACACTATGGTTTGGATGGATTTTTTCGTCCAAATGGAGATAAAAAAAAAATTGAAGAAGATGATACGTTGTTTGTGTATCCTAATACGGCTTTCACGTCGAACACAATCTGTATTTTGTAAAAAAAAATATCGGCCAAAATGACATGGTGCACCGTCATGGTGAAACGTGTGCATTGACCATGTTACCAGCGCGCGCGTGTGTGTATTATAATTTGAGCGCATACTACGCCCAATATCCAAATCCAATATCAAGGCTATCGTATACATTCATACAATCCTGGCCAAAATGGTTTGGACACTTGGAAATAACCTTAGCCTCCAACGGTCACCAACTCCCCGCTCCCCCGGTCAATGTTGTTTTCTCCAGCGGATGGAGCACACACCGCGCAAGGAGAGACAACATTGACCGGGGGCTGGGGGGTTTGGGGGCCCAGCGAGATTTGGCCAGGATTGTAGCCGACACAGCTCAATGTTCTGTTGATTAGCACACACTTGTCATGTAGTTAATTCATACTTGAATTGTTTTCGACTGACATTCATTAGGTGATTGAATTTCCGTTTGGCTGGCTCTAATTCCAATGTAACATTTGAACCTGTGGTCAACAAAGTTATACCTTAATCGCCGTAGTCAAAGAATTTCTTCTGAAATTAAAAAGAAGAACCTTCATGGAGATAGCGGTATTAAATTTCACACCGGGGTTCCGGGGGTTATCTTTATAGGACCCAAGGGTTTGATTGTTTTTGAACCTGTGTTCCCTAAAAGGGATCCACGAAATATTAATGAAGTGAAGCGACGCGTGTCCGTCGGTTCGGCTTTTACGTGAGCAGTCAGCCCACGTGGTTTGAGGTTTGATGCCTCGGTAAGGAAGACTGTACAAAATGTTGATGTTCACTGAGCTTTTATTCCCAAATCTTCAGCAAATAATCCCAGCAAATTAAACCTAAATGAAAATGATAGTGTTTACAATTGTAAAAACATGTGATTACAATAAACACAATGTTTTGAATTCACTTGACAATCAAGTTATTAAAGCAACATGAATGTGTATACATGTACATGTAGTCTCAATGTGCGATATGGCACGGAGCTATAAAACTTACCCAGCACCTCGTCTATGTGCAGTTTTAGAAATGTAAATCTCAGTACCGGGAGGCTACAGAGCTTCTGTAATACAATGTTAAAATTATACAATATAAATGACATATAAGGGGATGATATGATATTAAATAACCCACGAAGTACATCTGAAAAAGTACCCAAATGATTATAGCCTTGGTCAATGCTCTCGTCGTTATTCGTCCCGTACGCGGTCAATCGTCGGCATATATCCTCACGCACTATGCACATGCATGTAAAAATACAGCGCGAACAGCGACCTCATGCGGCCACTCTTTTTTATGCAAATCAGTTGAGGACGATCTCGAGCCTTGGTTCAATCGTCCATGTGAGGTTTTGGGGGTGGTGCTCATTATGTTAATAGCCTAAGCTGACCTTAAATGTCGTTTTCTTATTGGTCGATCGTTGCGTGGAAACTTGCATAGTGAAACGTGGCACCGTACATAATGCATACACGTACAATGTACACGTTGTGTGTCTCTGCACACGGCACCAATGCACAAAAACTGTGTTTCCTGTCACGTCCGCAAAAGGCGAATTGCTGCAAATAATTTGATGACGTCCGGATTTACCAAGGTGTGATTGGACACTCCACATATTAGCCCCGCCTACACTTCTCTGTATTCGCATACGAGGTCGTGCGCTAGAAATCCAGCGCAAAATAAAGAAAAACATAAGCTTTTGCCGACAATTGAACCAAGGCTCGAGATCATCCTCAACTGATTTGCATAAAAAAATAGTGGCCGCATGAGGTCGCTGTTCGCGCTGTAATTTTACATGCATGTGCATAACGCGTGAGGATATATGCCGACAATTGACCGCGTACGGGACGAATAACGACGAGAGCATTGACCAAGGCTAAAATGATTATTGTTTTGTGAGTCCCTAAGATATACATGTAACGTGAGAATCATATGTACGCGCGCGCCACAGTGATAAGCTGGGATCAAGGGTCATGCGAATCGAAACAATGCAGTGCAGTATGTATGCAACACATGCCCTGTGATGCTACGTGTACAGTGCACAGAGAAACGTATCAAGTGGAGAAAGTTTTCAGACTTTGTCCACGGACAAGACCATCAGAACATTCCCATTTGTGTCTAAAATCAGTATGACATAACATAAAAATGAATATGAACATACCCAGTAGTTGATTATTGTTAGCCTGGTATGTGTCAGCTGTCTGGCTCGATTCTGGGCGCTTATGAAATGAGAGGTTTTCAGCGTCAATTTAGAAGGGCAGCTCACGAAAACGATTAAGACGAGAGAGAGAGAAAAGTGGGTGGAGCTTCAGAAGACGCTTATCAATATTCATGATCCCTACATTAAATTTAAACCGCAGTTTATTTTTTTCGGTTTCTCAAATAGCAAAGTCCATGATATAACTTATTTTGCAGATTTAACAGAAATGTATACTATGCATTATTTATTAGTGTAGATGTACGCATTATTTTTAGGTGTACTTTGAACCGTCGCACTCATATCCAATATTCAGACTTGTGTGCTTGATTTGGTGATCCACACTTGAACATTGGACTCTAAAATATGCACGGTTGGATAGTCAGACTAAGCAAACACTGTTATTATGGGCGTGTTGCACAGCAGCCATTTTTTTAAGAGGATCAAATTTTTGTCATCGTGAATCGCTAATGAAACATACATTATATTCCTACAGATACCACAGGTGTTATTATGTATGTGTTGATAGCAACTGTCATCTTCGCGAGCAGCCTGTCTGCTGCCTATGACATATGTCCTCTGGGCACTGGTAAGTTTTATCGCCCATTCCATGAAGGGTTGGGCGTGCCAATCTGCTTGTTTGATAAACCTTTCATTTAGCATTCGGAATGCACTCAAAATGTTGAATAAGCATTGGAAAAGATGATCTGACATTCCTTTTCTACCATATTTTTAACGTCTTTCTCATGGATTTCTGGAGGCATTTCTCTATAGACTGAGAATTTGTCTTCAGGTCCGCCTTCATATTTGTCCCAGAAAGAAAAATGACGGGAGAGATGAATCAGATGACTTCAACCCTTTATTTTAAAAAAATCCATGTATAACAGGAAATACACAGTATAGAGCAAGTTATATAGAAAATGGGGTTTAAATTCACCTTACTTTCATTAAGGTGAAGCCTGAAAGCGAAACCAAATGACACCAAGAGTCCACAGAATTGTTGTAAGTTAAAAATAAAAAGGGCTTTTTAGGATATTTTAGTATCTTTTTGAGGGAATACTGAAGTACGACACTCTTCTTACGATATGCTTATCTTAAAAGGGTTCTTAGAGAAAAAAAATGAATTTTTCAAATAGAATACACTGATGTACCACTCAATTAATTATTACATTTTTTTCAGACGAGATTATTCATGATGTATATGGCCAGTCTACAAATAAAGCGCATGTACAGAGCGGGCTTTGGCATAGGGTTCCTTGTACCTCACTCCGAGAAGGTGACAGCATAGTGGGAGTTGTTTGGTACAAAGGAAGTTCACTGGATGATCCTTCAAGAAAACGACTTATTAGTCGCTCCAATGGTGTAGACTCTCCCTCGAGCAACAGATATGCAATGTCGTCAGGTTACAGCCTCGTGATTAAAGGTGTCAGCGATTTTGATGAAGGGAAGTACCTTTGTCGTGTCATAACACATACTGTCAATAGACAAGGAGAAATCTTCCTGGAAGTTCTTGGTAAGTCAACAAAATACTCCAACCTGACTCCAACTCTCAAGCAGATAAAATGATTTGCTAGAAAAACACAAATACATGACATGTTACATTCAATCTAAAAGTGAAACTGACTAGGTTATTATGTTCTGTTTCAACATTCAAGCCCTATGTTGGCGGTTTCCCATTTTGTCAATGCCTTTGTTCAAGGCGCGTTATGGTCAGATGCCCTTATCACGTATGTGCCGTGTAACCAGGGATCATAACCAAAGTCACCTACTAGCTACGTTAGCAGTGCTGCCAACCTTGGAAAAAGCAAAGTTGGGAAACCGTAGTTTGCACAACACTTAAACGGCAATCTTGATGCCGCAGGCTCAAACAGCTCTTCAGCCCGTTTCGTTGATAAAGTTGAAAAATCGTTAATTTACTGACAGTTATGTTAATGCATTTGAAGATATCCTCGTATGACTGCTTTTTGAGGGACTGCTGGTCTAAATAATCGCAACTATCGTGTATTCAGGAGGCTCGTTCTCGGCTAGAACCAAGTACACATCGTCCACTGCTGGACTGAAGCGAGAAGGCAGACAGAATCTACGATGTCAGTGTGCGTCAGTGACACCAAACGCAATATCCGTAGTGTATTGGTCAACGGGAGATGGCATAACTGAAGATACAGAGATCATTGGTGCACGTTTTGCTGATGGTGCTACACTACAGTTTCAAAATGACGTTGATTACAGCATTGACAGCAACGGAACACTCACAGTTAATTCTGTCGGCGCTTTGCATGATGCAGCGAGGTTCTGGTGTCATGTATTTCAGTCAGACGGATCACAGACAGATTGCTACATAGACGTCCACGTAGCAGGTATGTTGTTATATTCTAGATAGTCTTAAAAATATGACTATCATATACAGACAACTGTTAATTTTCCGTTGTCCCTAGCATCGCCAATTAATATGGACGTTATACTCGGAATTTGAAAAAGAGGATCTTAATCGACATGCATGCACATTTACAATCAAAGTTAAACATTAATTGTTTAATCTTCGTTCACTAACTCCAGGTGAGACTCCATTGTTTGGTCCTCTCAGGGCATCAGAGGCATCATTCTACCTGCTGAAGGGAAGGAGGCAGATCATTCCTTGTACAACTTGGAAACCTGGCAATGCAACATGTTTGGTGCAATGGTTTAAAGTTGATATCCCCAGCCACCATGTCCTCATCAATTACACGGTGTCCACCAGTACTGTTCATGCTGATCCATCGTTTGACCTTGCTCTTGACTTTGGTCTGGTAATCAAGTCAGTTGATGAGGATGACAGTGGGAACTACAGCTGCTCTGCAAACCCTGAAGCCAGTGAAGGACTTGTCGAAGTCCGTGTCATTGGTAATTGTCCATTCATACTTTTTTGAGGGGGGGTGGTCATTGTTTGTTTTTCTCTATGGCAATTATGTTTGTCATTTAGTGTACGTTTTTACTTTCTTTTATTTCCATGTGTCACTGGTTTCGATTTCGTTCACTGTTTAAAAGGGAAGTATTTTGAACCACTCTTTTCTCACGTGCTGTTATTGTTGTATAAACAGGAGATATGTTTCCGTCGGATGGAGGGAACGCCACTAAAGGAGACTTCAAAACATTTGCATCGGATAGTAAATTGACACTGCACTGTCCAGCCATGGAAGGTGTACCTATAGGTAGCAGAGCCACGTTGATTTGGTCATTTGGTGCTGTTGACGCACAACTGACCACTGTGGTTGGCAAGCTCGATCTACCAGCTGGCTCCAAAAGGATGTCTGACATTGACGGCAACACCTGCTTCGGCATAACAGTTGAAGGTTCTCTCCTTCTAACGAATTGCTCTCAAAATAACGCAGTCAGATACTGGTGTCACGTTTTTCCCCATGGCGAAGCGTTACGAAGGTCCTACATAGATGTGGTAATGAAAGGTAAGGTTTCCTACGTAATTTGTGGTCATAAGAACATTCTTTAAATGAACACAAAACCTGTTTATCTGGTCGATGGAGTGATAAATGCGGCTAGGTTAAGTATCAAAATGAGGACGTTATCAGATAATCGCCGTCTGATACCGTCCTGATGTATAGATATGATTGTTTTCTTCACATCCACAGTTTACAGAAACTCATACACAAACACTCTATAGACATCTTTTGCTCGGGATGGTTGAATGTAACTGAATTTCTCATTTACTTTGACAGATTCCATCAAGCCTTCTAACATTGGTCTCATAGCTGCCCTTGTCTCTATTTCTGCACTTGTTTTTGTTGGTATCACTGCGTGTTTGATGTGGAAGCTAAGCAAACGGAGTCCACCTCACGTTTTGGAACAAGTTGTCTACCACTCAATTCCTAAAACAGGTAAGTGGCCTTAAAATGGGCTAATTTGTCGTTAGTGTAATCATGCATTTTTTTAAACTTGATTGTATTGATTGTGCAGTACAGAATATTATCATCTTGTATGGTTCAAAGGACCAAAAAAAAGAAAGAAAGATAATAAACAACACAATGTTCAAACGTATTGCTTATTTTACAACGTAATGTTGATAATCTATGTTTCTTAACAGAACCTGCCCAAAAATTTAGCGTGTCCACGCTCGCTACGATGATCCAGGAGTTTGTGTCAGAGAAAATGAACAGACTGCCCAACACGCCTTGGGTGACAGGTGATGACAGCTACGCAGCGATGGATGATGTATACACACCACTGGAAATGTACCTTAATGTATCTATTGCAGGTTGTAAAGCTAGATATAGAATAGAGTCAGAGTCTGAAATCTTTGATGACGGTATCTCTGAATTGTCGAGTTGTCATGTACTCCTTGAAGGTAGATCAGGTTGTGGTAAAACTGCCTTCTTAAGCAAAATGGCATCTGATTGGTCACTGGAAAAGCCGCACGCAGTACTTGGTCAGAAAAAGATGGTATTTGTTTTGCCGGCGAAAAATCTCATAGAAGCTAGGAATATTGGGCAAACAGTTGTTCAATATATGCTTAAAGGTGGCACGAAGCATTGGGCAAAATCGATCAATGAATACTGTTTGACTCACTCCGACGAAGTAGCCATTCTTGTTGATGGTTGCAATGACACACACGACATAGACAACGTATTGGAGATCATGACGGAACAAGGTCTTTTGGGGTGTCAAATAGTGATAAGTGCAAGACGTACACGGTTGGCGGAAGAAACGAGCAAATATAAACTTCGCCACATAACAATTACTGGTTTTACGCAAGAAAATGCAAAGACGTACATTGATAGCCACTATGATGCATTCAATCGCTTAACTACCAACAGTAAGATGCAAACTAAGACAACTAAAATCTCTTCAGAGATTGACAAAACACAAGAACACAAAGAAAAAGACGATACAAATTCACAAAGTAGTTGTGACAAATCGGAGAACGGCTGTGAAAATCAAAGTCGACGATCTCATTCACTTGTTCACAGCTACTTAGACACAAACATTCTACACCCAAATGTGGCTTGTCTTCCCGTTATCATAACGACTCTTTGTCAGTTATCCTCTTGGACTGATGGGGTGGCCTTCCAAGGTAATCCGACTATGGGTGACGTGTTTATTATATTGGTGAAATGTTTGTTAAAGAGAAGCAGTGATAGAGACAATGATGATACCAGAACACATGAGGCTTTGAACAAACACGTAGAGCTTGATGATGTAACAGGCCTTTCAAAAGTACAACTTGAAATCCTGCAAAAGTTGGGAGATGTAATTCTGCCAAAAATGTTGAAAAATGAAAGCCCACTTAAATTGTCCAAGGCAGATTTCGTGAATTCGTGTGATAACGGTCAGGCAATCTTAGACGTGGCAATTAAAATTGGTCTTGTCCGTTGTGAAGTGGATACATATGTTTACTTCGTCCTTGAAATACTTCAGGACTTCTGCGCTGGTATTGCCTTGGCTCATACTGCCGAACAAGATGAAAATTGGATGGCTGAACTTCAGCACACTGATATGATGAGTGCAGCTAAAACGTTTTCAAACGTGAATGTGTTTGCCTGTAGAATAAGTCAAACGGTTTGTAGTGGACTTGTGCAAAAGATAGCAGACTGCCAAAAGAAAGAAACAACCAATGTCATTGGTATCCAGACAATGACCAAGTTGTGTCTACTTCTGAACTTTGAAGGGAAATGTAAAGGTTCGTTGAATGCCAAGTTTGCCGGCCTCTTTGAGGGAGGGAAAGTTCGTCTCGGAGGCGTTTCTGGTCACACCATAAGAATGCTGTCGTATTTGTTCGAACATGCAGACAAACCGGTAGAAGGTGTTGCTTTGTGTGTTGAATCGGTTGAGTTGTTGCGACTTGATGAGAAAGATAACTGGGGAGAGTGTCGGGAATACTTTGAGTACTTTTTCCCATTGAATCTGGAAGAGGACATCCAGGAAACTGAAGAGATGCGAAGGTGTTCAGAAAACGGGACACTGACAAAGTTGCGTAAAAGAGTGAAGTCCAGAAACAAAGACATGCCTCAGTTTTCCCAGGACCAGTCAGACATCAGGGTCCTTCGTGCCGTGCGGTCGTTGGGTCTTTATGAGCTTCTGGAGTGTCAGGCAGGTGAACTGCACAAACTGGAGGCAAAAGAACCGTTTCCAGCAAACCAGCCTGATCAACCTGCACAGTCTACAAGGTCGCCACCAGGGATTCATGGGTCGGGTTCTAAAATTGAAGGTTCGGTTTCTAAAGCCGATTTACTTTCTGGTGAAAGTCACCAAACAAGTGCATCAAGTGAGTTAGTTCGATGTCTGTTACAGTTGACAACGCTTGAAAACCTCGTTCTTGTAGGGACAATTTTCAGTTCAAATGATATTTGCCGCTTCGTACAAGCACATGAAAAGGTACCGAAGTTGAATAAGCTCGATCTTCGTCTGAATAAGCAGTTTGATGATGATGCGTTCTGTGCAGTTGCAGATTCACTCGGGCAGCGTTGTAAGAGAAACGTGATTACAGACCTCCGATTGTCGTTGTATAAAGTAACTCGTCAAGGGTTTCGTAGCGTAGAGACGAACACATGCAGTGAGGGAGCCGTCGCCTGGTGTCATATAGAAACTCTCTATCTTCTGCATGGTAACATTCCAAAGGAATTCTGTGATTTCCTAAAAAAAAGCGTGAAAACGAAAATACCATTCTCGGTTAGAAAAGATAGAAAACCGTATACTGAAATACTATATGGTAAAGGAATGGAAACGCTGAAGCCACCTTTTTTTTAATTATTCCCCCCCCCCAAAAAAAAAAATTCAATAATTGAACCATCAATACCTTTTCCTAGACGATTTTTCGATGAGGATAAATCATGCTAAATGAAAAGAAAAAAATAGGAAGTATCTCGCAGTTATTAAGTATAGTGTAGAAGCTAATACAAATCAAGGAGGAAATAAACGTTTTGTGATACACTGTTTTACCATATAAATTAAGTTGTTAAAAACTTTAAAGGGAATATACAACATTTGCAAACATCGAAAAATAAAACTACCAAGTTTTTGCGAAATACCTTTCTAGGATGTTGGTAAATGAAAGTCTCAAGCATCTTGTAAAATTATGGCACCTGGTGTGAAGTAATTTTCAAGAAAATGGTATATTTGTAAACATTTCCAACGGTGGTCGGCCGACTGCAGTGTTGAAAAAACCTAACTATTTTTAAACTACTGCTTCAAATTTACCATTTTTTTCAGTCCAAATTTTGTTTGCTATTGGTTACATGCTCATGAACAGGCCAGCTAGACTGGTTCCCTTGCATTACAAGTTTCCATCATCTATAAATTGATCCATTTCATCTTTTGTGGAGTCGGGGAACCAGACTACTTGGACATTTTTTGTTTTTCTTGGTTTTTCCAACCTTTTCGAACACAAAACTTCAAAAATGTCAGTGAAACAATATTTGATCTATTATACTAACCTCTCAAAGAGTTCATTTCTGAAAATTAGAGCAAAAGCCAATGATGTACATTCCCTTTAAATTATGAAGATCAATTTTTTGGAAGACTTGTTTTGCTGAAGTGTTCTTGAAATGTACAAAAACGTTGGTGATTGAGAGAAATCAGCTCCATGTGATGAACGAATTTCTGTACAAGCGTAGTATGAAGTTCATGATGTATTTTGTATGATGTAGTATGATGATTTTGTGTATGAATCCCCTCAACTGTTTTAGACAGTACGAGGCTCTTCGCCCGACAAAGGTCAACATCAACAAATGTTATTGTCAGTTGTTAGGAATCCAAGGGCTTAAGATTTACGTGGATCCAGAGCTGATGTTGATTTAATCAGATTTTTTTTTTTTTTTTAAATAACTATGCCCAGAGCTTATAACAAGAGTAAGTTATACACACAACGCAGTAAGTCAACTCGCGGAAAAAAACTTACGGGTGGAGTTTCAAATATAGGACTTGGCATTATACCAGTGTCACGTAGGTGTAACTGAGTTTTTGGCAGGCCTCTTTGTCATACTTTTCCTGTTCCCTGAGAAATATCTTATCAGGTGTATGGGAAGATGTAAACTCAGACTAATTGTTCAGTGTACGGGAGAAACAATCAGGTAGCCTAAAACCATCCACTATGACTAAATTTAGTCTGTAGGTGAAGCAATTTATATATACTGCCTGTGGGACGAGCTATTCTCCGAACAGCTCCTGTACAGTGTACACCCTGGTTGAAGCCGAACAGCTGTAAATCTGCTGTAAATATATTTTTTTGAGTTTGTTTTACATTTCCTCGGCACTTCAGTCATCCTGTCTTTTACATAATCTTATCTGGCACTAAACTCTTGCAGTTTTGAAAAAAGCAAGAAACTATTTATAGATCCATGCTGTTCAGATATATACACATATTTCGCCACCACTGAGAGATTTTTTCTCTTGTTAATGTCTATTAAATTGTCAACTATGATGGAACATATTTTTTTTGAGGGAGCGAACTCATGACTTCCAAATTGTTGGTCATAAGCCTATTCCGTACATCGGGTAGCGCAAGAATTTCAACAAAGTTACCGCCGTTTCAACTTTCCACCTGTCCCTGTGTCTACGCTGCCAGATTGAGTTGCAGTTTTACGGAGATCTTTGCAATCTCCTTAATGTAGTGTCCGTTTTCTGATATTGCTTCTGATGAACAGATACGAGGGCAACCAACAGCTTGTTTCGTGAAAAGGAGAAAGAATCAGCTATAGCCGTACATGCACCTTACACTCTCCATGACCTTACACTCTCCAAGTCTCCATGATGTTAGGCTGTAGTTGAAACTTTGCATTGTTGTGTAATTTTGTGGGGCGAGCGCTTCTCTGAAAATCTTCTGACCACCCTAATATTATTGATGTCGAACAGCTGTAGATGTGCAATAACAATGTTCGAGTTTATTCCACATACACGGTACTTAAGCCATCTTTTTCCACACATTTTGTATTCAACTCTTGCAGTCTTGAAAATGCAAGAAAATCTTAACCGATGCAGTTCTGATATACATATCTCAATATATACATATTGTTTCTTCTGCTTAAGTCCTTTGATTCGTCAACCATGATGGAGAACTGTTTCGAGTATGCCAACTTACGACTTGTTTCTTCTTGAACCATCTTTGCCACCAGTTCTATAATCTCATTTGAAATTATAGGGTCAAGGTAATTCACTCTGTTTGGATCTTCTAAATGGTTTCTTATAACCATGTTCTGTTCACCGATTAGCGCAAGAATTTCCACAAAGTTACCATCCCTTTTCAACATTCTTCCTGATCCCTGTGTCCACTCTGCCCAATTAAGTTGCAGTTTCACGCAGACCTTGCAATCTGCCTGTATCTAGTGTTTGTTTTCTGAAAATGCTTCTGCCGAGCAGACACAACGGCAACATCAATGGTTGTTGACACACTTCACCCCGTTGTGGTATTCACTTTTCCTTATGATGTTTAAGTTATGAAAATCAGAGGGTTATAAGGGGATTGCCATGATAACATGAATCAAAAACACACGCATGCCGAAGTAAATTACGGTCACATTCTGAATGAAAACCTGGAAGAACCGGGGTTTAAGTCGATATATACACTGGATTGATATAAAATCTTATAAATTTTCAGAAAGTGTCTCAAGCGAACTTCATATCCTTCGCCGTTTTACAACTGATACGTAATGTTCGTACTGTACTGTGCAAAAACATACCTATAAATAAATAAACAAGTATTTAAGTAAACGTAAAAAGAAAACACAAGCTTATTAAAATTGATCTTAATTATCACAAGCTTATATTTAGAAGATTAAGAATGGCTACATTTATCGTATATTAAGTTTTACTTTATTTTTAGTACAAAAAATACACCTTCGCCATTGGCGTTGCGAATACACTAATTGTAAAATCATGTTTCTTACATGGGACGAGCTTTTACACACTTAAGCACGTGGTGTACATGCTATTAAACACATACGAAAAGGCAAGCCTCGTATGGCATGTGACAGGGAGATTTGCAACCAGTCGAATTCATTTGTGATAGCCAGGCAGGCAGTCAGTCAGTTAGTCAGTCAGGGAAAACAGTCAGGCTGGTCTCCTATGGGACGAGCAAACATAGGGCATACAATATGTTACTAACGCAATTATTGTGTACCTACGAGAACAAAACCCAAACGTAATACCTATAAGGATATTAAATATCAATTATTAAGTAATAATGTCATATTAAAGATACTAAGTTTAGCCGTATTCCCGTGAAATCAAATGAAGGTCGTTTGGCTTTCGATAAAAACTAGTCAAATTAGAGTGGAAACAGATACAGTTATATTATGAACAGAAATAAACTGACATTAATTTGAATGAAGCAAATTGAAAGTAATTTTTGCATTACACACACTCGGTTTAAAACAGCATACAAAAGTGTTTTTCGTGGGAGTTTAAAGGTTTAATCTTATTATGACAATTAACTTTTGCAAACGGCTCTGAAGGACCATTGGAGTCAAATGTTTCATTATTATAACTTCAGATCCATGGGGCTAAAATATTAAAAGAAATTTGGGAAATAGGCGGAACATAATTGTATTAGTTATGCGAATGGTTTTACTGTCTTACAATTTGATTCAGCTTATAATAAGTTGAATCACTATGTACTAAGATTTACATTCCATGACTAACCATAAGTACTAATGAATAGGAAATGCTTTTACCCAATAATATCAGGGGCTATCTCTTATTTTTTCATCCGACGCTGAATTTGGAACCCAATTATACGATTAAACAAATAATTTGCGGTCTATTGAACAACGATAACATTAAGGGATAACGAAATGGCGATACTGTTGCTTGGAAACCTATTTTTACATCAGCCAAAGTCCAACCTGAAACACGCGAGGCATACTGGATTACCTATACTCTCTTGTGATTGCTTTGGAAGTATAGGATGAATAAAACGTTAATTAATTGAATATAACGCGTTTGGCTCTCATATAGATACTTAAGTTAGCCTCCCTCTACCCCATTCCCGTTTGCCCCCGATAGTCACTGGGATAAGGCCGTTTAACCCTCCGACGCAAAAAGCCCATTTAGTAACACACTTACAGTAAGGGGTCCCCGGGGACCCAAATATTTAGCGCCACGGTTTGAGGCTACACAACACTGTATCCACATGAACACAATCTTGCTATGTCTGTAGACTAAGGAGGTGTATTTGTATACATAGTCTGTGGTCAAGCCGTGCACTGTCGGGGTGCAAGCGACCTTGTTTGTGCACGTGTATATGGTGGGTCCCCGGGTGGGCAGAAATTGCGTCGGAGATGTTTTGTGCGCGTGTATATGGTGGGTCCCCGGATGAGCAGAAATTGCGTCGGTCCTTAGCCCAGGTTGTCATGCTCAGATATGCCTGACCCGGGGTCACACACTAAAGGTGACTGTATATATCCGTAGAGGGTGTCTCTTGCTAGGATTAGATGGAAGATCACCAGAATTGGTTTGAATTTTTTTTTTTAATTAAGGTAATTACCCAAATTGGGTCCCCAAAAGGGCGAGATTCTGCGCCGGAGGGTTTTTGAAATAATGATTTTATATTTACATCTTGAGCATTTAAGGTAGGATTAAAAAGGCCTCTTTGGTTTGAGTGTCATGGATACAACTTTCAAAAATCTTAATATTATTTAAAGTTGTATTACACCTTAGGGCATCCAAAAATGGTGCTCTTAAAGGAAACATGCAGTCCAAAATTTTCATAACGTATTTTATTTTATATATACATTCATTTATGTGTATTAAATGTGAATCAAAAGCAGAACTGGTTCTGGTGTACGTTTAGTGGGGTAATTTGCCGTCCAAAATTGAACCCCCCTTTTTATTTTCGCGGCAACTCCAAATAAGGGCGCTGTTCATGACGTAAACAAAGGCAGATAAATCCAGGGCCCGTAAATGACGTCTGGGTACGAGACGGATTAGCGAAGCTACTGTGCTGTGTGTATGTGCGCAGCCGCCGCGTACCCGTACGTGGCGTTATATGCACACATACGAATGTGTCTACATGTACATGCACACGTGGACGTGCCACGGTGCCACCGTTGTCGAATGAAAAATCGAAATGAATGACGACCGTCATGACCGTGAAAGTTCCGAAGACTCTTTCTCTTCTTTCCTTAGCGAATCCGATGAAAATGGTACAGATTCGTCCAATTCGAATCAGAGTTCTAATGATTCAGACACTGACTCGATGTTTTTTTAGGGGCATGCCCAAGTTGCTGTACAGACCAGCATGCAGCGCAGAGGGCCGCGAACTCACTGGGCCCGGACCACTTTGCTCTGGTATTTACCTTCACTTAGGCTCTCCAAATGCTCCGATATTTCGGATTTACTGGAAACAAATGAAGGCTTACTCCATCCTTAGTAGTTTTGCTACACCCAGCAGCCACACACCTTGTCGGCATGGCCGAAAATCGGGTGTTATTTCTCCTAGATTCCGAACGAAACACCAGAAAAATGTATATGTACATGTATTATGATGCACGCCGCATCGCGCAATGCCGGTGCCCCCCCGCAGCGCAGCAAGTCTCTGCCTTGATTTGCGTCATACCCCTCGCGAAGTTTCATGTTAATGAAGCTTCCCTTTGTGGGGCAGAGTAGTTTGACCAAACATGTTCACAAATTATTTTCCCCCATTTATCCCAGAAAATAAACACCGCCATACACAAAAAGTTGTTAAGAACATCATCCTTTATTGATTTAAGCAAACAAAATACAATCAACATTTTATTTCATGTTCCCTTTAAGTTGCACAGCCGGTATTGTTGTCTTCCGGCTCAAAAAGACCCATTATTTTTGGAGCTATTTTTTGAAAAACCGCTAAAATTATATTTTGGGCCACTGCTCTCTCAAAAATGGTCCTATCGTTACCTGTTTGCACTTTTTACCATCTTCATAGGATGTGTAAACAAGATGAAATATTTGTGGTCCCAAGTTCATCCGCATACGTGTTCTCGGGGAATATATTGCGAATGGATAATAGAACGATGAGGTCCACTGATAAGCTTGGGTGTGGGAAGAATGTTCCATCTATGTACAGACGGACACAAGACAACAATTAATTGATGTCGTAACCTAGCTGTATTATTTGTAAGGCTTTCCCTTATTACATCCTGTAAATACGCGACTGAAGCAGTGATGGCATTATCTGCTTACGTAGTTTACAGAATGGTCGCAACGTATCTGTATTAGACCAGCCATCAGATAACAGACCGTTCGAGTACCGGGCCCGGTAAGCCAATCCCTTTCACCCCGATTGATGTGAAGCCATTTGCCACCCGATTACTGGAGCGTGATGCCCCGATCTGTCCAACTGGTGACTCAGGGCTTGAACATAAGGCAACATAGATTGAAGTCCGGCCATTGTTGGAGGACTATAGTATTAGTAAACGTCTTATTAGTACACAAAGACAATGGCAGGCGGACTACCGCGGCAAACTTTTGTTATGCTTTTTCCGTCTATTGACGGTAGTAGGTTAAGTGAAACAGTTTTTATACAGAATTATTGAAATGATGAGATAACTGAATGGCATGACTGTCGGTAAGCCCTCCTAGTTTTGTTTCAAGCAAATCTTCCGGCAATACACTCTTGCATTTTATGTTATAGACATAAAATCTAACGTAGCTGTTCGACAATTCGTAATGTTTTTTTTTAGTATCTTAGATGATAATGAGCATTTTGTTTCGACGACTGTTTGCGCAGAATTCCTCCTCATTCACGAAACAGTCATTTAATCAGCTTTTCCAGTTGCATACTGAGACCTACACAACTTGAAAATGACTTAGTAAATTGCAGTCTCGGCCGAACCTGACGTGGAATTTTCGGTATCTTCAAGCTAGACATTTCCAACGGTCAAATCCTTAAGCATGTTTGTATTGAAATTCCTACAGCAGCTGTATATATTACGTGCAGTCCTGGCCGAAGAAGAAAAAAAAGTCAGTTAAGTCCACTTTTGTTCTGAGTTCTGCCCTAGTGGCCAAGGCATTTTTGTGTTCTATTGCCCATTGTGTTCAGTTCTTTGGACTGGGCAGGGCAGGGCATTCCATTCTACGCGTCGGTACATAAACCAGGAGCACATGCTTTCACCACCCACTCCTTCGCTGTGTAGAAACTTAGCAGTGTTATAGTCGTCTACTCTACAGTCTAGTCGCCGTTTTAATGCCATATGTGTCCGGATACGGGAATAGGGACCATTAGGTAGTGTTTGCTCCTTACAGTGACTGTTCCCGTGGAAGGACACACTAGTTTTCGTATATATACGCCTGTAAATAAATATCATCTACCAAACCAAGAGAAGTTTGACGAACAACCAGGGGTCCAGAAGAAGCCGCTGCAAGTTTAGAGCGCAGACTCAAGATATTAATTTAGCGTAAATATTTATAATATAACATAGTCCCTAAATGTTAAGTTAGGATTATTATACGGGCAGCCCCATGTAATTTAGGAATTTATAATAAGTTAAAAGAAAAAAAATCCCCAATCAACTAAGCATTTTACCCAATCTTCAAAGCAGCCCATCAGCCAATGTTAATGATATCATCAATAAAGTTCCAAAACTGATTATTGTCAACTTTAATGCAAACCTTGTCTGAACTCAAAACTACTACAATTGCTCATTATAAACTCCGGTGAGCTCATATTCCCCACATTAAGTGCGTATTACATCCATTCGTGATGGAGAGGGTATAGAGGTAATTAGTTGCACTCAACGTCATGACAGTTTGTGATACAGAAACATTTCGTAAGTGGTGCGTTTTGTTCCTTCGTGGGGTAAAGTACACACTGACGCTCGTTTTTTTTCACTCCTAATTATCATTCTAACTATTTATAAAACATGTAAATTAAATTCGTTGCACTACATAATTATCTTGGTCTTAATCATGTAATCAGTGATTAGTCCATAATGAACGGTCGATCCGCACATGAATGCAATTAGTTGCTCTAGTGTTCTCATTGATGCTTATTCACCCCTGGTGACCTTTGACCCTTTCTTAAGTATGGATAGCACATTTAAAACTTGTTTAAGTGACGAATTTTGCTCCAGCACGGTGTACGGTTATACTTGCACTCGTTATTATGATAAAACGTGTAAGTAGCGCTAATTAAAGACCTTCTTAATTGGACTTCGCACTATATCCTGTTCTTAAAAAAAACATTTATTCAGTGATTGGTCTATGCTAACGTTATGGTTATTGGTATTTATTGACCCCTGGTGACCTATGACTCTTTCTTAAGTAGAGACGGCACCACTTGAAACTTTCTTAAGTGGCGAATTTTACTCCAGAACGGTATAAGGTACACACTGAAACTTATTTTATCCAAGCACTCGTAATTATGATTAAAACGTGCAATTAGCACTAATTAGCTGGCTTCTTAAGTGGACTTGGCACCAATTACTGTTCTGAAGTATGCCAATCCTATTCAGTACAGGATAAACTTTCGATCCATGAAGAAATTTGGTTTGCACTCAGGATTATGATTAAATCGAATTTTCGGGGGAATATAAGGGGTCCCCCACTCCCAACGCACCACTGGCAAACCTAGGAAATCCCATTTTGCGGTTGTCTCAGTCACTCCTACATATCCCATGCTTCAAACCTTTTGCACTCAAATTAGGATTAAACCTCGCTGGGCTCCCGACTATCATGAAGTGTTTTTAAACAGTATTTTGCCTATTTAAAAATAGGCAAAATTGTTTATTGAATCAAGTTCAAAGGCTAAACTAACAGCACAGACTAGACAAATTGTGTAGAGTTAATATGTTAATAATAAACTACTGTATTTGTCATGTCTGAGTATTGATAATCTTTGCGCTATCGTTGTATTGCGTATGCTTACTGTAGTCGCCATAATTTTGTTCAAGGAAACGAGCGGTTTGTATCACTCAATTACGTCTATTTCATTACTTGTTAAATTCCTGAAATCCGTAAGTATATATATAATATATATAATTAGACATTTCGAATCATTTTGACAATTTCTCTTACTTATACCTACATTTTTACTTTAAATAGAATTTACAAACATAACAGTTTGGCTGAAATGTAAATTTCAATACGCAATTTTTCCCAAGGACTACATTTTGAGAGCCGCTAAATGAACTAAGGAGGCATTTTTAGTTGTATTTTTGTTTGTGCTTATTTTTAGAATGGCGTTGTTTTTTTGCGAAGCTAAGTCGCCTTGGCTAATCAATTTATTGCGTCGTTTACTCATATCCAGTATATACATTGCTTTGAATAGTTACAGTTGGAAGATATACTTTAGTTAATTCCTTCACGGACATATTAATTACAATGGTATTGTTATTGCTTACGAGGATTTCAGAGAGAAAAAAAGCACAATTCTTATTTTCAGGTAAGACTCGAACATTCATCATGTGTATAAAGATATTGATTAGTTTTGAAGAATCATACACAATCCTCAAAGCTCTATCAAATAATCAGAGGTAAATGTTTATGGCAACGTCATTTAACTCCAGAAATCCAAATTAATCTATATATACTGTATGAGAAACTGTAACTTCAATCTCCAATCATGAGGTGCTGCTCAACATGACATATGTGGTATTCCAGACAACAGATTTATACAGAAGCATGGTCGTTGGGTACCCAAAATAAATGTTAAGATGTTTGCATTACAAAGCAATCTATGGCAAATTGTGACATTCACTTGCATTGTAAAGTAATGGAAACAATTGAAGCTACTAAACGTGGACACCTCTCAGTAAGAAGTCTCAAACTTGCAATTGGCAGTGTGTTGTCATAAGAAATGTAATTTCATTTAGTTGAGCGAGGTAACGAATTGAAACAACATTTTATTCGTTTTGTAAATATCACTGCGCTACGCAAATGGATAATTGGATGATGAGGTCCACTGATAAACAAGCTTGGGCGTTGCAAAAATATGCCATCAATGTACAGACGGACACCAGACAACAATTAAATAATTAATGTCGTAACGTCCCATCCGGCAATACACTTTGGCATTTTATGTCTTTGTTATGAAATCTGACGTAGATGTCCGATAATTCGTTTTTGTTTGTTTTAACATCTTGGATGAGAATGAACAATCTTTGCGACGGTTGTTTGGGCAGAATTCTTCATCTATCATGAAACAGTCATCTAAACAGCTATTACAATTATGTACTGTAATCTACACAAGTTGAAAATGCCGGAGTATTTTACAGTCTCGGCCAACCTGACGTCAAATTTTCGATATCCCCCAAACTAGACAATATTATTGTGGGTAACCTCAAACACGCGGCCAGGAAATTATAGCATAAATCCAATTCACTGTACTAATATATAGTGTAAGGACTCATGACATGTTTAAATAGGCAAAGTTGTTATTGAATCAAGTTCAAAGGTTAAACTGACAGCACAGACTAAACAAATTGTGTAGAGTTAATATGTTAATAATAAACTACTGTGTTTGTTATGTCTGAGTATTGATAACCTTTGCGCTATCATGGTATTACGTATACTTACTGTAGTTGTCATACGTTCAAGGAACGAGCAGTTTGTAGCACTCAATTTACGTCTCTGTCATTATTTGTTAAATGCCTTAAATCGGTGATTATATTTCGGAATTTCTAATTATTTTGACAATGTCATGTACATATCACCTACGTTTTTATTTTAAATAATATTTACAAACATAATTATTTGGCTGTAGTGTAAATTTCAATACACATTTTCCCCAAAGACTCATTTGGAGAGACGTGTTATGAACTATGAAGACATTTTTACTTGTATTATTTGTTGCTGTTGCAAATGTGTCTTATTTTTAGATTGGGATTGTTTTTTAGAAGCTTACTTGCTTTGCTAACCATTTTAACGCGTCCTTTACTCACATCTAGTATATGCATTAGTTTGAATAGTTAGGTTGGGAGATATAATTTGGTTCTGTTAAAACAATTGTTTTCTCAGTGCTTACGAGGGTTTTCGAGAGAAAAAGGTCAAAAGCATTATTTTCAGGTGTGACTCGAACATACGATCTCTTGTTTACCAGATTTCAACTTTCGAGCTGACACAGACGGCAAAAGAAGACGATGATACGCCGAATGTATGTAGATTAATAATAATAGTGTCCATAATGATAAGCTTTGTCACATTGAAAATAAAATATCTACCAAATAATAAGAATTGTCATATGCATTCATGGCGTATATGTATTAATATATCAGTTGAATCATAATTCGGGTATACAGAGGGTAACCTTAAAATGTTAAGTTATTTGTATGTATTTGGTTTTGCCCTTTACCAACGTAGAAAATATACTTCAATCTTCGGCGACATCAAATTATTACTTTTCGGCAACTTGAAAATGAAATTCTTCAAACTAAACCAACTCCTGTAATAATATGCTTATTTTTAACTGGAGCAAACTATTCATTCCGTTGGATTCTCTCCCTAAAATATCGATGTATTAGAATCAGCTTAAAACTGTAGCTTCGACTTTTGATATTGCATCCTTTACTTTTGAAGTGCTCCTCACAAGCATAATATTCTTTTTCTATTTTGAGGTTAAAGAGACAATCCCTCGCTGACTTGTCTCCATTGGAATGGCTATATCTCGTCCTGTCCGTCCTCTATGTTGGATGCGCAGCAGCTCTGTCAATCAAGATGTTTGCAGAAGAAAAACTGGATTCGCCACAATTTATTTTGGCAATCGTTTTGGGTGTCACAACAGGTTAGAAAAACCTCGATTTCAATAAATTGAGACAAAAACAGTGTTTCTTAAATGTCTTTATGTCATTTACTTGAAAAGAGTTTGGTTGCGACACCTTTTACTGGAATTGCATTTGCCATCACAAGATATTTGATTTGTTAAAATTCGGTTTATTCTTATTAAAGCCATCTATTAAAAGAGTAGGTTCAGATTTGGTTATCTACATAAGAGGGGATGATTGAGTTGGGATTTACTTTTGATCACAAGTGTGACCTTGTGTCATTTACATCGCATCAACCAACAACACGCAATGCAATCGTACCTGGCCCGTAAACAAAATCACAGCAGCAACAACACCAGCAACACGCTAATTTCAACGGATATAATTGAATTTAAAGTAATTATGAAATGAATTGACATTTTTCTCTAATCGCTAACTACTCATAAAATCCACAGACGACAGTAAGTAATACATATGATTTATGAAAAGTAAATATTATAAACCTATTTAGTGCCGTTGAAAGAAACAGGTGCATTTTCCAGGTGAATAGTAGAAGGAAAAGGTGCAATTTTGAGTAATTTCCGACGTAGATAATGTATATGAACATATAACCTAACATTTGTAAAAATGAAATCAGATTTTAAATACATCTTCTTTTTAGTACAACAATAACGAAAAGAAGTCTGAGATGATAACAGTACAAACAGTACAAAAAATTAAACATTAACAAAACGATGCTAGTGATGTGACAATCCTTTAGGTGGAATTGTTTTTTTTAATATATCATTATAGGCAATATCCTAATAAACAATCATGTTGTTAATTTATAACACTGTGAAACATATTCTGTTTCTTGATTGTAGTTTTCCTTCTGGTGTACCCTGTACACGGCGTGTTTATGAGGATGCCTTACAGCCTTGTACTGCATTGCTTGTGTATCGTGGTTCTGATAGCCTATGGCATAATGCATTACACACTGCCGGAGGATACAGAATCGATACTGAGTGGAACACAGATGTCAAATGGAGATCAAAAATCTAAGATCGTAAGGAACTTTTTTCCTTATAAAAATAAGGTGTTTCGATATCTTCTTATTCATATTTAGCCAGTTTCCTTTGGTGTTTATCAAAATATGTCCTCATGCTGTGCTCTCTTTGAGTGATCCCTGTTTGCTTTTTCCCAGATGTTCAGCATTCTCAATTATGTTGTGACTTAATACATAATCCATGGCTTCATGGCATAATACAGATTTATGGCTGATGAAAAGCCACCTTAGGACAAAGATATTGACAAAAATGGTGAACCGCCATCATTTGGCTGGAGAGCTCAATTGTAGAGCGATAAAACGGCAATGAGGAGGTCGCGGGTTCAAACTGAGCTCCAGTCAATTAAATAATTGATCAACTTAAAAAGGAGTCATCCGAATTTAGAGAAATAAAGTTGGGAATCTGTATTAGTCATGTTCACATCAATGTTATTTTATAGATTTTATAGAGACATTTACAAGTGTTTTCTTCCTGAAACAACACCTCATGAATCACTGATTGTCTTTCTATTGCAGGCAATTTTGGTCTTGTGTGTAGCCGCTGGTGTTGTTAGCGGTTTGTTTGCTCCGTACTTGTTCAGAAAGTACTGGCAGGCAAGGACAATGAATTTTCCTTGTGGAGCAGAAACACATAATCAAGATATCTCTTATATTCAAGTGCGTATAAGGCTAGAAAGCATTTTTATCTAGCGTCTGCGATGATCCTGGGCCTGTTAATAACAATGACTGTAAATTATTTCATTTAAAAATATTATATACTGTTTGTGAAGTGTACCCCATTTTTCAGTCTGGAAATTGTTCAAAAAGATTAAAAACAACAACAACAACAACAACAATTTTTTCAGAGAGTGTATGGACGCAGTGACTGGCAAATAAAAATCCCTATATATCAATGCCAGTTTCTAGTACCATTAAGTATAGTGTTACTTGTTTATATGTCATTTGAATGTCATTTATTGCTAGATGAGTACGTCAAACAGCTGTTCGTGATGTTTTTGCTGTTGTTGAATCTTTATCTGGAGGTCAGTACACAAATAATAAATGTTTATGAGTGTAGTGGTGAGAATAATTTAATGAGGCGATAGATGGAATGTTCCATTCCACCAGGTAATACCCAGCGCAATATGGAACCATCCATTTGTCACCGAATGAACCTATTTTTCCATTGCACGAATGATTCTTCAACTTAATCACAAAACTCACTTTTAATTCCCACTTTTATTTTAATGTTATATGGACTGATTCGGTCCGTACAGTTTTCTCTGATCTATCAAGTTTGGTATGGGTCTTATCTGTGAACATTTATTGTGATCTGTTATGTCAAGATTGATTTGTCTGTATACTTAATCTTTGTTTTAAATGCTTAATGTTTCATACTTACTTAATGTGTAAGTTAACTGTTCTTACTGGACTCATGATTGCACACTTTTTTGGCAGCTGACGTTCGTGGCATTTGTTCTGAAGATTGACGAGACAGGATTGGCCACTGTAGAGATTGTGAAGCTGGTTGGAGGAGTTATATATTCTACTTGTATGTTTGTCCTTGGCTTCTGGTTTGTAAGTAGCCCATACTATCGTGTCGTTTCCAGTGAATGCAAAATATCCATACAAATAAATTAAAAATATTACTCGAACAAATACAATTATGCGGGTATAAGGAGTGTCTCAGGGTTGATGGAAATGGTGCGGTTTTATTTTTCAGTTATTCAAAAAAAGGAAATCGCTGATGTTTATCATCACGTTGGCAAGTTTGCCTCAGGCGGCCTACATCATATACAGCCTGGTCGTTGTGAGTATGACATATGCAATAGGTAACAATTCGATCATTCTCTGTTCCATCCTGAAATTTGGCCGTGCATTTGAGGTTGTAGTTTTTGTTTACAACGGCTGAAATTAATTGATTACTTTTTAATTGTGGTATGATTAAAGTGGAGGAAAACGTTGTTTTGAAATATTTCAACTACTTTGGTTAGGGGTAATTTCTTAACACACACAACAACCGAGTAATTATGTATTTCCTTTCAATAGACTGGATTGAACTGGACAGGTTTTGTCAATGAGGTCATCCCTACATTCAACTTTGTTGTCGCCATCGCTAGTCTTGTAGTGAGGAGCTTTGTAGTGAGGAGCTTTCTGATCTATATATACAAATACATTCGGACCGAAGTTGGTACGTCAAGTTCTTGGGAAACGTTTTTCTCATCTCCGTACCGACGGATTAATTATTGGGCCTTTTTAATGTTCATTTCCCATTTTTCTTACACGTTTATTAACTCATATCCATTGTTTAGAATAACTCATCCCTCAAAAAAGAAAACAAATCACACTTTTGTAAAACCAATATACTTTTTTGTTTACCTATTGTTTCCCTTCAATCTTTACGGTGTAACATGCCGAAGTACGGTAGTTTCATTGACGTATTCGCTGTTTAATGTACAGTGTTACATATTTGATGTTTTTATCATCTTCATTGGTCATCTGTTATCAGGCATAGTTAGGTAAACTTCTAACCAGCCACGTTTTGCAAACTGACCACGTGTTGCGTTCTTTCAGTTCACTGTTACTAATTGATCATTAGTTGAAACACACACGTTTGTCATATAGTTGGCTTCAGGTCATTTTCTCATTTTCGATTATCCTGCTTCTCTAGAGACTGCTTCGATCTTTATTTTATGTAAAAATCCTCCAGTAGAAATTGCCTTTGCTGCAAGATACAGCTTTTACGTGATCATGCTTTCACGATGATTTAAAGAGCCCATATAGTCTAGGCGTAATATCAAACCAAAAATAAAAGATAAACGATGATTTATTTTGTAAGATATGAAGCAAATCACAGAGATTAGCCAGTTGTTTTACCGTCTCGTCTAATGCTTTTGGTGTTCGTTATAGGTTGTAGTTTTTGTTTATAACGGCTGAAAGTAATTGATTACTTTTCAATTTTCTCATTTTCGAATATCCTGCTTCTTTCGAGACAGCTTCGATCTTCAACCACATGGTCTCAACATCCAACTTGGAAATGATTATTCCTTTTTTCCCTCCATTTTCTTCTGTTACAGATAATCCACCTGGTCTTCCTTGTTTGTGTTTACCCATCTTCCCCCATCTTTCATCCCTTTCCACCTCCCTACTGTCCCCCCCCCCGCATCATCCCCCTTCACTCTCACACTCCTTTGTCCATTCCCACTCCCTGTGACCTTTGATCCTTCCCCTTTCTGGTCCCTCCCCTGTTTACACCAGACCCCTTGTGGTTTGCCATCTCCCTTTGTTTCTTTGTTCTCTCATCCACCCTCCCCTGCATCTTTCCACACCTTTCCCACCTAATCCTCCTTTTGTGTTTCTTCTTTCAGCCCTGCATGTTTGTGTGCACCCCCATGTTAATGTATGTACCTCTGTCATTTCTGTTTTAGCTTCTGAAGAAGAACTTGCTCAGTTCGCAACGTCAGGCCACATTAACTTTTAGACTTTTCAATTTTTGTATGATTAAAGTGGAGGAAAACGTTATTTTGAAATATTTCAACTATTATGGGTAGGGGTAATTGGTTTCTTAACACACAAAACAACCGAGTAATTATGTATTTCCTTTCAATAGACTGGATTGAACTGAACAGGTTTCGCCGATGAGGTCATCCCTACATTCATCTTTGTTGTCGCCATCGCTAGTCTTGTAGTGAGGAGCTTTGTAGTGAGGAGCTTTCTGATCTATATATACAAATACATTCGGACCGAAGTTGGTACGTCAAGTTCTTCGGAAAAAGTTGTTAACTCAACGTTTTTCTCATCTCTGTACTGACGGATTAATTATTGGGGCCTTTTTAATGTTCATTTCCCATTTTTCTTACACGTTTACTGACTCATTTTCATTGTTTAGAATAACTCCTCCCTAAAAAAAGAAAACAAATCACACTTTTGTAAAACCAATATACTTTTTGTGGTTGGAGGGGGAGACTAACTATCTGTAATCTCGTGAGTTCTTCGTAAGATACAATCGAGGTGCGAATAAGACTTTTTGGAAAACAAGTACTGGTCTCTACAAACGTCAATGTGGCCATTGCAAAAGCCATGAACTAAATTTGAGAAACAAAGTGCTAGTACTAGAGCTTCAATCATTGGTTCACCAACCATAGGGAGCGGTTTGGGTGAACCTTGTTTGAACATCATCTGGTTTTTTTTAAAAATCTTACTAATTACGGATACGTTGGCGTATGACATATACATTTTTTTTTTTTGGGGGGGGCGGTTAAAGGTTCAAGTTAAGAAATGACTTTGCATGCAGTAGAAAGTAAATCAGCAGGGTACCCAAATAAATTAAAAGAGAAAAAAAAGTTTTCTTCTGTTTGATATATAAAATCATCATTGTTTGTCAGTTTATTCACACCAGTTAAAAATCTATGCTGTGCCTAGCTATATTAGTTTGTTAACCTATTGTTTCCATTCAATATTTACGGTGTAACATGCCGAAGTACGGTAGTTTCATTGACGTATTCGCTGTTTAATGTACAGTGTTACATATTTGATGTTTTTATCATCTTTATTGGTCATCTGTTATCAGGCATAGTTAGGTAGACTTCTTACCAGCCACGTTTTGCAATTGGACCACGTTTTGCGATCTTTCAGTTCACTGTTACTAATTGATCATAAGTTGAAAACACACACGTTTGTCATATAGTTGGCTTCAGGTCATTTTCTCATTTTCGATTATCCTGCTTCTCTAGAGACTGCTTCGATCTTTATTTTATGTTAAAATCCTGCAGTAGAAATTACCTTTGCTGCAAAATAAAGCTTTTACGTGATCATGCTTTCACGATGATTTAAAGACCCCATATAGTCTAGACGTAATATCAAACCAAAAATATGAAGCAAATCACAGAGATTAGCCAGTTGTTTTACTGTCTCGTCTTATGCTTTCGGTGTTCGTTATCCAATCATCTATGTAGCCATTGGCAATAGTCATACTTGTCATACACATATGTCACGTGTCTGTCCTGATGTCACTCTTTCCATCCTGTCCCATTTTCTTACCTACATATTCAGCATGCTCTCACGTTGTGCTCAAGGGCCATTTTTTAGTGACTTCGCAATAAAGGCAGGCAATGAGTACACCACCATTTTTTCTTAAAAAAAAACATTGGTTAAAGTGATCAAATATTGCCTCAGATCGCACCACAGAGAACCTAGAATCAAAAAAAAAAAAAAATTAAGCGGGCCCTGAACCCCACGCCCTATGTTTTTTGGGACACACTTTTTGGAAACCAATTTTTTTGGGCCCCCCCACCCCCAAAAAAATTGTGTTCTGGATCCGCCCGTGGTTGTGCTGCGCCCAATTTTCTGTATGGTTGTCTATTCCCACTTGTCTGCATGCGACTTTCTTTGGCAAATATCCTAAGAATGTGTTTCTCTATCAAATTTGGAAAAATTCCTCATCATTTTGGTATAACAAATTTCTCTGAATAAATTTTGTGATTTCAAGTTTATAATGTAACAAGCATTTGTATATAGATCATTGCTATAAATCTGCAAATATTGTAACTCATATAATAATTACAAATGGAATAAATTGTAATCTGGTAACCTCACGGGGTTTTCCAAAATAAGATTCTAATTGTATCAGTGCATGTTTGCCGTAGTTTTGTGTGTCTTTGTGTACAGTAAGTCGGACCTACAACGATTACTTTGTATGTTTAGTATTCGGAAAATTAATCCGCAAGACATATACAAATGAAAAAGCCACTTACAGCCTTTGTCGAGTTTGACAATTTGTATTTTAAATTTGACAGTAAAGTTGCAGCCACTCCCCTTTCTAGATGAGTAACCATTCACCTTTAGTCTTCCAAAATAAAAAGAAAATCCACAGAAATGTTCAAGCAAGTAAAACTGATAGCTTTTGACCGGTAATCGCCCGGCCGGGGAAAAGTGGCTATATCGAGTACTTGGTTCTAGTAGCCACACACTAATAGTTCAAGAAAAAAAAATCCGTGATAGCCATGTTTAGTTGAACGTGATCAAGACCTACTAAAAGTCGTCCTTTTGAAGGTCAGGGGTCAAAGTAGTTTTAAGCATAAATGACTTAAAATGGGGTACAATCCGATCCTGTGTAATCTATATCGCACCCATCTGACATCATTATGACGTATTTTATGGTAACTCACATTCATGCTGAATCTTTTAAAAGATCACCATAGAATATGGAAACTACGAGCAACGAGCAGACCAAAATAATTATCCTGACTTTAACGACTCCACATTTCTAGATTATAATTTATCGGGAACTGTATGAAACGGTAAAGATAAACCGTCATCTCATTGACATAACACACGATAACGTACACTCTAAGTATATACAAGTTCAACGAGTATCGATTGATGATGCAAATGAGGAACCTTTGAACATGTGCTTCCTAGCAACGTCATATATTGCATTATACATGTCTACATAACATCTCATAAACATGAATATTATCAGAAAAAAATATCAGTAGAAATAAATACTTGAGGGTCATGTCGGCCTTACCGCGTCAGATACTGTATTTGTATAGTGTGTGTCAATGTTTGTGTATAATACAGCAATTTTCTTTTAGTCACCCTAAATTAAGATAACTGTCCATTTGGTTTTGAATACAGTTGCCACTGAACTCAAATTGTAGAAGATAGTGGTTTTACTATTGATGTTATTGTTGCTATGGTAGTTAAAATACGACCATTTTAGGCTTACTTGTCCTAGAACGTACAATTTGTAATGAAAAGTAAGTGAGTATTCGGACATTTAAACAAAAACATCGCAACTATCAATACATATTTGGAGAGTTTAGTCATTAGCCTTAACAACGAAAACGAGTTTCCAGTAATTGGCAATTGAAAACAAGTTCCGCCTTTTCATTTTGTCCACGGCGACTGATATCTGACTGCCGCAACAAAAAATCGAGCCAAAACTTGCATCCGTGGAAGAGGCTGCCAAGTAGAAGGCAAAGGCAGAACAAAACAGTTCTTTTTTCAAGACTTTAATTTCTTCCAAATTGAGAAATGACCACTGTTGCAATTGCCAGCTGTTTCGAATGCCCTTTAATGTGACGTCACATGAAGTGTGATTAGGTCAAAATGAAGTCACTTGCAATTTCATCTAGTACACATCCTGGTATAGGTGCATGACCCTATAGCTCTTTAGATTTAGGCCTTAGAAAAGTGCCTCTTTAATGTGACGTCACATGACATGTGATGCATCATTATTCCGTCAGTTCTATAGTTATCTTTAATAAGTTCCTGTCTATGTATTTAAACTCTTAAACATTTCCAAGCCAATCTAATTTGTTCTTTAGACGATGTCAGGCTTTGGAAATGCACCTTTAATGTGACATTACTTGACACCTGATGGCATCACGATGACGAGAATCATCGGCGACCATCCGCTAATGGTGGTGTATGATTAGTGTGACGTCACTTGATCACTTGATATGATTACCTCATGACGACATCACTTGGATTTTGATCTATAACACATCCCGGTATGTTCATATGATGAAAAGTGCCCTTCAAGTGTGACGTCACTTGACATGTTGACGTTATGATGACGTCACATCAATTTCATCTGGAGCACATCCCTGTCGATGTGCATACAAAGTTTCATCCAAAACGGCATTGTAACGAAAGCCATCGGGGACTTTTTTCGGCTGCTGGTTAAAGTGTCTGCCAAGTCTGAAGTCAATCAGAAATAGGAAACTACCAAATTGTATGGTTTGAAGAAAAGTGTGTACAAAACCTAATGAGAAAAAAAGGCACCTTTAATGTGGCGTAACTTGACGCCTTATGTCTTCATTGTGACGAAATTCTTCTAGGACCATCTTAAGTGGTGGTCGAAGTATGTACCAAGTCGATCGGATTAACGAAAGTGCCAAAGCGCACTGGTTGATGAAACACGTGTACAAACCCTGTGGGCAGTGACTGGAAAAGGAAGGAGATAAAGGAACTAGACATGTGTTTGTGGACAAACACGAGCGTATTTGTGGGCAAACACGAGCACAATATAGTAACTCCCTATGTTGTGAAATTGTGAGTCACAGGCACTGTTTTAGTAACTAATTAAGGAAAAAAGTTTCTTGATTAATACATTTATATTGTGATTGTTGTAAAACGTATGAAATTATAGACGGAAAACGTAAAGTATGACAAGTTTAATACGTAAATATTAATAAGCATAGGGTCAAGGACTTTAAGCTATACAGAGTTTTGGAACGAGCTGTTGAAATTTGATTTCATAATGAACCGTTTTACAAATTCCTTTTTTATTGTTCTGAAAGAAAACAATGTTTGGTTGGTTATTATGAATAGATATATTAAAAGAGCATTTTTTTTCTAAAAAAGTTTTGAAAATATGAAAGAAATGTGGCACTAGCATCCCTTTGTTTTGATGAATGGAAAAGAAATTATAAGCTGACGTCATTTTAAAGGCATAGGATGTTAAAACTGTAATGATACATTATAAAAAAGTGCATAAAATCGGAAGCAAAAAATAACCAATTTTGTGCTTTCGTGGTCAATAAACAACTGAGATATAAAAGTAAAGGCGTAGTAGCTAGCTAGTAGACAACAAAATAGATAGCAGTGAGTAATCTTGAGGCGGACCGCGATAGAATGAAAGTATCATGGTCAGGACCGGACCGACCCTAGCCTGGACGTTATCTGAAGACCTTGAAAATGTGAATAGCGCCCTCTTTTGTTGAAAACCCATTAACTTTAGGTGTTCTTTGAACCGTCAAACTGATCGAAATATCTACACTTGTGTGCTTGATTGGTGATCCGTGCTTGAACATTGGACTCTAAAATATGCACGGTTGGAGAGTCAGACTAAATTTTGAAGAGAATCAAGTTTCAGTCGTCAAGAATCGCTGATGAAACATACAGTTTATTCCTACAAAATATCCGAGTTTTTTGTTAATATGTATGTGTTAATAGCAACTGCTATCTTCGCGAGCAGCCTGACTGCTGCTTATGACATATGTCCTTTAGGCACTGGTAAGTTATATCGCCCATTCCATGACGATTGGGGCGTGCAAATCTGCTTGTTCGATAAACCCTTCATTCAACATTCGGATTGCACTCAAAATGTTGAATAAGCATAGATAAAATGCTATTGTATTCGTGAGCTACTATTTTGGCTACCCTCTCTTAACGACAGCTTTTCATGGCCTTATTAAGGCATTTCTCTTTAGAACTGAACACGTGACCCGTTTTTAGAATGCAGAGGATAATTTATCTGAAACTGAGGATTCGTCTCCAGCTTCGGCTGCGTGTCTCAGGAACCAAAACAATAGGAGAGATTCTGACTCTTTACTTTTAACGAATTCATGTTTAACAGGAAACGTTCATCTACACAGCAACATATCTAAACAAAATGGGGTTTTACATTTTATTTAACTAAAGCCGGAAAGCCCCAAACCGCTCTGAAGCCAATGTCTCCGAAAGGCCTGTGTGGTTCTGTGTGGTAAAAACTTTCAAATTAGAAAAACATGTATTGATATTCTAACTGCTCAACAATTATTTATCACTTTATTTCAGAAGAGATTATTCATGATGTATTTGGCCTGTCTACAAGTACAGCAAATGCACAGAGCGGGCTTTGGCACAGGGTTCCCTGTCCATCGCTTCGCGAAGGTGACAGCACAGTGGGAGTTATTTGGTACAAAGGAAATTCACTGGATGATCCTTCAAAACAACGACTTACTAGTCACTCCAATGGTGTAGACCATCCCTCGAGCGACAGATATGCAAATTCATCAGGTTCCAGCCTCGTGATTAAAGGTGTCATTGATTCGGATGAAGGGAGGTACCTTTGTCTCGTCATAATAGACGGAACTGACAATAGACTAGGAGAAATCGTTCTAAGAATATTTGGTAAGTTCAATTAAATGTATGCACCACCTCGATTCATTCGTCAAGCAGATACAATGGTTTGCTCAAAAACACAAAAACAAGCATGTAAAATGACGTAACGCAATCGCAATTGTTTTCAATAAATCACATAGTGAAACTGACTAGTTGCGTTTTGAAATTTTTTCAACTATTCATCCCTACTTTGGCGGTTCCCCATGTAGTCAGGGTCCTTGTTCAGGGGTCTAGTCAGACGCAATAAATCAGTATGTGTCGTGTATCAAGGGATCACATCCAAAGTCACAATGCTAGCAACATGCGCAATGTTGAGAAACCCGAAAAAAAAGTTGGGAAACCTTAGTTGTCACAGCACTGGAACGGCAATATGGATGTCACAGGCTCAAACCAAGGCTCAAACTGGATGTCGAAAGCCCTCCACTCAATTTCGGTGATCCGGTTAAAAAAATATATAAAAACTTCATTTATTACTGACAGCTATTTTAATGCATTTGAAGATATCCGTGTAAGATAATACCCGCAATTTTTGTGTCGACTTTACATGTATTCAGGAGATTCCTTTCCGGCCACAACCAAATTCACATCGTCCACTGCTAAACTGCAGCGAGAAGTCAGACAGACGCTACCATGTCAGTGCGCGTCATTGACACCGAACACAATGTCTGTAGTGTATTGGTCAATGGGAGAAGGCATAACAGAAGATACAGAGATCATTGGTGCACGTTTTGCTGATGGTGCTACACTACAGTTCCAAACTGGCGTTGATTACAGCATTGACAGCGACGCATCACTTACAGTTAATTCTGTCAGTGCTTTACATGATGTAGCGAGGTTCTGGTGTCATGTATTTCAGTTGGACGGATCACAAACCAATTGCTGCATAGACGTCCACGTATCAGGTATTTTGGTTTTATTCCAGGTGGTCTCAAAATATGAATATTATAATCAGACAGCTGTTATTTTCCGTTGCCAATTAATTTGGATGTCGTATTGGCAACTTGAGTGAGAGCGACTTATTCCACATGCCAGCGCATTTACAATCAAAGTTAAATATTAATTGTCTCATATTTTATTTTCACGAAATCCAGGTGAGACTCCATTGCTTGGTCCTCTCAGGGCATCAGAAGCATCATTCTACCTGCTGAACGGAACAAGGCAGATCATTCCGTGTACAACTTGGAAACCTGGCAATGCAACATGTTTGGTGCAATGGTTTAAAGTTGATGTCTCTAGCCATCATCTCCTCATCAATTACACAGTCTCTTCCAGTACTGTTCATGCTGATCCATCCTTTGACCTTGCTCTTGACTTCGGTCTGGTAATCAAGTCCGTTGATGAGGATGACGCTGGGAGCTACAGCTGCTCTGCAAACCCTGAAGCCAATGAAGGACTTGTCGAAGTCCGTGTAATTGGTAAATGTTCAGTCGTTTCTTTCAGGGGTCATTTTTGTTCCGCACGCTCATTTGACTTGTGTGTAACATTGTTTATATCTACGACAATTCTGTTTGAACGTTTGACTTTTTTCTCTTTATGTAAGTGTCATTGTATACGAGTTTGGTCGCTGTTAGCGAATTACTTGTTTTTAAAACACTGCGCTTTCACTTGTTGTTTTTGTATTACACAGGAGATATGTTTCCGTTGGATGGAGGAAACGCAACTAAAGGAGACGCCATAACATTTGCATCGAATAGTAAATTTACACTGCGCTGTCCAGCCATTGAAGGTGTACCTATAGGTAGCAGAACCACATTGATTTGGTCATTTGGTGCTGTTGATGCACAACTGACCACTATGGTTGGCAAACTAGACCTACCGGCTGGCTCCAAAAGGATGTCTGACATAAACGGCCACACTTGCTTCGGCTTAACAGTTGAAGGTTCCCTCCTTCTTACGGACTGCTCTCAAAATAATGCTCTCAGGTTCTGGTGTCATGTGTTTCCCCATGGCAAAGCGTTACGAAGGTCCTACGTAGATGTGATCATTAAAGGTAAGATTCTCTGAGTAATTTGTGGTCTGATCAGTCAGTCAGTCGGTCGGTCGGTCGGTCGGTCGGTCTTTACTGACTGTTCTATTTAGATTTTACTGAATGTATTCATTTCTCGTTTACTTTAACAGATTCCATCAAGCCTTCTAACATTGGTCTCATAGCTGCCCTTGTCTCTATTTCTGCACTTATCGTTCTCGTGGCCATCATTGCGTGTTTGATCTGGAAGCTACGCAAACGGACTCCACATCATGATCGGGAGCAAGTTGTCTACCACCCAATTCCTAAAACTGGTAAGTGGCGTTCAAACACGCGTCTATTTTTCGTGGATGTAATCATGCAGTATTTGTTTAATTGATTGTACGCCATTGATTTTGCAATGCTGCAAATTATCATTTCATAGTTCTTATCACCAAAATTAAACTACACGAGTAATGCAGGTCTCTTAATTTCCAGGTTTATCCGGTATTGATGTACACAAAGTGTAGATATTTGTGTGCGCCAAGCGAGAGTATAAATTTGGAAGTTCAACAAAATTGCTTAAATTTACTTCGTCCCGTTCTTGTCACTGAATTTCAAAATGGTATTCTTTGTTTCTTAACAGAACCTTCCAGAAAATTTAGCGTGTCTGTGCTTGCTTCGATGATCCGGGAGTTTGTATCAGAGAAAATGAACAGACTGCCCATCACGCCTTGGGTGACAGGTGATGAAAGCTACGCAGCGATGGATGATGTATACACACCACTGGAAATGTACCTCAATGTATCTATTGCAGGTTGTAAAGCTAAATATAGAATAGAGTCAGAGTCTGAAATTTTTAATGACGGTATCTCTGAATTTTCGAATTGTCATGTACTCCTTGAAGGTAGATCAGGTTGTGGTAAAACTGCCTTTTTAGGCAAAATGGCATCTGATTGGTCACTGGAAAAACCGCACGCAGTATTCGGTCAGAAAAAGATGGTCTTTGTTTTGCCGGCGAAAATTCTCATAAAGGCTGGGAATTTGGGGCAAGCAGTTGTTCAATATATGCTTAAAGATGGCACGAAGCATTGGGCAAATTCGATCAATGAATACTGTTCAAAGCACCCTGACGAAGTGGCCATTCTTGTTGATGGCTGCAATGACACAAACGACATAGACAACGTCATGGAGATCATGACGGAACAAGGTCTTTTGGGGTGTCAAATAGTGATAAGTGCAAGACATACAAGGTTGGCGGAAGAAACGAGCAAACATAAGCCGCGCCACATAACCATTACTGGTTTTACGCAAGAAAGCGCAAAGACGTACATTGATAGCCATTATGATGCATTCAATCGCTTCACTACCAAAAGTAAGGTTCAAACTGAGACAATACAAGTCTCTTCAGAGATTGACGAAACACAAGAACACAAAGAAAAAGACAATACAAATTTACAAAGCAGTTGTGTCAAATCGGAGAACGGCTGTGAAAATCAAAGTCAAAGATCGCATTCACTCATTCACAGCTACTTAGACGCAAACATTCTACATCCAAATATGGCTTGTCTTCCCGTTATCATAACGACTCTTTGTCAGTTATCCTCTTGGACTGATGGGCTGGCTTTCCAAGATGATCCGACTATGGGTGACTTGTTTATTAGGTTAGTGAAATGTTTGTTTGAGAAAAGTAGTGATAGATGCGATGACAATACCAGAACACATGAGGCTTTGAACATACATGTAGAGTTTGATGTAACAGGCCTATCAAAAGTACAGCTTAAAATACTGCAAAAGTTGGGACAGGTAATTCTGCCAAAGATGTTTGAAAATGAAAGTCCAGCTACCTTTTCCAAAACAGATTTGGTGAATTCGTGTGGTGACGGCCAGGCAGTCTTAGATGTGGCAATTAAAATAGGGCTTGTTCGTTGTGAAGGAGATGCAGATGTTTTCTTTGCTCTTGAAATACTTCGGGACTTCTGCGCTGGTCTTTCCTTGGCTCATACTGCTGAACAAGATGAAAACTGGATGGCCGAACTTCAGCACACTGATATGATGAGTGCAGCTGAAACGTTTTCAAATGTGTATGCGTTTGCCTGTAGGAAGAGTCAAAAGGTTTGCAGTGGACTTGTGCAAAAGATAGCAGACGGGAAAAAGAAAGACACAACCAATTTCAGTGGTGTGCATGAGCACAGAACGATCCAGTTGTGTCTACTGCTGAATTTTGAAGGAAAATGCAAAGGTTCGCAGAATGCGAAGTTTGCCGGCCTCTTTGAGGGAGGGAAAGTTCGTCTCGGAGGCGTTTCTGGTCACACAATCAGAATGCTGTCGTATGTGTTTGAACATGCAAACAAACAGAAAGAAGATGTCGCTTTGTGTGTTGAATCTGTCGAGTTGTTGCGACTTGGGAAAGATGACTGGGGAGAGATTCAAGAATATTTTGAGTACTTTTTCCCATTGAATCTGGAAGAGGACATCCAGGAATCTGAAGAGAAGCAGAGGTTTTCAGAAAATGGAACACTGGCACAGTTGCGTGAAAGAGTAGAGTCCAGAAACAAAGACATGCCTCAGTTTTCCTCAGACCAGTCAGACATCTGGGTCCTTCGTACCGTGCAGTTGTTGGGTCTTTATGAGCTTCTGGAGTATCAGGCAGGTGAACTGCACAACCTGGAGGCAAAGAAACCGTTTCCTGCAAACCAACCTGATCCTACTGCACAGTCTACAACGCCAAGGATTCAGGGGTCGGGTTCTGGAATTCAAGGTTTGGTTTCTAAATCCAATCCCAATTTTGGTGAAAGTCAACAAACAAGTGCATCAAGCGAGTTAGTTCGAAGTCTGTCGTATCTGTCAAAGCTTGAAAACCTCGTTCTTGTGGGGACAATTTTCAGTTCAAATGATATTTGCAACTTTGTACGAGAACCTGAAAACGTCCCGAAGTTGAAAAAGATAGATCTCCGTCTGAATAAGCAGTTTTATGATGATGCGTTCTGTGCAGTTGCAGAATCACTCGATCAACGCGTGAAAAAAGGCGTCAGTAACTTGAAAGACATCCGATTGTCTTTGTATAACGTAACTCCTCGAGGGTTTCGTCGGGTTGAGAACAACACTGGCAGTTCTGGAGGCAGCGGCTGGAATATGATAGAAACTCTCTTCCTACTGCATGGTGAAATTCCAAAGGAATTCGGTGACTTCCTAAAACAAAACCTGAAAAATAAAATTCCTTTCTCGGTTAGAACAGATAGACACCCGTACAATGAGATACTCTTTGGTAAAGGAACGGAAACGCTGAAGCCACCCTTTTGTGGACTAATTCACTAAACCAAATCATCAAATCGTTGAAGAACATAAGAAAAAAAACCTTCAGTTAAACTAATATAAACCAAGTAGCAAATCAACATTCCGCGAAACCTTTTTTTAATCAGTGCTTTTTGAAAGCTTGATATTAAAGAAACGGAAAAGAAACGTCTAGCTTCAAACACATAACATTGTCCACGATGGCTAAATTGAATCAGTGGTTGAATCTATACACTGCTTGTTGGGGCGAACTATTCTCGAAACAGCTCTTGTACACACTGATTGACGCGAAACAGGTGTAAATATACACAGACAATCTTTTGAGTTTTTCCCCACATTTCTTTGGCACTTCAGTCATGTTTTTTTTTTCTCATATCATATCTCATATCTGGTATTTAACGCTTGCATTCTAGAAAATGCAAGGAACTCTTTATATATGCAGTTCTGATACACGTATCTCACCACCACTGAGAGTTTTTTTGTCTGCTGTTGCTCATTTGATTTATCAATCATGATGGCTGTTTCAGTGTGCCAACTTACGACTTATTGCTTCTTGAACCATCTCAGTCATTAGTTCTATAATCTCATTTTGAATTATAGGGTCAAGGTACTTCACTCTGTTGGGACCTTCCAAATGGGTTCTTATAACCTTGTTCTGTTCACCGAATAGCGCAAGAATTTCCACTAACTTGCCAGCCCTTTGCAACTTTCTACCTGTTTCCTGTGTCCACGCTGCCCAAATGAGTAGCAGTGTGACGGAGACCATGGCAATCTGCCTAAGGTCTGAAGGGTTTGTTCTCTGAAATGTAAACAAAGTTACCCCGTTGCAACTTTTTACCTGTTCCCTATGTTCACACTGCCAAATATATAGTAACAGTTCGACGGAAACCTTGGTAATCTACTTAATGTAGTGTCTGTCTGAAATTAATCGTGATGGGCAGACACTACGGCAACATCAATGATTGCAACACCTCTTTCCAGACACACTTCACCCCGTTGTGGTATTCACTTTTCCCCATGATGTTCAAGTTATGTAAAACAGAAGGGCATAAGGGGATTCACATGATAAAATGAATAAAAAAAAACATATGCATGCCGAAGTAAATTACGGTCACTATCCGGCTACATAAATATCGCCAACCGCTATTCCTGCTTAGATATGCCATGTTTTTAACAGTAATTGTACTGTATACTGCAAATAAACGACTGCATAGTTTCAATATGTAAGTATTTGTGACATGTTAGACATACTTAATATGAACCTGGAAGAATCGGGGTTTACTAACACTAGATGGATATCAACTATGTTCGAATTTTTCAGAAAGTGTCTCAAGCGAACTTCATAATATATCCTTCGCCGTTTTACAGCTAAAACGTAATGTTCGTACTGTACAAAATCATACTTATACATCAACAAGTTTGTAAGTAAACATTAAAAACACAACGCAACCTTATTAAAACTGATCCTAAAGCTCGAAAACTTATATTTAGAAGATTCAGTATGTGGCTAAGTATGTCGTACATTACGTTTAAGTTTTAAATTTAGTAAGTTCAAAGAAATATACTGTCGCCATTGGCGTTGCGAATTGACTGATTGCCAAAACATACAGGGTACGTGTTTCAAAAAAGGAAACGGAGCTTATTTTGTTGATTTCTCGGGTATGACTAATTATTTTGGAAAATGGTAACCACCATCTGTTCCATAACCATGTCTTTTCTTTTTCTTGACACCACCAAATCCATTTTATCGTCACGGATGACTGAGCACCAAGTGATGTAAATGACATGCCAAAAATGGCCTTGTACCACATGCACCATAAGACCAATTGACAGTCATCAGAGAAAGAGACGTTATCAGGAATGCGTTCACAGCAATTAGAACCAGGGCAGAGATTTGCGTTGAAAGGAATGGGGGGTGGGCATTTTGAAGGACAGTGGGGTTAACGGGGACAGTGAAAACGTTGGTATGTTGTAGCAATTGAAAACATGACTTTGATAATGTGCGTCCTGGATTTTGTTATTTTCAACATGCTGAAAACTATCGATTGAAAACTGTCAATTACTTATATCTTAAAAGTAGACGGGACAATTAAGGTTTGCCATACTAAAGCACGTGGTGTACATGTTATAAAACAGATATGAAAGTTAAAGGGAGATATGCAACCAGTCGAATTCAATTGTGATAGTCAGTCAGTCAGTCGTACGGTCGGTCGGTCAGGCTGGCCTCCTCTGGGACGACCAAAAATAGGGCACAAAATATGTTACTATTTTGCACGCCATTACTGTGAATCTATGAGAAAAACAAACGTAATGCCTGTAAGGGTATTTAATATAAATTATTAAGTAATTATGTTATGTTAAAAAAAGACTCATTGTAGCCGTATTCCTTTGAAATCAAATGAAGGTCCGTAGGCCTACGATAGAAACTTGACTCCGACTTGTCAAACAGATACCAGCTATATATGAACAGCAATGAACTAGCATTATCTTTCCTTTTTTATCCGACGCTGAACTTTGAACCTAATTATACGATTCAAAAACAAATATGCAGTCTGTTTGAACAACAAAATGGCGATACTGTTGCTTGGAAACCTATTTTTACATCAACCAAAGTCTATCTCAAAAAGTTTTCGTAAACACGTAAGGTATACTGGATTACACATAGGGCCCTATTCTCTTGTGATTGCTTTGAAAATGTAAGAAGAATACAACCTAAATTGAATGAATATAACGCATTTTGCTCTCAAAGAGATGTTTAATTTTTGGCTTTTGTTTTTTTGCGTTAAGTACAGTTAGCCTCCCTCTGCCCAATCCCCCTTTGCCCGTTACTGACGAACAACGCCACCTTGTGTTTGATATGGTTCAGTGTCGTTCGCGTCCGAGGGATCCCATGATGTTTCCTAGCCCCCCAAACCCCCTCCAAATGATGCTATCAAGGTGATAAATGAGTGCTTGTTCTGGTCATCTGATGAGAACAATTGCAATACGATAGTTAGGAGTCATGCCTTTTGGAACCACACGCACACTATCTGCTTACCTATGGTAGATCTGGATAAAATGGCCCTTGTGTAAAACACATATGTACAGTTAGAGTTCAGACTAAACTTGATACATTTCGCAAAATAGGACAAATACTCAAAATAACTACAGACTGGAGTTAACTATATCATGTGTGTAAATAATTGATTAGTTTCGAAGTATCATTACACAATCCTCCAAGTAAAAAACAAATAATGAAAGTTAAATGTTTATGGAAACTGTCATTTAACTCCAGAAATTCAAATCAATGTGTATATATACTGTATGAGAAACTGTAACTTAGATCCCAAATCATAAGGCGCGACTCAAGATGTCATATCCGGTATTCCGGACAGCAGATTTATAAAGCAGCATGGTCGTTGGGTATCCAAAATACATGTAAAGATGTGTACATTACAGAGCAATCTATAGCAAATTGTGACATTTACTTGCATTCTAAAGTAATTGAAACAATTGAAGTTATTAGTAGTGCTTTATCTTTTTGCCTGGACGCCTCTCGTTAACCCTCTCAAATTTGTAAATGGCAGTGTGTTGTTTTAAGAAATGTAACTTTATTTAGTTGGGCGGGGTAACGAATTAGAACAGCTTATTTTGTAAATATTGTAGCGAACCCAGAATGCTTGATTATGGAAATCCGTCCACTCCGTCCATGAGGTACACGCTCTTCTTGTTGTCTTTTACTGTTCCTTTAATTTACCTATTTATCGTAAATTGCAAACTTGCACATTTATTCCCACGGTCTCTTACCAAGCACAGCGCATGATGCAATACCACGCGCTGCTGCATTCATTATTCATGAAGCGGTGTACGTGTGCGCGATTGACCACACCTCCCTTCGCCCCAGCGAACTAAGTTCCTTTTCCCAAGCATGTTTGCTTTGTCGTTATCCGAGAGACTGCTCAGCGGCACGGAGCGTTTCTCTCCCCCGTGTGTTACCCATGAACACTAACTGGAGTTCTCGGTCCAGTTTTCCAGTCCCGTACTTAGCTCGAGGGAATGGAATGTTACCCTTGCGTTGTCGCGTAGCTGGGCGTGGTAAGACATCCTGCGGTGTCAATAACCTGTGACACAGTAACATTTTAGCTTGTAACTCACTCCATCAAGGTTGCTTGAGATGTTGTGTAAGCACGTTTGCAGTCTGATCTAACTATTTGCACACATCACTCTCTCTGAATTTGCACACTTCTCTCTCTCCATGTTTTTTCTTATGTAAATGCGCACGTTTCTAGTCTCTTGCACAAGGCACTAGTAAATCATGTGACTAGTCATGTGACTCTTCGACTTGGAAGATTACTATTGGTTTATTCCTAAATCAGTGCCCATGCATTATTTAATCCCGAGACTTCCTCATTTTCGGCAGTGCGGCGAACCGCGAAACCAATGCAGTGCGATCTAATCCTAAACCCAAATTTGTGCGGCGAACGCGAACTCGACTCTGACAGACCGATTGTTGAGCGACTCGTGTCACTACGAAGCACCCCTCCCTCGGTGGTTGAGGCGCGGTGAAAGTCTTACTAGTGTTATTATGAAGCTTCCTTTACCTAGACCTTACATGGAGTGTGAGAAGCTGGTGAAATAGTAATACACTAGTCACAATGCTGCTGTGCGGTTTATAATGGCCATTGGACTGCTAGTCTTAGCTTGAACCTCTTGTGCGGTTGTCTGGTGTTCTAGCCCAGCCAGAGATAGCTCATCCCCATCACCACAGCGGACCTCTTCCGCTGTGGCCAGCCAGCTCCCCGTAGCCATTCCCACCCGTACTTCAGCTATGCTAGCACGGTCTTGTCGTAAACACTATCCTTGGTGCATAGTGCCTTGGTTGACCTTGAATACCCGATACGCTACATGCACACTTTGGATCGAACTGTACACTTAACTGGCCCAGTCCAGCTGCCGCAGCCGTTGCCTCCCCGGTCACCGTAGCGGACCGCTCCCGCTTCGGTCTGACCGTCGATAACCCGTACCCGTGCCCACTCGTTTCGTATTGGTTTTGCCATAGTACATGTATATACTTTGTAGACACAAACCTGTTATCTCTATAACGCTACCAAACGGAGAAACCCTAGGTTGATGAAATCTACACAACGTTATGTAAAAGTAAAGTGATGAATAAATCAGTGTATTGACATGTGTGAATGTCACCCCAAAGATCTGTTTCCATCCATCTTTATTTGATACTGTTGACTCTAATAAATGTTTCATGAACTGCTATTAGGGAACACAACAATATCACTGCGCTAGCAAATGGATAATGAGATGACAAGGTCCACTGATATGAAGCTTTGGTAGGACAAGGATGTGCCATCGATGTACAAACGGACACCAGACAGCAATCAATTAATTGATGTAACCGAGCTGTATTTTTTGGTAAGGTTTAATCCTTATTGCATCCTGTAAATATGCGACTGAAGCATTGAGGGCATCATCTTCTTATGCAGTTTACAGAATGGTCGCATGTTATCTTAATTTACTTGTAAGACTTTTTTTTCTTCTATTGACTGTAGTAGGTTTTTCCTTGTGGCAAATATGCGGATGAAGTTGTAATGCACAACAGATTAATAAATTCTTAGCATGTTTTACTACACTTCTGACAACAAAACTGACGAATTAAATGAAAACAATATTTTGAATGTAACAGATTTTGTACAGACTTATTGAAATGATGAGATAAATGAGTGGCATGACTGTCGGTAAGCCCTCCTAGGTTTGTTTCAAGCTAATCTCCCGGCAATAAACTCTTGCATTTTATGTCGAAGTTATGAAATCTGACTTATGTCCGATAATTCGTATTTTTTTTATCATCTTCGATGAGAAGTGTTTAAATAGGGCAAAGTTGTTTATTGAATCAAGTTCAAAGGTTAAACTGACTGCACAGACGAGACAAATTGTGTAGAGTTAATATGTTAATAATAAACTACTGTGTTTGTTATGTCTGAGTATTGATGACCTTATATTGTAACCCGATATTGTATTGCGTATACTCACTGTAGTCGCCATATGTCCAAGGAAAAGAGCGGTTTGTAGAGCTCCTTAAATCGGTGAGTATATATAGACATTTCTAATTATTTTGACAATTTCTCGTACCAACCACTTACATTTTTATTTTAAATAGCATTTACAAACCTAATTTTTTGGCTGAAGTGAAACTTTCACTACAAAATTTGTCCCCCTCAGATTCCATTTTGAGAGCATTGTAATAAACTATGGAGGCATTTTCAGTTGTATCATTTTTTGCTGTTGCGAATTTGCCTTATTTTGAGATTTGCGTTGTTTTTGAGAAGTTAAGTTGCTTTTGCTCATCATTTTAATGCGTCGTTTACTCATATCCAGTATATGCATTGCTCTGAATAGTTAGAGTTGGGAGAATTAATTTCGTTAATTCCTTCACGGACATATTTATTTAAATTGTATTCTCAGTGCTTACGAGGACTTTCGAGAGAAACAAAAGGCACAAGTTTTATTTTCAGGTAATACTCGAACATATTGTTTACCAGAAAGTCATCTTGCAAGGAAATCAAGAACTCTGCTAGTTGATATTATTTTATGTGAATCTCCTCTCTCTTTGAGACTGTGCGAGTCTCTTCGCCCGACGGAAGTCAACAAAAACAAATGTTATTGTCAGTTGTTTGGAATTCTAGTGCGTAAGAGGTATGTGGATCGGGTGCATACCTAGGTTCCCCAATACCTATGTTACCAATACCTATGTTACACAATACCGATATTCCTAACCATAACCCTCACCCTCTCCGGGAGTACCACAATCTTATGTGCATGTTGTCAGAACATAGGTGAGTAGTCGAAACATATGGGTGTCGGAACAAAGGGGTGTCAGAACTTCGGTTGAAATGTCGGACTATAGGGGTGTCGGAACGGTAACAGCCCGATAGTCTGAAGGTTCGATGGTCAGAAGGTTCTTTAGTCCGAAGAGTCATTAGTCCGAAGGGTCATTAGTCCGAAGGTTCGTGAGTCCGAAGGTTCAATACTGAGTCCGAAGGTTCGATAGTCCGAAGGGCCCATTAGTCCGAAAATAGAAATAACAAAACCCGGTTTGGTTCCCCTTAGCCCCATAAATGTGGCCCATCATTAGAGACACACTCTTGGAAAAAATGGTCCTGTTAACATTGTTTACTTATTTCTTATGATGGGACTGCGGTTTGGCCGAAGTCAATTGAGCGTGATCGGCTGACTGATAAGGTTTACGTACAAAACCCCGAGCCAACGAGGTTTTTGTATAGAAAGCTGCCGGACCACATTTTGCGAGAGTGTGTCCGTAATGATTTACTGGACTACCTCCGTAAATAAAGGCCACACTTCCATCATGTACAAAAACATGTCAAACTTGGTCAAATTTCGATTTTTACATTTAGGCTTAGTTTTTATGGTTTTTTGGCTTTATAAGCATACTCACCCTCTTAATAGGCGAATCAGAAAGTGCTGCCTTTTTTAGATCTATAATTTTCGTGAAATTTCATGTTGAAATTTTGATACGCAAATGTGTGCAAACGAAAATCAGGAAATTTCACAAAAAATAGACATCTGAAAAAGGCAGCACTTCCTTATTAGCCTACAATGAGGGTGAGTATGCTTCTAAAGCAAAAAAAACCCCTACAAACCAAGCCTAAATGTTAAAATCAAAATTTGACAAAGTTTGTGTACATGGTGGAAGTGTGACCTTTTATTTACGGAGGTAGTCCAGTAAAATGGCCACATTTATGGGGCTTGGTTCCCCTGAGTCAGCTCAGTGTCTGACAAGAACCCTGTATGGCCGAATGCAATTGCAGGGGGAAAGCCTCAAAGATTACAATTGCGTACTAATTAGGTTGCATGATCGGATTGATGCCGCTACAGAAAATGTGCAAGAGAAAAATGAGCTTGCTCAGCTCAGAGAAAGCACACTGAAAGAACAATTCCCCAAAGGTGTGGACTGGCCGGCTGACAAGGCGACCCACTATAAGTGGCTTCAAAGCTACACATGTAATATATGCCATAATAAGGCGTTTATAATCAGCATTTCAGAAATCTATATAAAATCACTTGATTGTTGACATCATATTGACCTCACACATCGACAGTGTTTTCACGAAATGACAAAAACCTCAATGTCATGCAAAAAGGTCATTCCGTGATAATCGCCTTTGAAGTTAATCATTTTTTTCAAAACACCTTTTCGACTAGTTTTTAGAAACTCTTGTAGTATCTATAAGTCTCTCTTAATTAAACTGTAATTCATTAATACAGATCAATTAAAGTTGTTATCAGTTAGAGAAAACAGCAAAACACAGAGGCCTCACTTTTTTCCCATGAAGTTGTACACACTCTTCGTCACTTCGTGAAAACATAAAAAGTTCTAAGAAATTGTCACATTTGCGCGTCTGACGTCACTGTAGCGCGCGCGTCTGTTCTTTATCGACATCGTTCACGGCGTGCGCGTCCACTCCCATCTTAACGCGTGTGTAGAGAAATGCATTATTCCTCTGGCCCTGCTAGCGAGGTAAGTTTTTGCCACTTCGTGAAAACAAAAAACACGGCTTTTAGGTATTTTGTCAAATGTTTGTTTGCGATAATCGCGAAATCAAACATTATTTTGTTTTGAAACTCAGCCAAATTCTTCTTTTTGTCAAGTGCAATTTATTGGCCAGCAAAACTCCAAATCGAAAATGTTTCGATTTTGCAGGTTTTTGTCACTTCATAAAAACATCGTCGACATGTGTCACATAGTTGTGCCAATGGCAAAGATCTCACAAACCTTAAACAAAAAGACTTAAAAAAAGAATGTCCTTTGATGAGATATTGCTTTAAAGCTTCAAAAACTGGAGAAAAAAAAAACATATGACATTCTCAATGTTTACATATGACACATCCCGTTATGCATACAGACCAATGTTGAACCCTATCGGACTTACAGTTCCGTAGATATAGGACCTTAACATACTTTACCCATACTAAGAAATATCAGCACATTACCCCTGTTCTCCAAAGTCTTCACTGGATTCCGGTGGCACAGCGTATTGAGTTCAAGATCCTTATCTTGGTTTATAAAATCTTACATAAACACGCACCTGGTTATTTGTTGGATTTGTTGACAGTTCGGGAAAGTTCTATAGCCACTCGCTCCTCCAATGAAACACGCTTAGTCCAGCCCCGTTTCAATCAAAATCATTATGGCATGCGTGTCTTTTCAGTAGCAGCACCCAGTGTATGGAATAAGCTTCCTTATTTTATTCGGAACGCACCTTCTTTTTTATCTTTTAAGTCAGCACTAAAAACGTATTACTTCCGTCAGGTTTTTAAATAACATTCATGATGATTGACTGATTGTGGTTTTAATGTATTTTTAATGAGTTTTACTTGGTATTTAAATCAATAGATTGGTGATGTTTTAATATTTTTAATGAGCTTTTTAGTGTATTTAATGACATTTGTTTTATTAACTTTGTAAATCGCATTGAGATTGTGTCAATGATGTAATGCGCTATATAAGAATTAATTATTATTATTATTATTATTAACATAGATACCTTTAAGTGGACGTCCAATGACCTGAAATAACCTCATCATGACGACACCTCAGTTTTTGTTTGAATATTAATCAGAATTCAATTCTCTGGGACCTTAAAATATACATATTTAAAATAGCGTCACATGACCTACGATGACGTTATTACGATCTCTTATTTCGCGGACCGCCTTTGGGTGATGGTCTTCCTTATGCCAAGTTTTATGGTGGTTTACAAATGACAGAAGTCGTGTGGAGAAAAATCGTGTAAAAAGTCTGTGTGACTTGGGATAGGAGAAGCCAATAAATTAGCTGCACCGTTTTGAAGTAAACGCATTGTGTCCAATACATGCATCTTCGGTAACGTGTACAACAGTTGTCAAATATTTAGTAATGTTTTTAAAGTTGAACACGTTGAGTACAGAAGCTCAAAATTAAAAAATACAGCTGTTAAAAATGCATAATTTCTTCTTATTTTTTATGATGGATTGTCTTTTTTGAGCCTGGATTTCCTAATACATGAAGAGATGATTAATTGTCCCAACAGCCTCATCCGGTAAATACAGCTAGGGGTGGTTTTTTTCAGGATTGACGAGCATTAACAAAGCTGTTTACGAAGTGTGTCAACAGGCAAAGTTGTTTACTGAATCAAGTTCAAAGGGTTAAACTGACTGCACAGATCTCAAAGATTATTTAGAGGTCATATATTAATAATTTACTGCGTTTTTCACGTGACAGTCTTGATAACCTTTGTGCTATCATTGTACTGCGTATATTTACTTTAGCAGCCATTTACAATTTTTGTTCAAGAAAACGATCGGTTTGCAGCACTTGCTTTACGTTTATTCACAACTTTTTAAATATTGGAAATTGGTGAGTAGATATATGAGTTTCTGGTTTCTGGTTACTTTTACAATTTGTCATACAGATCGCCTCGTTTTTTGTTTTACATTGCGTTTATAAAATTAGTGGGCAGTAGTGTAAATTTAAATTTAAAATTTGATCCCAAGAGACTCCATTTTGAAATCAGGGTAATACACTAATGGAACATTCTAACTCGCCATACATTTGGCAAATTCGTCTCATATGGTGATTGGCGTTGTATATAAAAAGCTAACTCGATTTTGCTAATCATTTTAACGCGTCGTTCATTCATATCGAGTGCATGCATTGCTTTAAATTATTAAAGAGGAGATTTAAAGGACGGGAATTTGCGTCAGAAAATACTTTTATGTATCCGGTTTAACTTTCACCGGCGTATGAAATTAAGTTTACTCAGTAATATACCAGGGTTTTCGAGATTTCAAACCTACGACCTCCTGTTGTTTACCAATGCAGATATCGAACGCAACCACAGAGCCTAAACAGATATACAAAGAAGACGATGACGCCGAATGTATGTAGATAAATAATAGTGTATTTAATGATTACCTTTGAAACATTAAAAATGAAATGTGTACCCTAAATAATTCCTTTACATGCTTATATATATGCATTTATTTATCAATTGAATTGTAATTTGGGTAAAAAAGTACCCGTTCCTGTTTTTTTTTAATATTATATATTATACTACAGGGTGTTAAAAAAAGAAAAGAAAAGAAAACTGAGCTGATTTTGTTGATTTCTCGGGTTCACTAATTATTTAGGAAAATGGTAACCACCATCTGCTACATAACCATGTCTTCTTTTTCTTGACACAACGAACTCAATTTTACCGATGACTGAGCACTAGGTGATGTAACTGAAATGCCAAAAATGCCCTTGTCCCATATGCACAGTAAGACCAATTGACAGTTATCAGAGAAAGAGACGTTATCAGAAATGCGTTCACAGCAATGAAAACCAGGGCAGAGATTTGCGTTGAAAGGAATGGGGGCATGTTGAAGGAGATGGGTTAACAGGGACAGTGATAAACCTTGATATGTTTAGCAATTGAATAAATGACTTTGATAATGTACGTCCTGGATTTTGTTATTTTCAACATGCTGAAAACTGTCAGTTGGTCTTATGGTGCATGTAGTACAAGGCCATTTTTTTAAACACCCTGGATATTGCAATCTTTAACGACGTAAAATTATGACTTTTTTGAAAATTGAATTGTGTAATTTTTATAAATAAAGGAACTCCTGTGATATATTGCATTTTATAAACAAATAATCAAAAAAAGTATTCCGTTGAATTAAAGAACTCCCAAAATATCGATGTATTATTAGCAGCCCATAGCTGTAGCTCCGATTTTCGGTGTTGCATACTTTACTTTTCCTATGCTCCTCTTAATCAATTCACTCAAAAATCTTCTTTATTACCAGAAGAAAGAATATAAGCCTTCCATTTTCAAAATTAAGAGACAATCCGTCACTGACTTGTCTCCACTGGAATGGCTTTTTCTTGTCCTGTCCGTCCTCGCTGTTGGCTACGCAGCGTCTCTGATGTCAATCGTGATGTTTGCAGAAGGAACACCGGATTCGCCAAAATTTATATTTGTAATCGTTTTGGGTGTAACATCAGGTTAGTTCAATTTAAATAAATGTTAACAGATACTCTGCAATTTTTTAGATGTCTGTTATGCCATTTACTTATGGCAGATATTTGAATTGTTAAAATTCGGTTAATACTTATAAAATGGCAGATTGTTAAAGGGGTAGATTTGGACGTCTGGATAGGATGGAATAATTGAGTTAGGAGTGAGTATTCATCACATTTGGTAATCGAAGTTTGCCCATGCTGTATAGACGATAATTTTTAAGTGTGACCTCGTTTAATTTAGATAGCATCAACCAACAACACAAAATACAACACCAGCAACAGCAACATGCTACTTTCGATCAATATAATTGTATTGAAGTTAATCGTTGAAATGAATTATACATTTTTTCCGCTAACTACTCCTACAATCCACGGGCGACAATAAGTAATACATATTATTTATTAAAGGTACACATTTTAAACCTATATTGCCGTTGAAGGAAACAATGCATTTTCCAGGTAAATGGTTTAAGGAAAGGTGCAATTTTGAGTGATTTCCCAGATAGATAATTTTATGAACATAATTATATCTAACATTTATATCAAATTAAATAAGGTTTTAAAGTGATCTTTTTGTTGATACAATTATTACGAACAAAAACCTCAGATGATAACAATACAATAAATTTAGCATTAACAAAAACGATGCAAGTGATGTGACATCCTTTTAGATCGATTTGTGTATATATATAATTATAGGCAATAACCTAATAAGCTGTCATGTTAATTTCAAGCACTGTGAAATATATTTCCACTCATGTTTGTAGTGTTCCTTCTGGTGTATCCCGTTCACGGTGTGTTTTGGAGGATGCCTTACAGCCTTCTACTATATTGCTTGTGTCACGTGGTTCTGATAGCCTATTGCATAATGTATTGCATACTACCGGAAGATGAGGAATCGATACTGAAAGGAGAACAGATGCCGAATGGAGATCAAATGTCTAGGATCGTAAGTAAAATTTATCCACGTAAAAATAAGGTGTTGCCATATAATTTTATTCATATTTAGTCAGTTTTACTTTGTTGTTTATAAAAAAAGGTGCAGTACCCTCTTTGAGTGATCCTAGTTTGGTATTTCCCAGGTTGCAGCACTGACAATGTTCCTAGCATCGTGACTTACGTGATCCCTAGCATAATACAGGTTAATGTCTTATGGAAAGCGCCCCTCGAGCAAAGACATTGCCAGATTTGTAAACCGCCAATATATGGCTGGATAGCACAGTTTTTGAAAAGCTGAAACTGCAATTGGAAAGTCGCAAGTTCAAACCCAGCTCCAGTCAACTTCAAAATTGTTCAATTTCCAAAAGAATCATTCATATTTAGTTAAAAAATCAAGTTGGGTTCCTTTATTAGTCGTGTTTGCATACTTCTTATAGAACACTCTACAAGTGTTGTCTTTCTGAAAACAACACCTCAGGATTCACTGATTTTCCTTCTATTGCAGGTAATTGTGGTCTTGGCTGCAACCGTTGTTGTTGCGAACGTTTCGCTTGCTATGTATTTGTTCAGAAAGTACTGGCAGGCAAGAACAATGTTATTTCCGTGGGGAGCAGAGACATATAATCAAGGTAACTCTTAGATTTAAGTGCGTATAAGGCTGGCTGGGACTTTACTCCAGCGTCTGCGATAATCCTGGGGCTTTTAATAACATTGACTGTAAATTAATTTTAATTTACAATCAGTCTGTAAAGCTCACTCACAATTTTTAAAACATCGATTTTTACACAGATTGTTCAAAAAGATTAACAAAACCTAATATATAAATGCCAGGTTTTTTAGTACCATTTAGTGTTGTAGTACTTGTTTATATTTTGAATGTCATCTATTGCTAGATGAGAACATCAAACATCTGTTCGTGATGTGTTTGTTGTTGTTGAATCTTCATCTGGAGGTAAGTATACAAATAATAAGTGCTATTTAAGAGTGTTTATGAGTAAAATCGAAGGAATAATTTAATGAGGTTATAGATGGAATGCTCCATCCCACAAGGCGAAGCCAAGCGTAATATGGAACAATCTTTTGTCACCGAATTAACCTATTCTTATCATTGCACGAACGTGAATAATTCATTATTCGTTTTATACAATACCGGATTAAATCCTCGTCATATGATTGGTCAGAGCCGCCATAAGCGTGACCGTGCAATTCCATTTACCGTGGATTGGACCTTCTGTTTTTGCCGTGCGGTCGTGTTGTGGGTTGGGAGGAATAATTCAGTGACAAGTGATCAACGACCCACCAATTGTTCGGGCGTTGTATAATATGGGTTAGCTCTTGAAACACACTCGGAAGAACTAGGTCACTGAACTCACTTTCAATGCTGTACATTTATTTTGCTTTTAATGCTACACATTGTTTTAATGCTACATTGTTTGATAAGGTCAGAACAGTTTTTTTAATGATCTGTCAAGTTTGTTATATCTGATTTTTCAAGGTTATTTTGCGTACTGTATGTTCTAGCTGAATGTTCTATTGTGAATACTTACTTAATATGAAGGTTGAATGTGCTAAAAGGACTCATTTTTGTACTGTATACTTTCCGGCAGCTAACGTTTGTGGCACTTGTCCTGAAGATTGACGAGACAGGATTGGCACATTCAGAGATTGGGAAGCTGGTTGGAGGAGTTATGTATTCCACTATTATGTGTGTCATCGGCTTCTTGTTTGTAAGTAGTCAATACTATTGTGTCTTTTCCAGTGAATGTGAATATCCATACAAATAAAATGAAATAAATTTACTCTGAAAAATACAATTAAACGGGTATGAGGAGTGTCTTAGAGTTGATGGAAATGGTGCTGTTATATTTTTCAGTTATTCAAAAAATGGAAACCGCTGGTGTTTATCATCCCGTTGGCAAGTTTGATTGAGCCGGTCTACATCACATACAACCTGATAAATGTGAGTATGATTTTAATACGTAACAAACCCATCTTCCTCTGTTCCATTCTGCCAATGAAGTTTGCTCGTGCGTTTGAGATTGTATTTGTTTTGTTTATAACGGCTGAAATTAACTGAGTACTGTTCAACTGAGTATAATTAAAGTGGAGGATAACATACTTTTGAAATATTTCAACTATTCTGGGCAGGGTTAAATGATTTCTTAACACACAAAAACAACCGAGTAATTATAAATTTCCTTTCAACAGACTGGACAGACCACGCAAGGTTTCCCCGATGAGTTCGTCCCAGCGTTCATCATTGCTGTCAGCATCGCTAATATTGCAGTGCGGATCTCTGTATGCGGCTCTCTGATATATATATACAAATACATTCGGACCAAAGCTGGTATGTTAAATTCTTGGGGAAAACATATTTTACTTAATCTTTTTCTCATTTCTGTACCGACGGATTAATTATTGGGGCCTTTGTTATGTTCAATTTTTTTTTTTACTAAGTCATTTCCATCCCTAAAACCAAAATAATGAAACCTTACACTTTGTAAAGCCAATATAATTCTTTTTGGAGGAGGGGGAGGCTAACTATTTGTAATCTCGTCAGTTCTCCTTCAGATACAATGGAGGTGTGTATATGACTTTTTGGGGAAAACCGTTCTTGTCTCTTAAAACGTCAATGTAGAATAACAACTAATGGCAATCATTTTGTGAAATTTGTTATTCTACCTGTAATATTTTTCTTGAGACAAACTCTGTGTGCCAAATGCCATGCTTGTATCATCAAAGGCACAATTGCCGCACATTTCCCCTATCTACCCCACTATACCATGAACAAAATTTTGAGAGAAACAAATAATCCATTATTAGAGCGTCATGCATTGGTTCGCAAACCAAAGTATTGGTTGGGTAAACCGACCACCCTATTTCGGATCATCATTGCACATCATCGGATCTCTTCAATTAATCACGGTGTCAAGTTAAAAACCATTGCACCTTTTGGACAAAAAACAAGGAAAAGTATCTCATTTAAATGTAGACGTTTACCTTGGCCTATGACATATAACATTTATAATTATTTTGGTTTAAAAGTAAAGTTTAGAAATGCCCTCTATGTTTCATTTGAAAACGTCACAACGTTGATGCTCAATTTATCATTAAACATAAATCACATTGTGAGTGCAAGAGGGCAAATAAAAGTTCACCATAGTTAATAGGCCTAAAATGAAAAATTCCCAGAGGAATGTCGAAACGCGCTAGAATGAAGGTCCTCGTGTTCAACATCTATAAAGGTCGACGAGGGTGTGTCCTAACCGACATTTGCATAAAAGAATTTAGAAGAGAGAAGAAATTTATTTAATTATTTGGATAATAAAAACCCTATTTATTTATTTATGGGTTTTTAACAATCTTTCGTTGTAGTGATCGTTCTTCATAAAGGACTGTTTATTGTAACAAAACGTAATACTTCAGGTTCCGAAGAGGATGTTCGTAATAGTTAAGTAATCGTTATAGCGGTGTTCGTTATAGTGGAATTTCTTATTTGATTTAATTAAAAAAATAATGTATAAATCAATTATACATTTAAAACACATAGTATACAGCAGGCATTGAAAAATCTAGTGACGAGGGAAAAATACCTTTAAAACTAAATGTTCAAACCTAGTGGAGAGAAGTAGAAGATGATAAAGATAACTTCAGTTACTTTTTTCAAAAGACAGGAAAATCGAAATGAAGAATACTTTTTAACATCAAGAAAACTTAAAGATGAATTTAGAGCGAATTAGGCAGATACAATAAACGGATATGAGAAAAAGACTGAGAGATAGTAATGGTTAAATCATGAAATATACGTAAAATCATGAACATAATGTGAACAACCATAAAAGCTTAAATGGGCAACGTTCAAAAATAAAAAAGAACACTTAAATTGGTGATTTGCTGCATTTTTTGTTTGTAAGTAGTCAATACTACTGTGTCTTTTCCAGTGAATGTGAATATCCATACAAATAAAATGAAATAAATTTACTCTGAAAAATACAATTAAACGGGTATGAGGAGTGTCTTAGAGTTGATGGAAATGGTGCTGTTATATTTTTCATTAACATAATGTGAACAACCATAAAAGCTTAAATGGGCAACGTTCAAAAATAAAAAAGAACACTTAAATTGGTGATTTGCTGCATTTCTTGTTTGTAAGTAGTCAATATTATTGTGTCTTTTCCAGTGAATGTGAATATCCATTTTTTTTTTACATTTGCTGCGTTCAAATTCGTTTCTTTGCTTCACACTGATTAACGTGTGATATATCTCAATGTATTACTATCAAGTTACACCAAACAAACTGCCACCATTTAAGCTTTTGGAATTTTGGTAGTTTTATTTTCATGTATTTCCTTAAAAAAACACAGTTTTAACACATAGTTAGTCTATTTTATTCTTTTCTATATATTTCTTTTTTTCAACTGGTGGCCTTTTCAAAAAAAGTGGAATCCACTGGTCTCCCATGGGTCCAAGCAAACATAGTCGACATTAAAAAAAAACAATCAATATTAACAAATACACATTCACATAAAGTCAAACTAGTCATCAAGCATATGGAAATTGGACCTGCTCAAAACTAATATAGCCTACTGGATGCTCAGTAGACAATGTTACAAGTATCCATAATACCACTGCCAGTGAGTAAGTGCCATGACTGCAAGCAATATGTACAAAAAGGGTTTAATTCCGTTTTTCTCGATGCTTTATTGGACTACAATGTAGCACTTAGTTTGAGACTTTGCATGCAGATGAAAATAGATCCACAGGGTACCCAAATATATTATGAAAAAAATAATCTTACATTACTTATATGAAGGCAATTTCGAAGTTTTCTCCTCTTTGATATATAAATTAATTTTTGTTTGTCGGTTTTATTTTTACCAGTTATAAATCCATGCTGTGCCTTGCTATTAGTTTATAATCATTAGTCTGTTTACGTATTTTGTTTTCTTTCCTTAATTTGTTACTGTGTAACAATGCCAAAGTACGCCGGTTACATTGACGTATTTGCTGTTTTATGTACAGTATGACATGTTTGATGTTTTATCATCTTTGTTGGTCATCTGTTATCAGGCATAGTTAAAGGTAAACTTCTTACAGGCCACGTTTTGCAAATTGACCTCGTTTTTCGATATTTCAGTTCACTGTTACTAGTTGATCTTTAATTGAAAACACATACGTTTGTCATTTAGTTGGCTTCAGGTCATTTTCTCATTTTCGATTTGACTGCTTCTTTAGAGACGGCTTCCATCTTTATTTTATGTAAAAATACTCCAGTAGAAATAACCTTTGCTGCAAGACAAAACATTTACGTTTTCATGCTTCCACGATGATGTAAAGACCCAAAATGGTCTAGACGTAATATCAAACCAAAAAAAAAAGAGAGAAACGATGACTTATTGTGTAAGACATAAAGTAAATCACAGAGAGCAGCCAGTGGTTTTACTGGGCATTTACTGCCGCTATAATGTCACAAATGACGGTTTCTGTTTCCTGATGCCACTCGTCTACTGTTTCCGTGTTTGTTATCCAATCATCTCTGTAGCCATTGTCAATTGTCATCAGTGTTGTAGTCGAGACCTGGAAGTCCGAGACCGAGACCGAGACCGAGACCTGGAGGTCCGAGACCAAGACCGAGACCGAGACCGAGACCTTGAGGTCCGAGACCGAGACCGAGACCTGAAGGTCCGAGACCGAGACCGAGACCGAGACATCGAGACCGCATGTGTAAATTACATACATGTAATAAAATTAGACTCATAGTAATTGAAATGAAAGTCTTTTATTGATGTAAAACAAACTGAGTATGTCTTGTGCTGTTAGATAATTACTGTTAAATCCTTTGTGTACTTGTTTTACAATAATACTGTACTTGATAATACAATAGTTATTAACAACCATTTGTTCTGTCGGATTCTGGAATGTGCCAGAAAAGGTTTTTTTTTTGTATAGGTACAGGTCCCTTTCACAGAATATCTTCATTGCACTTCAGAAACATCAAAATGAACAGCATCTCTGCTGACAAACGTGCACGATGTGGGCGCATGATGATCCCTCCCCTGCTGGAGATTCTCTCCACAGGGGCAGATGATGCTGGCACTGAGAGAACTTTACATGCCAGCTTGTACAGGGTTGGAAGCTTTTTGGCCATGTCCTGCCAAAACTGTAGGGCACTCAGGATAGATTGAGATTCGCTGACCACCTGAAGATACTTCACAAGTTGCCGCCTAGTTGTGTCCTCTTGTGAAGGCCCCCCACTTCTGTGTCTGTGTCGGCTATATTTGGCGAGGAGGCGTGGAACTTTCGCAGGAACTTCCTCTTCCTCTTCACTTGATGTTGAAATACCATGGGTATGGGGGGTGACATCTTCAGAAAGAGAGTTAGCATCAGCCTCAGTGATGACCAAATCTAATACAAAACATTAAAATTTAAAAGATTCATTCAGGGTAATAGTTATATTAGTTTTGGTTTCCCATGGTGCAGACAGACTGACGCATTTGTAGAAGCATTTTAAAGCCACAAGACAGGCAACTACCTCTTTTGTGCAGCAACCTCGAAATTGCAAACTTAAATTTTCAACAGCCAATACAAAATCCATACAAGTTAAAATTAGTTTAACTTTAAATTACCTTGCAACATTTCTTTCAACTCCTCCCTGGTGTGTCTGAGGGAATATGCATCTGTGTCAATGACGACATCAATGTCTAACCACTGGTCATGGTCATGCATTGTTATTGGGGGTGTTCTTAATCATAATAATGAACATTTAAATGTTAATTTGTGTTACTTACTTGGCTTTATGGGCACGACTTAAATGCCTAGTGAATGCTGAACTTGTCCCCGATCTCTCCGTGATTCGATTTGTGGTTGAGCGGAAAATGCAAACTGCAGAATGTTTCTTGTTACCTGCTTTGACGTCCATGATCTCTTTATTGTCCTTAAAACCAAATCTTATCACAGCAGAATTACTGGACATCTTGCGTAAATTGTAAAAAAAAAAACAGCGAAAACTTTATTTTATCGTGCTACTCTAGCGAACTCGTACTGTAGTGAATGCTCCTGTTTGCACCATGCGCCATGCACCTGTTTACCATTCACAACGAGTAGTTCGTGTTTTGGTCGTAGCTAGGAACTCGCTCCCAATTTTTATTGAACTCATGATGCGCGCATGAAGCCGATGGCACAAGCACACACAAGATCGCTGCGTGCAAGCTCACACAACCAAAAGCGAGGTTGTCTCCACGTACTGCAAGTTTTCTAAAACTATTTGCTATCTGTTTATCGTGATAAATGATCTCGAACGAATACGGTTAATCGAATAAATTTGTGCAATGTATATATTGTACACAATGGGAAATATTTGCTGATCTCGATGTCGAGACCAGCAAAATATCGAGACCGCCGTGGTCCGAGACCGAGACCGAGACCGAGACCACAGGGTACCGAGACCGAGACCGAGACCGAGACCAGCAAAAAGTGGTCTCGAGACCGGTCTCGAGACCGAGACCGGTCTCGAGACCTACAACACTGATTGTCATACCTGTCATACATTTCTGTCACGTGTCTGTCCTGACGTCACTCTTTCCATTATTTTCCTTTTTCTCACCTACATATTCAGCATGCTCTCACGTTGTGCTCGCCCCATTTTGTGACCGTTGTCTATTCCCATTTGTCTGCATGAGACTTTCTTTGCCAAATATCCTATAGATGTGTTTCTCTACCAAATTTGGTGATTCCTCATTATTAGTGTATAACGTATTTCTTTGAATATATTTTGTGATTTCAAGTTGATAATGTAACAACCATTTGAATATAGATCAATGCTATATATCTGCAAATATTGTAACTCGTATAGTAATTACAAATGGAATAACTTGCAATCTTATAAACTCACAGGGTTATCCAAAGGATTCAAATTGTATCAGTAAACGTGTGAAGTACTTTTGTGTGTCTTTGTGTTGACAGTAAATTGGACCTACTACGAATGACGTGTATATTTACTATTCGGCAAAATTAGTCCGCCGGACATAAATGAACAATCCACCTACAGCCTTCGTCGAGTTTAAAAATTTGTATATATAACTTTGACAGTGCAGTTGCAGCAAATCCCCGTACATGATAAATGACCATTTGCCATAGTCTTCCAAAACACAATATAAGCCCCTACAATTCTACCAAAATTATCGAGCAAATAAAACTGATAGCTTTTAACCGGTTATGGTCCGAAGTTATGGTACAAATTAGGTACTAAATGGCGGCCATTTTAAAATATCCAAGATAGCTGCCATCCATTGGGAGTACCCCATCAACAATGATTTACTTGGATTCCTTGGTATCAAAAACATAGGGTTTGCCACCAAAATGGACTTCATATGACAATCAGGTCCGAAGTTATGATACAAATTAGGTACTAAATGGCGGCCATTTTGAATTATCCAAGATGGCTGCCATCCATTGGGGGTACCCCATCAACAATGATTTACGTGGGTTCCTTGGTATCAAAAACATGGGGTTTGCCACCAAAATGGACTTCATGTCACAGTCAGGTCCGAAGTTATGATACAAATTAGGTCCGAAATGGACGCTATTTTGAAATCCAAGATGGCCGCCACATGGTAGATGGAAAAAAAATGTTACCAATGGATTTCTGGCTGAGGAAGGTAAACTCTATCCAAAAATGACAAAAATTCCTTCTTTAGCAAAAAAAAATGCAAAGGTCAAAAATACGACATGATATACTATACTATAATGTGACGTAACTCGACACCCGATGAATTCTTCTAGGACCATCTTAGGAGGTGCTCGAAGTATGTACCAGGTCGATCGGATTTACGAAAGTGCCAAAGCCCACTGGTGGAAGAAATACGTGTACGAACCCTGTGGGCAATGACTGGAAAAGGAAGGAGATAAAGGAACAATACATGTGGTTGTGGACAAACACGAGCTGTTTCGACTGATTGAAATGAGTTTGTGAAATAACATCACGTTCATTACCCAAATAATAGTTACTCCTTACGTTGTGAAATTGTAAGTCACGGTCAATGTTTTTAAAAACTAATTAAGGAAACACATTTCTAAACTTACACATTTATGTTGTGATTGTTCTTCAAATATAATAGATAGTACTGTTGAACATTCATTAAAGTCCGGAATTCATCTGCACCACTGTAAATTGTTTACATTTTTGTGTAATTTCTTTGGATTTTTTTTTGTAAAGTACCTGTAAAATTGAATTTTCATTTACTTTGATGGTTTGTCTCTGTACTGCCATTTTAAATCACCCATAGGGCTGAATTATAAAGAAACATGTCAATGTTCTGCTGAATTACACACCCTTGTCATGTAATTAATTAATACCCTAATCTTGTTCGTGTGTCGTTCATTGGGTGGTCGAATTTCTGTTTTGGCTGGCTCTAATTCAAAAGTAACATATAAACCTGTGGATTACAAAGTTACAATTTTATCGCCGTTGTCAAATAATTTGTTCTGAATTTAAAAAGGTGAACCTTCATGGATAAGCGAGATTAAATTAAACACAGGTGTTATCTGTATAGAACAACAGGTGTTGATTGTTTTACCTAAAAGGGATCCACGATATATTACATTTCAACCGCAGTTTTGTTTCGTCTCTCAGTAGGGCTCCTCACGGTGAGTAAATTCAACGATGTTAACACTACAGTGGAACAAATGCGATTCCATAAGATATCGTTAGCTTGCAAATCTAACAGAAATAGATGATATGCATTATATTATATTGTGTACCCGTAAATTTAGGTGTTCTTTGAGCCGTCACACTCTTATCAAAATATTTACACTTGTGTGCTTGATTGGTGATCCATGCTTGAACATCGGACTCTAAAATAGGCATGGTTGCAAAGCCAGACTGAGCGAACGGTAATACTACGGGCGTGTTGAAGAGCAGCCATATTTAAGAGGATCAAGTTTTAGTCATCGGGAATCGCTGATAAAACATACAGTTTATTCCTACAGATATCTGAGTTTTTTGTTATTATGTAGCAACTGCTTTCACATGAATATACAATTGTTGAAATTAGTGGCTGTGGTTAGGAGTTGTGCTATTTTCATAGAAGTAGCTCATTTTCCAATCTGCACACGAAATTAGTTTTGCCTGTTTTAAATATGTCAGGACGTCCAAGTGAGTCAGTCACCCATGTTAGGTTTTTATTCGTTATCACACTGCTACACAGCAGTACACATTTTCAATAAATTTGTTGAACTATGGTCAGTGTGTTGGTTAGCTTGTGTTCTTTGCTATACCATCACCTTTCTTCGAAATGATACAATGGTTATACATAAAACTTTAACCAAATATGTCAAAAATACCAGCCTATAACATTTCGTTTCGGGTTGCTGTTACACCATACATCATTAATGCTCAGTAGATAGGAAGTTCTGAAAGAACTTATCCTGCTTTTTATCAACTTCGCTAAGTAATTTTAGTTCTGATAAGAACAGTCCTGCTTTAAGTTATAAAAGAACTTGTCTTTGGTTTCAACGTTTCGACTAGCTTTCTCTAGTCATCCTCAGGAGACTCAGTAGAGTTGAAGATGCTGCTGCTTAAGTAGGCTGTGCTAGGATAGGGAGTGCTTCAAGATTCTGATTGGTTGTCTGTTGGGCATTGTCAGTGTTGGAGTGGGATGCCCTGCTCGCTTGGGTATGTCAGTTGGCTGTGAAGCCCGCTGAGTGCCTGCTTGCTCAGGTGTACGTTGGCTGTGAGGCATGAGTGTTGCAACAAGGTATTAGTGAATGCCATATGTTGCTAATGAAATAGCCGATGTCTCGTGATACAGTGCCATGTTTGTGGATCTCAATAGCTTCCCTGATACGACGGGTGTACCAGTGTTTCTCTGGGGCTATGATTTCCGCTTGTTCCCAATCAATGGCATGATCAAAATCAGCAGAGTGTTGGACAATGGCAGATTTGCCAATTGTGCTATGTGTTCTTTATGCCTGGCAGCATGAGGTCTCTGCCGACCTCGCCAATATGCACTTTGCCACACGAGCAAGGAATTCATTAAACCACAGTTGGCTGATCGGATTGGGTCTGTCTTTGAGGCCCCAATATTTGTTTAAGACTTTCCTTTTCCATTTAAATGCCCTTTTTCACCACCGCTTACTCACCCAATATTTTGTGAACAAGTGCCCTTTTTAAAACTTCAGTTGTGGCTTTTTATTGTGTCATATGCCGTTCCGTGTGCCATTTTGTGACTATGAATTGTCCATCAGTGTGCATAATCATCGGTTTTGAACAGCGCCCCCATCAAAAGATGGTAGGGGGGGGGGGGAGCAAAGCACATTTTCCCCCCCAACATCCCTCTTTTTCCCAGTATTTTTTCGATTAATCATTTTTGCAGGGTGGGCAGGGAAATTTCCCCCAAACAATTAGCGACAAAATGATTTCGCCTCTCTTTTTTTTTTCTTTTTCTTTTTTGTGTTCTTGGGGGGGGGGGGGGGCAGCTCGTCCGGGGGCGGGGGGGGGGGCATCGCCTCCCTTGCCCCCCCCCCCCCCCCCCCCCATGGCTGTGTTACGATTTAAGGAGAGTTGTTTGGCGGCAACTTTCCTTTCGACTGCTGGATTTGGGTTCTTCTTTAGGCGGGCATAGGTATCTGTGTTGAAGATATCCTGAACCTTTTGATCATAATATGTTAAATTGGGAGGTTTTGAGTGCTTCAAGACTTGGTGTATTTGGATATGGTTATTGTCTGCCTTTTGCTTGTCCATCTTGGGGATGGAAAGTTCAATCGATTGAATGAACTCCTCCACCGGGATCTTATAGCCTTGAATCTTATAGCCAATGATGTATCTCATTTGCACTTTATTTCATAAATTCTATATATTTTTTTATTATTATTAAATTTGGGTCCAGATCATTCTGACTCACTCTGTTTATTTTCAGGCTCAGAATCAAGGGTCGAGATACGTGACAATTAAAGCTCCGCACACCTGCCCCGCTAGATACCCTACTTTCTGCCGGGAGTTCAAATTGTTTGGGACCAAATATTTCGGGAGACATCCAGCTCGGAAATCAGTCGTTGGCTTGTGAATCACCGTTTCTCATAGTTATTTAAAGCTACAGTCCATCATTTGTAATTTGTGCATTTTGTTCGTTTGAAGCAACAAAAGAGTTCAAAATCTAATGAAGGATACTGAGCAACTAACCTGATGAAGTTTCAGCTAAGCTTCAGCTGTACATTTCGAGAAAAACAGCATTCTAAGATCTCAATTTCAAATCAAAAGTTACTGAATCATGTTTTGAATTGTTTTGAATTGCAGCTATACGCGACGTCGCGCACTGATCCGACGAATTATAACAACCGCACGCGCGTGTGCGTCGTTCCAATACTTGTGCGCGCTGCGCTGAATAACAAAACGAACTACTAATTTAAATTTTCCTACGGTGCTTCTTAAGAATCACCGTTGGAAATGCCTTCTATCGTTGATTACTTTAAAAGGACAGCTTCCCAGAAAGAATAATTTCACAGGGAGTTTAGTCCCCTTACTATCTTTCAACCAAGTTTGTTTTTCAACAATAATTACGCCAGTTACTTTTCGGATGGCTGCAAATGATGGACTATACCTTTAATCGGGCAAACTACAGGCAATGTGTGTCAGTCATACCTTAGCCCGGAAATATGACCGCAAGAAATATAGCATTTCTTTATTGAGTCATTTCAATGGGACCAAACACAAACGTTGCGGGTATGCAGACGTGTGAATATATCTGCCACCACATTTTTGTTTGTATTTTCAACAAAAATCTGTCCATTTGACGTGTTTTGTACATTGAAATTTGAGAGCATATAGTTTGATGAATGGAACTTCTGACGCAAGGTAAATAGAGAATGAACCTGGTTTCAATTGGTGTTTTTTTAACAACATTTAGAGCTTATATTTTGGGGGTTTTTTTTCGACCGACGTACTTTTAACTACCCTCCCCCGCAAAAAACCCCAAAAAACCAAACCAAACAAAACAAACAAACAAACAAACACCCCAACAAACAAACAAACAAACAAACACAGAACAGTGAATTTTTTTTTAAATGCAGCCAATTAGGTTTTGTGTTGTTTGAGTACAATTGTGGCATTTTTACTCAAAGCACGGCATTTTGCAGTCAATGCACTTCGAGACATCACGGACCCCCTTTTCTCATGGCTGCCTGATAGCCAAAGCGTTTGTGAGCTGGTGTGTGCAGATAATGTAAGTTAAATAACTATTGCAGTACAACTATTGCCAGAATAAATAGCGAGTCCATATTTCAAGAGATGGATAACAAATGAGAGTTGCAGTTCTTCTATAGTTGGGTTTAACACATTTTCCCCATGTCCTGTATGAAAACAAAACTTTTCAGGAAAAGGTAAACTGCATAATTCATTGTATGACGCGTTCTTTTCACGTGTCATTCTGATTTCAGTTACACATTATTGTGCTATACAACAGCGATTCGCCGCAGTTGCTTATCTGGTGTTATGATTGAAAAGAGCCCTTTGAATAAACATTTGATTTTACAATGAAAGTAAGAGTAATGGAAGAAACAACACGACAATTTCAAAAGAAAAACTGATACATGTATATCAATGCTATTCTTTTCCACAACATTGCGGTTAAGCCTTCGTTTTTGTCTGATTTTTCTTTCTTCTCTATTTTGTGTGTGTAGGCCCTAAATGTACAACTACGCATAATCATAGTACATTTTACATCAGAATATATTTCATAGTTCAGCTATGTTAATACAAGCATCCAATTTGCCTCTGTTACGCCTTGTAATGTAACAACTGTTATTGTTAACCAATCAGGATAGTGATTTTTTGTTGTCGTCATTTGTTTCTCAACATTCTTTCCAAATTAAATTGCGGACATGAATATATGGATTTCGGGGCCGAAGAGCTCGTGGTATGAATATATGTCGGGAGCCGCGAGGTGCGATCCCGGGATGGTGGTTAGGGTTGCTCGCCACCGGGGCGAATGAAGAATAACTTGTTCTCGGAACAGACTTCAATTTCAAAACATTTATTTCCAGACTTGATTCATTAATGTGAAAGCCTTAAAAATATAACAAAAACCCCTAGAGAAAAAGTGAAGAATAACAAGGTTTGACTAATCTTACTCCCAATATTACCTGGATTCAGGAGGGAATATTGACTCTACACATTTTTATGTTTTATATTGTCCTGGCCACGTGGTAAACACACCCGGAGCCATCTATCGCCAGATCGTAGTATGGACCATAGTACATCCTTCAGAGGGGTTGTCAGTCTTGTGATCATACTGGAGGGGTTGAAAATTGGCGGGAAAACCCTGTGTGCTTGTGCACATTTACATAGGCTTGTGTACAAATGCACTATATACAGTGGGATTATTTCGATCACCCCTGTGACCAAAATGGAATGTCTAATGGGGTTATGTCTGTGGTTTTAACGGCTGTTTGGGGCCTGAGAGATACTCCAGACATGCCAGAGGTTAATCAGGGGTGAATGGGCTGGTTGTGAGGGTCGGGTGGCTCAAATTACATTTTGTAGAAACCACATTCACTGAATAGTAAACATTAAAGGTGCTCGCTCCAGCAATTAGATTAGAAAGGTTCAAACTTATTCCAAGTTATTTATGATATGTGATGCGTTTTTTTTCCTTGCTTATAGTTTGACTCACCCAATGCAGTAAAGAAATAAAACCTTGTTCCTGTGATTAAGCCTTCATAGTCTTCATATATTGGTCGAGGCCTATTACTAGCAGTGTTTTACCGGGTGAGGCCGTCCAAAATTTGCGGCCGCCCGCCTATTTGGAGTGAGCATTCCAAAGAGAGAGCGAGGAAAGTTTTGTTACATTAAGTAACTTGTGTTACATTAACAGAACTGCTTGTTTACATATTAATACGCTGTGGGAAAAATTTCATAAAATAATATTTAAATAACCCACATTAACTACAGTTGTAAGTCAAAACATCCGAATGATACAATTATTAAAGTTTCGACCGTATATTGGCTTTTACAAAACAAGGTTTGCACTGATTATTTATCGGAGGTATACACGCAGTGATCCGTCCGTGAGTGGGAGTCACAGAAGTCAAAGGTTCTTATGTTGCATATGACAATATGTAAATTACAGAACCTATGCAAGTGACTACGTATAGCCGTATTTGCATATAAATGAATAGTAATTGTCCAAATGTCTGAACAAAACATAGAGGTCGCACTCGTCAATCCATGGTCTCCGACATTAATAAAGAAAAAATGAAGACCTGTTGGCCCGTCGATGAATTTAGAATGATATGAAATAAAGGTGCGAGGCTCTATTCAGAAAATTATCGGCATTTATTGATTTTATTTCATTTTAAATTATTTTAAATTGGTTTGTTTTCTGTACCAATCTTCCGTTCCTTGTGTTTCTTTAGTCGTGCCGTGCTGTGTTCTACCCTGCCCTGCCCTGTCTCGTCTTGTCTTGTCCTGTTTCATTTTGTTTAGTCTTTTCCTGTTTTGTTCTGTTTCATTTTCTGTAGTCTTTTCCTTTCTTGTTTTGCTTTTTTTTTTTTTTTTTTTTTTTTTGTTGGTTGGTTGGTTTTGTTTTGGTTTGTTTGTCTGTTTTTCACAGACTTGTATAATCGGCTTGTTGTTATGTTTTAACGCCAGCTTTTCTTACCTTTGAAAGGGTTTGTTAGGGTTTTAACTGTGAATCCTTTGAATCTAATTATCTTTTCAAGTTTTAGTTTGAAGGCGGTCTTATCTTTCATTGAACTTTGTATCTATTTTAAATATATTTTTGTATGTTACATGTACCATTCAAGTTAGGATTGACAGGCTTTCGAGGCACAGTGTTTTATTATACTTTTGTCAATCCAGGCCAGCTTGGATTGGATTGTTTTTATTTAGTTTTGTCTACTTTTGTGGATTGCTTGTTATATCTTGTAATTTGGCCGAATAAATAATAATAATAATAATAATAATAATAATTACTCTTTTGGCTGCAATAGGGTGACTTTCCGATAGACTTGTGCACAAACCTAAACTGTCACCTAACCCAAGTTTACCTTATCTTTTTTCCACGAAATTTAGTATTTATACTAATTGGACCACGTTTTCATAAAAGGGCGACAGTTAAAATGTCGCCTTAAGAAGGTGTATCGCCCTATTGTGGACGGAGTTAGCAAAATCTGTCGCCCTTTTATAGTATTAGTAGTAGTAATAGGCGACGACGAAGCGATCCGCGGCAGCTATGAACGGGTATATACAAGTACTATCAATACATTTACTCATAACCAGCCTTAAAAGGCCAGTGATCTTTTGAATAACAAAACCTTGTCCTCTAGTTAATTAATACAATACTTTTCGATTGAAATTCCTCTAAAAATCAGGGGCGTAAATTCGGTGGGTGGGGGTGGGGGTTTATGTCTGTCTATGAATTTGAAGAAAAAAAAAACCTTTGATGCGAGCTTTTTGATTTAAGCGCGAGTGTACATAGATGAACATCTGTATTATGAACAGCTCCCCCATAGTGTAATTGGGTATCCACCCCCTCCCGTTCCCGCTTTTCGAATTTCTACGACCCGGTAATGTTTAGATTTTGGTCATCCCCTACCCCCTCCCCCTCCCAATCGACGTCACAGACTTACGTCACTGCCTTCAAACCTATGTTACTCACCGTATGGACGTTATACAAGTCTTCACAGAATTTCAACTGAAAACAAAATGAGAACCTATGTGGACGACAGCGGTGATCAATGTAACAAGGGGGTTATCTGTAGAGTACCACTATTGTTTTACACCAATGTTCCAATCTGGGTCAGAATTCCCAATGTGTTGAATTTACACCGCAGTTTTGACAGTCCCTGTAACAGTTGAGCACTTTAAGGGGAGTAAATTTTACCTTGTAGCAATATTCCGAAAACAAAACGAGATTCTGATACAAACGTAAACCTGCAAATTTACAAGAATCACCTGTTTTAGTATAGATGTTATCGTATAGTTTGGTGAACTTTGAACCGTCACAACCCAACGATTATTTGTACGTGCGCGTGATGGATGATAGCCTTTAGTCAAGTCCCACGCGCCCTCCCGGACACGTGACGCATCCCGGATGCTGACACGTAAAAAGACTAGCACGAGCAGCAAAGCCACGAGGGCCTTTATTATCTCGTGGAGAACGATTATGTTTTTCTTTACATTTGTGTACCGATTTGGTAGACATGCATAATGCATTACCCGTTGTGAATTGACCAATGAAAATGCAGAATTACGAACGTAAATCTACCGTTGTCTGGCGCCATACAGCAAGCGCACCATGCATGGCGCGCGAGCTGTTGCTGGTAACCGCAAACCACCGTTAAATGATTGGTTTATATTGCTTGATTTATATTTCGTGAATAAATGAATAAGTGATTAGTTCTACGAGATAGTGAAGGCCCTCGCGGCTTCGCCGCTCGTGGTAGTCTTTTTACGTGCCAGCATCCGGGGTGTGTTACGGTCCGGATGGTCCGGGTTTGGGCGCGTGGGACTTGACTAAAGGCTAGATGGATGGTTGTTGCTTGACGCCATAATAAATGAACGGTTGGAAAGACAGACTAAGGAAACAGTATTATAGGCGTGTTGTCCAAGAGAAACAAGTTTTAGACACCGGGGATGGCTGACGAAAAAAAAAACCCAGTATATCCTTATACATGTCTGAGATTATGTATGTCAATAGCAACCGCTATCTTCGCAAGCAGCCTGTCTGCTGCTTATGACATTATGTCCTCTAGGCGATGTTAAGTTATATCGCCCATTCCATGAAGGATCGGGCATTGAAATGAGCTTGTTCAATAGACCTTTCATTTAATATTCGCATTGTCGAATAAGCACAGATAAAGATTATATTGTATTCATGAACTAATATTTTGGTTATCATTTTAATGGTAGTCATTCTCATGGGTTTTGGAGGCATTAATCTGTATGACCGAGCACGTGACCCTTTCCTTTTTTCACGCTCCGCCATTGGGCATGCAAACCTCGTTCTTTCAACTTTACACAATAAAAAGGACAGGTTCAGTGATCTGAACCCCGACACGGGAATCACTGAACCGGCTATATTTATTGTGTAAAGTTGCCAGATCGAGGCGTGCATGCCCATGGCGGAAGTGGGAAAAGAGCGATTACAGTTGGTAAACATCATCAAGGCCGTATTTCAAACGGAGGATTCTGGTTCAGCTTCGGCTGCACGTCTGCCCCAGGAACCAAAATAATAGGAGAGCCTCAAACCCGTTACATTTAAATGAATTAAAGTATAACATGAACAATGTATCTGTACAGTTTATATATATAAAGAAATGGTGATACAAATTTCATTAAAGTAGACCGGAATGCCAAAGTGCTGTCAAACCAAAGTAAGGTAAAACAAAGGCTTTGTATGATATTCTAGTATCTTCTTGAAAAAGTATTTTCGGGAAATACTGAAGTTCTTACGATATGCTTGTTTTAAAGTGGTTCTTAGAAAAAATAGAAATTGAAAGTTTCAAATAGAATACAATGATGTACCACTCAGTTATTTTTGCTCTCATTTTAGAAGAGATTATTCATGATGTATTTGGCCAGTCTACAAGTAAAGCACATGTACAGAGCGAGCTTTGGCACAGGGTTCCATGTACATCGCTCTGCTAAGGTGACATCATAGTGGGAACAGGAGCGGTTCTACGGGGGGACTAGGGGGTTTAGCCCCCCAAAAATTTTGTCTAGCCCCAAAAAATAAATTCCATAAAAAAAAATTGCATTAGCAAAAAGAAGGATTGTGATGTATATGCGAACGGTCTCCCCCTAAAGAAATAGTCGTGACAAGGGTGTATTTGTAGTTAATATAGTGAGAATGATTTTAGGATTTTATTGGCGCTCCCCATTGAAAATATGGGTCCCCCCCCACCACCTATTGAGTTTCGGAGGCCTAAGTGTCTGGAGAAAATAACCGGTCTACGTTTCAGCACGCCTCCATGAAAAAAAAATCTGGATCCACCCTGCTGGACCCCCAAAAATATTGGTTCTAGAACCGCGCCTGAGTGGGAGTTACTTGGTACAAAGGAAATTCCCTGGATGATCCTTCAAGACAACAACTTATCAGTTACTCCAATGGTGCAGACTCGCCCTCGAGCGACAGATGTGCAATGCCATCAGGTTTCAGCCTCGTGATTAAAGGTGTCAGCGATTTTGATGAAGGAAAGTACCTTTGTTGCGTCATAGCACATACTCTCAATAGACAAGTAGAAATCTTCCTCAAAGTTCTTGTTAAGTCAACAAAATACTCCAACCTGACTCCAACCCTCAAGCAGATAAAATGATTTGCTACAAATCACAAATAAATGACAAGTGTTGGAGGTCTCGAGGCCGGCCTCGAGGCCGGCCTCGAGGCCGATTTTCATGGCCTCTGCCTTGGCCTCGGAGTGCAAGGCCTCGGCCTTGGCCTCGGAGTGCAAGGCCTCGGCCTTGGCCTCGGAGCCTTCCGGCCTCGGCGAATCGGTCGAGGCCGGCTCGAGGCCGCCCATTTTGATGTGTTTTCTATTCTAATTAATTTTAATTTTTAACAGTATCAAACCTTCGAGATTTTGCCGCAGTGGGTTCCGTGAAACGAACGCATATACAATGTACGCACGATCGAATGAACACACTGGAAAAGCCCCTGTCACACTTTTGCGTATCCCAATTCCTTATGAGTTCCTTATCAAAAGTTTTCAATACGCAGCCGTACGATCAAAAACGTCGATTTTTTTTGATAACTTTGACTTATGTGCGGCGCACATCTAGCAAACAAGTAACGAATTCAGCGCATCCACTGCGTATGAGTTGCGTATGCAGTGTGCAAGTTCGCTATCTGTGCGTTTCTCATAAGTTACGAATAAGTACAATCTCGCAGGACGAGCGGTACTAATTCGTGCAATACGTCGGCATTCGATATGAGTTCGTTCAGCGGGCGTTGTATCTGCGCTGCAAGTACGCTATGTATACGTTCAATATGGGAGGTCAGCGTAATACTGCGTATAAACGGCTTATCCACCATGAACACAAAGCGTACTCGTACCGCGCTCGTTCGATGCGGGACCGATGCGCTGCGTATTTATAACTAATGACCTGCGTAACAGCGTATGCAGCGTAGTTTTGTGCATGCCCAAAACTATCCAGCGTACTGGGCCGTACCGTGTGTATGCATGCGTACTTTAAACTTACACAAAACGATAGAGATGCATATGAGGTGCGTATTGTGCGTACGACTGCGTAGGAAAAAAAATGTCAATGCGCAACTCATAAGTAATAAGGATACGTAGAAGTGTGACAGGGCCCTGAAGCCCCTGTCACACTTTCGCGTATCCTAATTCCTTATGAGTTCCTTATCAAAATTTTTCAATACGCAACCGTACGCTCAAAACGTCGAAATTTTTTGAATACTTTGACTTATGTGCGACGCACATCTAGCGTACAAGTAACGAATTCAGCGCATCCATTGCGTATGAGATTCGTATGAGTTGCGTATGCAGTGCACAACATTATTTTTCGGGCTGCGAATAGGTCAGTATGCAGTGCGCATGCTGAGCGTATTCCGGAAGCACCCGACTTATGCCGACCGCATGCCTGACGCAATACGTCGGCATTCGCTATGAGTTCGTTCAGCGTGCGATGTATCTGCGCTGCAAGTACGCTATGTATACGTCCAATATAGGCGGCTCATCATGCTGACGGGGTGCGTGCCGGGAGGTCAGCGTATTACTGCGTATGAACCGCTTATCCCCCACGAACACATAGCGTACTCGTACCGTGCTCGACCGATGCGGGACCGATGCGCTGCGTATTTATAACTTATGACCTGCGTAACAGCGTACGCAGCGTAGTTTTGTGCATGCCTAAACTATCCAGCGTACTGGGCCGTACCATGCGTATGCCTGCGTACATAAAACTTACACAAAACGATAGAGATGCATATGAGGTGCGTATTGTGCGTACGACTGCGTATGAAAAAAATGTCAATGCGCAACTCATAAGGAATTAGGATACGCACAAGTGTGACAGGGCCCTGATGGTTGCATTGAACGTACGTACGCAGCATCTTCGCCTAGCCTGCGCTTCAGCTTTCCACGTGCGTGCAAGCGTTATTACTGTTACCACGTGCCAGGCTACATAAGTCTGGCACCAATCCCATCCGCGTGCAATAACATGCGGTAGTAGACTAGTCTGGTTGCAGTGTTGTGTTTCGCCTCTGTTCCCCGACCTTTAAAAATGATTTGCGGCAAGGTACGGCAAGCTTAATCATTTCTTTGTATAGACCTTTCTGCGCTTGGTTGGCCAAATGCATTTTTGCCAACCACGGCCTGCAAAACTATGGAAGGTCCAACACTGCAAAAATGAAGAACAGTTATTACAGATCACCAAAATATTATTTGATACTTGAAAATACAACATTTTCAACAAAGCTACAAAGTAATTCCCACATATGCCTTTTTACTATGTGTTGATTGCGTTATGAGAACTTTTTTGGAAAAATATGTTGCCAACCACGGCTTCAGTTTATGAGCTTACGGCAGCCCATACAAAATGGCGCCAATGCTTACAAACAAAAGAAAGGCCTTTAGGTCACTGTTTTAATAAACGTCTAAACTTTCTGGGTACGATCGAGTTTAGGCCAAAAAAAAAAGTCTCCGGTTTCTGGTATGCGCGCGCGTCGCCGTAGCCATGCGCGTCTGCAAAATGAAAACGTTTTTTTTTTCAATGAAAGATAATGTCTCAAAACCGCCAAACTCACTGGTTTGACTGGAATCCTGCTGCTGCACAATTTTAACGTGTTTTTAGATGGGGTTATGATCGAGAATAAGCTTTATGTGGCCTCTCTGGACTCCCATATATTTGCACTATGTTTAGTCGGGCACCATTTCCAGTCATCAGCCGACATTTGAAGCAAAAAATTCGGGTAAAAAAAAAAAAAAAAACCGCGTCGCTGCACCACTTTTTGGACAAGCTCCATACCAGAAACCGGAGACTTTTTTTTGGGCCTTACTAGTCCGTTACATTTTTTTTTCATAAAGATATGATAAAAACAGTTTCGATTTATCAAGCATATTTTATTTTTACACGGTAGTTTAAATGAAAGTTCCGGCTCACACGGTAATGTTTGGCGCAATTGGTCGATATGGAAAATGCAATTTCAGAATTCGTTTTTCCATCCAAATGAATGCAAAGTTCTGAATGAATGTTTTAATAATAGGAGTCAGTATTCCTCGTGGTACCAGGATAGTTTTTTGTATTTTAAGAGCCATGTTGATAATATTACATGTATAAGCACGGTTTGAAATTGACTAATTTTGTGTGGTTACAGATATACAGCCAAAACCACTGGACTCCCTACCTCTTGCCATGATCTTAAAATTCTTCGAAGCCATTGGATCCACATCGGTGACCCGAGAATTCGTGGTCATTTTGATGAACTGAGTGATATCATGCACGCATGTTCCGTGTTGCCGTGTTGTGTGTTGCCGTGTTGTGTGGCCATTGCCAGACTTTGTCTGGCACCGCGGTATTAACAGTGATAATGCGTGGACACTTATTCCGTTGGGTGGAGATGGATCGGAACTATACTTTGCCCGTGCCTAACGGCGAGCCGTCTGGCATTGTCTGGTCGCATCGCGGTGTTTGCTCGGCGCGCGCCTGGACAGTGCGAAGGTCCGGGGGGGGGTCGTAACTTTTTGGTTATGAGTGGTAAAAACCTGATTCCAAAATCAAGTTGTTGTTTATTGAATGGGGATTCCTATGATATTAAACATTTTGATAGGTTTGAAAAATAACATTTATAAAACATGCTAAAAGTAAATAATGTAAATCTTACAGACTAGAAACTCCAAATTTGGCCATTTAAATTGTTGTATTGTTGCGTTCCCTAATAGCAGTTCATGAAACATTTATTAGAGTCAACAATAATTCAATAAGTTGGAGGGAAACAGAGCTTTGGGGTGACAGTCACACATGTCAATACACTGATTTATTCATCTCTTCACTTTACATAACTTTGTTAGATTTCATCAACCTATAGGGTTTCTCCTTTTGGTAGTTTTTTGTGGCGTTATAGAGATAACAGGTTGGTGTCAACAAAGTCTATACATGTACTATGTACTATGACAAAACCATGTCAACCAATACGAACTGAGTGAGCATCGGCACGGTACGGGTTATCGACGGTCAGACCGAAGCGGGAGCGGTCCGCTACGGTGACCGGGGAGGCAACGGCAACTGGACGGGGCCAGCAAGTGTACCAGGCCGCACTACAGTTCGAACCAAAGTGTGCATGTGGCGTATCGGGTATCCAAGGTCAATCGAGGCACTATTCACCAAGGATAGTGTTTATGACAAGACCGGGCTAGCATAGCTGAACTACGGGGGGAATGGCTACGGGGAGTCGGCTGGCCACAGCGGGAGCGGTCCGCTGTGGTGACGGGGATGAACTAGCTCTGGGTGGGCTAGAACACCAGACAACCGCACATGTTCAAGCTAAGACTAGCAGTCCAATGGCTATTCGAAACCGCACAGCACCATTGGGACTAGTGTATTACTATTTCACCAGCTTCTACACACTCCTCGAGGGATCTAGGAGAGGGATGTTTCATAATAACACTAGTAGTACTAGTGATTGCACTATTAATTCACCGCGCCTCAACCACCGAGGGAGGCCGATGCTTCGCAGTGACAAGAGTCGCAAAACAATCGGTCTGTCAGAGTCGAGTTCGCCGCACATCATACTAGTTACCGCACAACATATAAGTTTGCCGCACAACTTTGGGTTAAGGGTTCGTTCGCATTTCTTTGGTTTCGTGGTTCGCCGCACTGCCGAAAGTGAGGAAATTTTAACGTGTTTTTAGATTTGATTATGGTTGAGAATAATCTTTATGTGGCCTCTCTGGACTCCCATTATTTGCACTTAGTTTAGGCGGGTACCACTTGCAGTCATCAGCCGACATTGAAGCAAAAAAAATCAGGTAAAAAAAAAAAAGCCGCGTCACCGCACCACTTTTTGGGCAAGCTCCATACCAGAAACCGGAGACTTTTTTGGGGCCTAAGTACGGGACTGGAAAACTGGAGCGTGAACTCCGTTTAGTGTTCATGGGTAACACACGGGGTAGAGAAATGCTCCGTGCCGCTGAGCAGTCTCTCGGAGAACGCCAAAGCAAACAGCCTTGGCCTCGTGGTTGTGGCCTCGGCCTCGGCCTTGGCCTCGGAGGTTGTGGCCTCGGCCTCAGAGGTTGTGGCCTCGACTACAACACTGTTATTTGATATTAAAGAAAGTGCTGTTTGTTTTTGGAGAGGATTTTTTGGCAAAATGTAGTTGAAATATTAGGCGATTTCGCGACAAGTTTATTAGAAGCGTAAAGAAGCGTACCATGAAAGCCATCTTTGCAGGGGTTAACGAACTCTGGTAGTTCAACCATATTTGTTATACGAATCCCACTGTTGTTTAACACTATGCGGGTATCTTCAGTCATCCTGTCTTTCACGTATCTGGCATTCAACTCTTGCAGTCTCAAAATGCCAGTATCTCTTTAAAGATGCAGTTGTGATCATATATCTCACCACTACCGAGGGCTGTTCTCTGTGCTTATTTGCTTTGATTCGTCAATCATGTACGCCAATTGTTTAGAGTGTGCCAACTCACGACTTCCAAATGGTTTCTTATAACTTTATCATGTTCACCGAGTAGACCATGATTTTGAACAAAGTTCAACTTTCTACCTGTTTCCTGTAATAATAATAACATTAATAATAATTTGGGAGGCTAATCATCATTACTCGCAGCTGGGATGCTGAATTGCGAAGGACGCGGCTACAACGTGGTCGGGCCGCTGGCACGTAAAGGCGCCTATGGCTGCCGGCCATATCGACCCATATAATTATGACCACGGAGCACAGCCTGAGATCGAAAGTGTTTGAGAGAACCAACGCACAACTCTACTCACATGCGATCCGCGGCCAGGATTCGAACCGTGGTCACCTTGGTGAGAGGCGAGCGCTTTACGCACAAGCCACCCATGCCACCCATGCCACACCTGAAAATTGTATGCGTGAAATGCAAACTCCGGCGAGCGTGAAGCGCGAAGCCATTACGGCGTGGGGTTCAGCCCGCTTAAGGGCCCCGGAAAATGTTGGATTCGATGCTCTGTGGTGCAATCTGAGGCAATTACTTTCCTCTGAAATTTTTGAGCAGAATTTGTTTTAATTTTAAGAAGTATTGTCCTTCATTTGTTAAAATGTAAACATGTACTCTTGTTCTTATGAAGTTTCTTCGGTACTCAAACCATGCATTTTCATTAAACAAGGATAATGCATAAGCAATACGAATGAAATTTAACTCGGGACAATCGTTTATTAAGGACTGTTTACTTTCTCTTGATTTTGTCTGCAATTGATGTCGTCATACCGGTACACAACACCTTTCCCGTGATCGATGACTTTTCAAAGCCACTGATTCAATTGTATTTTACGTTCAACAGTCACATATTCTTCCACCCCATTCCAACGAAATTTTTTTTGACGTTAAACTGATAGCTCTCGAACTGATAACTCTCCCTCGATACTTTGTCCTGTTGAACTTCGAGACCGACACGTTCTCTTACTCTCGCCGCTATGCGTAACTGCACACAGACCAAAATGTACAAGAGGTGCATTTGCCATTGAAAATATATTTTCGTCTGGTCCTCAGACAAGTGAACTATGTACACCATTGTTATACATTTGTAGGAACTAGACTGCATGAAGCCTGGCGCTCGTATCGGGCCCAGCATACAACGTACGTACGCACACCACAATGTAAACCGTATGCACCCAAAAACCAACACAGCCACATACACGAGAACGACCGCAACACGCGCATGCTCTGTTAGTCTCAACGTGAATTGATACCAGTGATTGATACTTGCACGGCTTTCATTGATCTACATGACGCCATGGGCGTCAATCCTGGGGGACAGCGGGACTGGTCCCCCCTCACTTTTTGAAGGGTGGGGGATACAATATCAAATGTCCCCCCCCCCCCCAGATTTTTGAACTCGGGTCTCATTTACAGGGCCCTATTACGTACTACAATGTATCTTGGTAAATATTGGTTAAAGTGGTCAGAAATTGCCTCAGATAGCACCACAGAATATTTAGAATCCAAAATTTTTCGGGGCCCTTAGCGGGCCCCGAACCCCACGCCTATAGCTTAGAATTCTGGTAGCTGATTCAATGACTCCAACCTCGACGACAATGTTCAACAAATTTTCTTATGCCTTTAGCTGAGAAAACCTCGAAAATTATGTTTTAAATTATTATCTTTTGTGCTAAGATAATTATTAATTAAAGTGGTAAGAAATTGCCTCAGATCACACCACAGAGCATCGAGAATCCAATTTTTTTCGGGGCCCTTAAGCGGGCCTCGAACCCCACGCCTATAGCTCAGAATACCGGTAGCTGATTCAATGACTCCAACCTCGAAAACGATGTTCAAATAATTATCTTTTGCTAAAAAAATATTAGTTGCAGCATGGAGAAAAGTAGTAAGAAATTGCTTCAGACCACACCACAGAACCTCTAGAATCCAATTTGTTTGGAGCCCTTAAGCGGGCCCCGAACCCCCAAGCCGTAAGGGCTTCGCGCTCGCATCAGTTCTGATCAAGGTATGTCCCCCCCCCCACTTTTGAGAAACGATTGACGCCCCTACATGACGCCCCCCCCCCATGAAATGTTCCAGCCCCCCCCCCCACCCCCCCCCCCCCCCCCCACTGAAAAAAATTCCTGGCTACGCCACTGAGTCCGCTTAGACCACATTTTCAAGCAAGGACATTTGCATGCGACGGAATACGAACCTGATCATAGATATATACTTGGAAGATTCTGGAATCGCTAAATAGGTCGTACAATAAGTTGTAGTGGTAACATATCGGAAATATTCATTAAAAAATACACTTTCGGCATTGGTGTTGTGAATTGACTGATTGTCGACCCATGTATGGAACAATGGTACATGGAACAAGCAGTGCCAGACTAAAGCGCGGTGTACGTTTTACATAATACAAAACAATTCAAATGTTTTATTGATAATTAGGCAGTCAGCCACTCAGTCAGTCAGTCAGGGTCGCAGGCAGTCAGGCTGTCCTCCTCTAATAGGGCACACTGTAATTTATGTTAAAAACGTAAACACACCAAAACATTGTTTACACCATTTCTCTAGGTTCCTACAAGAAAAACCTAATACCTGTCGGGGTATTTAAGATCACTTATTAATAATATACTGTCATGTTAAAAATATCAATTTTGCCGTTTTCTTTTGAAATCAAATAAAGGTCCGTTGGTTTACAATGAAAACTTGACTGGCCTGTCAAAAACAAAGTTATGTATGAGTTGCAATTATAATTGTGACTCAAGTAAATTGAAAATCTACTTTGCATCACACACACTCGGTTTAAAAACATACACAAGTTTTTTTTTTCGTAGCAGTTTGAAGGTTTAATGTATGTCAATGAACATTTGCAAACACGTCTGAAGGACGATTGGAGGACAATTTTTGATATTTTAATGTTCAATCCAGGTCGATGACAGAAACATATCTAAAGAAACTTGAGAAATAGGCGGATTATTATTACAATAGTTATGCGAATGGTTTTTACTGTTTTACAGTTTTTATTTGACTGATTTCACTGAGTTTTATATTCCATGACTAACCGTTTGTACAAGTAAATACAGAACGCTGGCATCCTAAACAACGCCAGTGCTTTTATCTTTCAATTTCCATCCGACGATGCATTTTGAACCCAGTGCGATGCAAACAATAATGAGTGGTCTATTTGAACAGCGAAATGGCGATAATGTTGCTTGGAAACCTATGTTTACATTAGCCAAAGTTCAACTTCAACAGTTTGTAAACACGTAAGGTATTCTGGATTACACATACTGTCTTGTAATTGATGTGCAAATAAGAACAATAAAACCTAGAGTAATTGAACACAACGCATTTGGCATTCACAGAAATTCTTAATTCTCTGCCTTTGCGACGCTTACGGGTCGCTTGTGCGTGACCTGTGAAGTTTTGTAGTTTTGGTACCGTGACCAATAAAACACAGTGACGTCATTAAATTGGGCCACGAGGAAGGGCGCCCCTACCGTTGGGTAGGTAAACGCGCTTGAGGCTACACCCAATCTAAACGTAGATTACACAACATCGGGCGAAAAATGCGAGCCGGATTTTCATTGATGAAGGAGAAAAATAACTAAAGAAATGAACGAAATAAAGAAATGAAGAAACGAATAATGGAATTAATGAATGAATGAATAAACGAATAAAAGGTGGATAAACACCTGTCAGCCAAAATATTAACAATATGTGATTTAGCAATGCTTAGTAGAGAATACAATTACAAGTAGTTATGGGGGGATTAGTTGGGGATAATGACCGGAAAATGCAACCGAAAAGAACTCAAGTGGCGACTGTTTCGAAGGTTTACAACTTTTTTGAAGTTGTTTAAAAGTGGAACCAAATTCAAGTTGCTTGAATTTTATTTTTATCATTCTTTATGAATATAATCTGTTTCCAATAAAACCCATTGCTTATAACATGGATAGAATGCTTGTGTAACCCCTTTCAACTGTTGTGAGCGTAAATATAATAATAATTATTATAAAACCAGTTCTGAGACGATTGCGTTGGACCAAGGCCTCACGAGAAAGATCCCAGACTGAAAGTCTGAAGGATGGAGTTTGGACGAAGTCACAGAGTCTTGTTGAGGATGTTGACCAGGCTTCCCTTTACCAGTCCATGATGATGGGGAAAGAGGATGAGTGGTGATGATGCGGAGTGCTTCTGAGGCAAAGTGATTGCGGTTCAGTCTGCTGCTAATTTGCAGATCAGGGATCTAGGACACTAGGCTGTCTGGATTAAGACCTCCCATATTCCTCCCATTTCACAATTTAAAGCCACTCAATATTTGTTTTACATAACTAACACACAGATAACACACAGATGAGGAATAAATTCAAATCACACACAAATAAAGGTTCGGAACAAATTGTATCTTTGAACAAATTTAATGTTTTCAATATTCCACAAATTAGGCCTACAACATATGAAATCAATAATGCTTTTTGAAAATCAACAGTTACAGTCTGGATAGGTTTTAAGAGTGTGTCCACGAGAGGACCATGCAGACCGTGACAAGGTGGGGGTCGGCGGATTTGGTTAAAATTTGGGGGGTAGGTGGGTCATAGGTAGCCTTGAGGTTGTTCAAAATATTTGGCCAATCTGACCTTCGTAGCAAAAAAAAAGAGCCAAAAATGTGTTTTTATTAGTGAAAAATGGTGATTTTTATGATTTTGGGGTACAAAAGTTTAAACGCTTGCTGCTCAACAGGGGAAAGCAGCAGAGAAATGAAATTTGCATGGTCTTGAGGTTGTATCCTGACCTAAACCAGGAACTCAAAATTTAGGAAAAAAATTGCTCTTAGGAGGCAACGGCACTAAGGGTACCCCCAAAGTTGAGTCATAGAAATAGCGATCTTTAAGTCGCCGTAGCGTCATTAGTGCAGGTCTTTGAACAATGACACTCAGGTGAAAGAGAGTTCTTATCATGGTCTTTAAGTATCAAGAATAAAAAAATTGTCAGCAGTTTTTAGTATGAAATGGCAGGAGCCTGTATTACCCCAATTTTCGGTAGTAAAGGGACGGGGGAGGGGCATACAGTGCCCCCTCCCTTTTCTGTATTTTCAAAAGTCGACAACCAATTTTCATGAAATTTGCCACCAAGTATTATTTTTCCAATTTGTAAATAATGACGTCAAAAATGTTTTTAAAAATCTTTCATAGAGGGCGTTTTTTTGGGCACCTTTTTGGTCAAAAAAATGTATTTTTCACATAATTTTTGACTTTTTTGCTTGAATGTTATGAAAATTGGCAAACGTGTATATTTTTTCATGATCAATAAAATTAAAACCTATTTTAATACTGGAGACGCCATTGGGGGCGCTATAATCCCTTAATTAATCCCATTTTTAGGGGGAGGGGTCATCTTAAATCAATATGGCCGCCACCTTTCAGAGTCCAGGATGGAATGTATACCCTGCCCGATTTGTGGCAGAGGGAGTCCCCACATATGTTCCTATACTCGACACACACTTGTCTTTTTGTTAACAGAAGTATTCCCCAATAATCATCTAAAAAAATCCTGAGATTACCAGAACACAATGAAGACACAATGGGGGTGGGGTGGGGGGGGGTACACCCTGCCACATATCGTGCACCAAATGTGGGAATGATGGGGCTTGGATGACAATTCTGTTATTTTTTGGCTTGTTAATGTAACCCGGAAAATTAATAAACTTGGAAAATAATAAATTGAATGAGAACAACGCTAAATGTTGGGGTACTCGCGGTCAAAAATGAGATAGACCTAGATGGGGTAGGAACAAATAGAGAGGAATTTGAATAAATAGAAACAATGACAAACACATTTTTAGAATGACAACAAAAAAAGGATGATTTATTTTACCAACCAAAATTTGAAGAAAACCATTCAAAAAAAACCAATAATCAAAAAGGATCCAAATTAACTTTTTCCCAAACCTTAAACCTGTTATCCACACAACCAAATAAGTAAAATGGTAGTACTACAGTCGACTTTTGTTATAAAGAGCACTTTTATAAAGACGTCCTACTTCTGCTTATAAAGAGCAAATTCTGAGGTCTCAAATCTCTAGTTCTCTTTGTGTTTCTTTGTTTCGCTGTCCTTTTAAAGCAACATTTCTGTTTAAAGAGGTAGTTTGGGCGGTCTCACCGACCTTGCTGTAACGAGAGTCAACTGTACAAAACTAAATTGAACTTTAAACTTAAATGGAAGTTGAAAGAAGAAAACTGAACTAACACAGTATCAAAATAGAATGACACATGGAACAACCTAACGATCAAACTCGAAAAAACAATTGAATATAAATCAAGAAAATCGTTTTCCTTCTTAAATTAACATTAAAAAACAAGAACAGTCACTGTCTTCCAATAACAAGCCATGATAACCCTTTGTTTAAACACAAAATACGTAAAGGCAGAGAACATGGAACCACTAATGCAAAAATGTTGGTAAAAAAGGATGCAATAAAAAAAATGAAAACGGGTACTACTATCAAAATCTTGACTACTTCGTGATGATTCAGCAGTTGTTTCACCGATGGTAATCTTCAATTCTTCATGAGCCCATCTTCTTGACCTGGTGCTAAACAATGAAGAACTAAACCAAAGGCTTCCTTTGCCTTCCTTCTATAATAACGGATGGTGCTATCAGATGCTTCTTCTAATGACAGACGAAGCTGCCCATCAACAGCAGACATTCCACCCTGAGTAAGGAAAGTGTTCAGGGATTGCAGCTCCACATTCTTTGGTCGGGGGGTTGGAGCCCAAGAAGAGTCAAGTGCACATCCTTTGTAATATCTCCATCAGTTGATGATGACTCAGATGTATGCTAGAAATAATCATGAGGAAAATAAAAACAGTGAGATGCGTGCTACATATAGCAGGGTTGAAATACAAATGTATGTACTCAAAGAAGAGTACTTACAATTCATCTGTGATAAATGAGATGCAATATGTCAAGGTCCATTCTTAGTTCACTCCCATTACCTCATGAACTGAAGTGCATTCTGTGTCGGTGGGTTGGAGAGATGGTACACCAGCCGGCGATGTGAAATCACTAATTGTACACTGCTGCTCTTCTTGTTCCTTAGAGAGCACATCGCTAGGTGGTAATTGTTCCGCTGTCTGGTGCGTAACTGCTTGTTTGTGCTTAGATATACAACCTCTACAGATACCTGAAAGTCATATGAACAGTGAGAATTACCAAGTGTAAAGGCCGCAGCAGGCTTAATATTTTTAAACTTAAAAGATATAAAGCGGGGCGTATGTAGCCAACAATATTGAGCAATAGATCCCTTGAACAAAACCAATGTCATAAATTCCCCCCCCCCCCCAAAAAAAAAAAAAAAAATCTTCTTTTATTATTTTAGATTGACTGTATTTATTTACAATTATTACTTTTTCATTTTCTGATGTGGCTGGCGCTGGAGGATTTGTATAAAAGGGAAAACAAATCTGAAATTGTTCTTGTAAATGGTCAAAACAAGAATGTAAGTGCAAAATAAATATTTGTTTTATTCCCCAAACTGCGCATGTTCAGTGCAGCTCAAACTTTCTTTATATAAAAAAAAATCAAAATATCCACCATGTGTGTCCACTGCCGAAAACCATGTGTGTGGTCCAGAGCTGTGACAACCAGTATTAATTTTTCACACAATAATACATGTCACTGGTCCCAAGTCAACTGCATGATAAGGGATTTAATTGATATAACCTTCCCAGAAACAAAATCAGTTGATCAGAAATGGACCATGACCATGATTGATTCATTTCAGAAATGTGTGTTTGTTTTATTTCTGTCTTCTTACCTGTTCCAACTGTGATCAGGATACCCCATCGATCAAACATCTCACGGCTAGTTGCTTTATTCCCAACACGGAATGGTTTGCCTTTCACTTTATGGAGTAGATGACAACATTTCCTTGATGATGTCCAACTCAACCCTAACTTGTATCTATGCGCTGGACATATTGTCTTATCAGTGTATGCATCGACGTCGAACAAACCACATCGCAGGAGGATCAGTTTCCATGCACTCGACATTCACATCATATGCAGCGACTTTCCACTTCTGCAAATGGCTCCGTATGTTTTTTTGTGCATCGATTAAGTTGCACTGTATTTAGTTCGCGCGGATAAGACGGATTTACACCACATTTGATGGCTTTGCAATACTCAAAATTACTAAAATCACATTGCTGCCGCACAGACAGCATGTCCATGACAGCCATTTTGACGGTGATGTTATGCGAGGGCGCCCTCTTTCGATACCGTGCGCTAACTGGGTGGGCGGCAACAGGACGTTCCCCTCCTACCGGATCAGTGCGCACCACCAAAGGTAGCCCACTCACCCACCCAACCAATAGGTGAAGTCTGCAAAATGTAGATTTTGTTACGCTCTTACAACAATTCCAGCAAAATGTCAATTCAGGGGAACCAAATGCACTCGGAACTGTCTAGGGGGCTATGTAGGTTTGGTCTTGAAAAATAGGAATTTTTCAACTTTGTTGACCGTGAGCAAACAAAAACCGGAAGAGCTGACAGTTTTTTTTATTTTTTATTATTGTAGTCGGATATCTGAACTATATTTCCTCCAAGTTTGTTGACTCTCAGCCCTGCATTAATTAAGTTATGGTTTACCACGTAAATGACTTCATTTCGTAATAGAGCTGATACGTGTTTTTCTTACGCCTATATCTCCGCAGTGAATGATTGCATATCAAAGATTTATATTTCATCGTTTAGAGGAGATTAAATCCTTTCTTTTGATATGTAGGTCGACAGTAAACGATTTAGTTTAAGGGAATACACGAGGCTATAACTTTATACCAGAAACAACACAAATTTACTCCCCGGAAGTCACCTTTTTTTGCTCAAAATTGTCGGTGCCCCGTACTCGGCCACCGTGTGATTATTTATCGAGCTACTCCACCGAGTGGTATCGTCTCAGGTGGGGATCAAATGGCCAAGATTTGAACTTAATTCGCCGACCCCCCACCTTGTCGATTTTTCAAGATTTTGCATGGTCTTCTCATAAACGCACACTTAATTGTACTAAACGCGTAGTGTCATTATTAAAGTAATCTCTCCTTCAACATAATGTCATTTGTGAAAGTCAATGTCCCCTTTGTGTTTGGCATTGTAGAAGTTAGCAACACAACCATGAAAATTAAAGTTTTGGCTTGTAGTGGTTTTCACATCATTGGTGATGTTAAGAGAATTAGCTGAACCGGTAGCTGAAAGTTCCTGAAGAATTTCTTCCCCTTGTTATAAAGTCAAAAGTAGGTTAATGTTCTCCAGTGTTGTGGATCTGTTTTGTTGCTGATGGGTGGATTGATAGTAGTTATCATCCAGTTCTGAATAGAGCTGGTCCTGCTGGTTCAAAGTCAATTGGGATGCCAATGCTGCACTCAACTGCTTCTTTTTGTTGTCGCTTGTGTTACTGTAGTGTTTGATTGACTGTTCGCTGTGATGTCCGGTGACAGACATGATATCACGACTAGCAAAGCCTGCACTGTCTAAAACAGTTACGCAAGTTGCTCTCAGGCAGTGATTGGTGTAAACGTTACTACATCCATTGCGCTCATGTCCTTGGATGCCACATTGGAAGCAGATACGGTTGTCGTGATAGGCTCCCTGGTAGGGACGAAAGTACTGCTGACGAAAAGGAGTAGCAGTACGCATATTGGCCGCCATCGTCTTGGTTTGGTATTGTCTGCTGCTACTGCTGGCTCGCTTCTTGGGGGCCGGTTTCTTAGCAGCGGCTGCCTTCTCGGCTTTTTTGATTCTCTTTTCATCGCTGGAGTCCTCAGCGATGGTATCCGCCACGTACTCCTTGACAACGCCCCAGCCGAGCTCCGATCTGTCGGCGAGTCGAATTAGTTTCTGACGCTCTTTGGTGGCTTTGATTGCTTCTTTCAGATTGCTTTTTGCTTCGTCTAGGTCAAGCGTTTCGATGTTCTGTAGAGAGGTTTCGATTAAGGTCAGCACTTTCTCGCAATGGGAAAATTGCTGCTGATTACCATCCCTCTTGAAGGTAGGTGTGTCGGTGAGTTTCTGCTTCTTGCAAGCAGATTGGACTTTTGAGTCTATAGAGTTTGTCAGAGCCTGGATGGCTTGCAAGATTTCTTGATTGCCGCCAACGGGCTGAGGTTGTATATCGCTCTGTGACATGACGCATAAGCAGGAGCTGTATTGGCAGTCACTAAGTCTGGTGTAGCAGGGTGTGTCGCTTGACCGGGAATGAATGCTTAGAACTAAAACAGCTCTATATAAAGGAGATTAGGTGAACATTCTTGATTGCATAACCTGAAGTAAACGCTGAAACGAGCCAATTAGCATATCGTACAAAAAACGAAACGAAATTCCAAATAACGTCAACGAATACCTTATTCTGCAGTCCCCTGGGAGTACTCATGTCCAACTCATTTGATGCTTGCATTTTCTCCATATCATCAACAGAAATTGGGCTTTTGCGTCTCACGAATCCTTTAACTTCACGTTTCAATTCCACGAGCATGGCTTTGAATACCCTTTCCTAGGTAGCACGCCGACGTCGGCCCGACGTCGTGTTTAGTCGGGGATCAGTCGGCAAAGTCGGTAAATGGTCGCGGTCGGCTAAAGGCAGTCGCAATGAGGTCGTACCAAGGTCCCTGAAACGGACGTTGGGCTTTAACCGTCTTGCCGACGTTGGTGGGAATGCAGTTCATCGACATGCCCCAACAAAACGGCCAGCCGACGTAGTCTATCGTTCTTCTGGCCGACGTCATATTATTCAGATTCTCACCGACGTCGGCGGGATGATTTATAGCCGACGCGTCCAATCAGTTACGTCAGACCGTAGTCCCGGCACAGTCCTACAGCCAACGTCGAGTTGTTACCGTTTTGCCGACGTTGGTGGGAAACCGGCTAACCGTTAGGACTTATAGAAGCCGTTCCGCCGACGTCGGCTATCGTTTTTCAGGCCGACGTCATATTAGATTCCTGCCTAATGATTTACAGCCGACACGTCCAATCAATTTCGTCGAACCGTAGTCCTAGCACGGTCCTCCCTACTGGAAACGGCCTATTCAAATTAATTGATTTTTGAATTGGAATGAGTTGGAATGAATTGGCTCCAACAAATGGTACTCAATTGGTGTCAACTGGTATGTTTTTCCTCCCGTTTATTTTTCCCCATCAATTGAAAATTTCACTTGGGACTCAATCGGTTTCAGTTGGCATGTTTTTTCTCCCGTCTATTTTCTCCAATCAATTGGAAATTTAATTGGACTCAATTGGTTTCAATTTGTATGTTTTTCCTCCCGTCCATTTCACCCATCAATTGGAAATTTCATTTGGGATTCAAATTGGTTTCAATTGGTATATTTTTCCCAACACTGTATGAACAAGTTATTCATATGGGCTCACAAATTAGTCCAAAATCCGTTAGTCACATATTTATTAGTCAAAAATTAGTCTAATTTTTGTCAAAAGATATTGAAATTGTTCCGTTTCCCAAGTAAATGTCTTTGATAAAAACATGTACAATATAATAACGTGTATTTCTGTGTTATTTCAAAAGTATTTTCAACCATTGATCACTAGTTTACGAAATCCTGTTAGTGTTAGTGCCACCACTTTTATTTTTTCCAGAGCAGTCTCTAGAGCCATTTTTTTTTTTTCAGAGCAGTAATGTTTCTTTCCAGACAAGTTATATTTTCCCAGAGCAGTTTGTTTTCCAAAGCTGGAGAGCATCTTTTTCCCAGGGCAGTGATTTTTTTTTAGCAGGGCAATTTTTTTTCCTTCCCAGAGCAATTATTAATTATTTTTCGAGAGCATTTTTTTCGAGTTTTTATTTAAATAGTTCATATTTTTATTTGAATTTCTTTTGGGAAAATTTTTCGAACTTGAATGACTAGAGATCAGTGATCGCCATATCGGAATCCGTCTAGTCAAAAATTCTTGCGATACTCTCACGCATGCGCATTGTGACAATGTGAGGCGCGAGGATAGTCTGATCCCAGACCTGGCAATTATTCCCGATGCCCACGCGTCAAAGCGCCATGGGAACCAGACCAGTGCGCGGACAATTTCAAAACTCGTTGTGCCGCCATCTTGTTTGTTGGTGTACCGATGTTTTCGTCATGTTCTTGGAACAAGAATCAGCTTTTCAACCTACGTAAGTCTTTATCTTTTGTCCATTTCCAAACAAAACAGGACTGTTCATGCAGTGAAAACACTTAAGTCCTCGATGTTCTTCTGTACCGTCGAAATGTGTGAAATATGGTAGTGCAAAGGTCACGTTTCTTTGCAGGTTTCGTCAGCCAGCGGCGGCTGCGGTTTAACATGTTATTTACGCAGTCACGAAGCCCAGGTCATGCCGGTTGGACTCCGTTGCGTGTACACAACGGAGGCCAACCTGGGCTAGCAGTCATGGTAGTCTGCCTACGTACGTTTGATTTATTTACCGCGACGGCTACAGTCCTGTCAGTTGTCCTGATTTGAAAAAAAAAAATGTATTTCCTGTCTTGCAAATCACGAGTCAGGGCCTATTCTTCATAAAATTTGGGCATTAAATGAGTGGGGCGACCTGGTTTTGTCCATTACTAACATGACTAACATAAGTAACAATCGAAACTTGGCGGATTTACGAGGGCTTTCGAGAAAAAGATCAAAATCTTTATTTTCAGGTGAGACCCGAACCTACGACCTCCTGTTTTCCAATGCAGATGTCGAACTAAACCACCGAGCCTAAACAGATCTGCGAAGAAGACGATGACGCCGAATGTATGTAGAAATTTTTTTTTGTATATAATGATTACCTTTGAAACGCTGAACATGAAATGTCTACCGTAAACAATTCTTTTACATGCTTATATATGCATTTATATGTCAATTGAATCGTAATTCGGGTATATAAAGGGTCACTAATACAACAATATTCCTTTATTTTCAATATTTAATTATATATGGCTATATAATTAGATAGTGACGTAAATTTATGATTTTTTGGAAAATGGAAAGGTGTGAATTCTATAACTAAATGAACTCCTGTGACATATTTGAATTTTATAACATTTAATCAAAATAGGTAATCCGTTGAATTTAAAAAAAAATCCAGAAATATCCATGTGATAGTAGCAGCCCATAGCCGTAGCTCCGATTTCGATGTTGCATCCTTTACTTTTCTCATGCTGCTCTGAATCAATTCACTCACATTCTTTTTATTACCAGAAGAAAGAATCTAAGCCTTCCATTTTGAAGTTCAAGAGACAAACCATCGCTGACTTGTCTCCATTGGAATGGCTCTTTCTTGTCCTGTCTATCTTCGCTTTCGGATGTGCAGCGGCTCTCACAATGCTGATGTTTGCAAAAGAAAAACCGGATTCGCCACAATTTGTATTAGCAATTTTTTTGGGTATCACAGCAGGTTAGTGAGACTTCAATGTCAATAAGTTTAGACAAATTCCGGGTTTTTTTAAAGTGTATTTTATGCCATTTACTCTGAAGAATGTAGGCTGCGTCACCTTTTACCGGAATTACATTTACCATCAGAAGATATCTGAACTGTTACAATTTGGTTTATTCCTACTAAAGGGCATCTATTAAAAGAAAAACTTCAGATTTGGCCATCTGCATAGAATGGGATTATTGAGCTGGGTGTCGGTATTTATCACAATTTGTAATCAAAGTTTGTCAACGCTTTACAGATGCTAAATGTTAAGTGTGACCTTGTCTTATATGCATCATGTCAACCGACAGCGCAGAGTTTGCAACCGTACCTGGCCCGTACAAAACCAGAATCAACAACACCAGCAACATGCCAATTTCAATGTTTATATTGTTCTGAAATTAATCATTGAAATTAATAATATTCCCCCCCCAATCGCTAAGAACTCATGCAATCCAAAGACGATGATAAGCAATAAATAATATTCACTGAAGATAAGCATTTTAAACTTACATTCATGACATTGAAGGAAGCAAGTGCATTTTTTTTCAAGTAAATATTTAAGGAAAAGGTGACATCTTGAGTGATTTCCCAAAAAATATAATTTACATGAACATACAACTTAGCATTTGTAACTTTAAAAACGTTTTTTTTTAACTTATTTTATTGATACAATGATCACGAACAAAAGCATCCACGGGTAAAAATACAATCAATTCAGCGTTCAAAAAAGTTGCAAGTGAGTGATGTGACATCCCTTTAGGTCTTTCCTTTTTTTGCAGAAGAAAAACCGGATTCATCAAATTTTGTATTGGCAATCGTTTTGGGTATCATAGCAGGTTAGTGAGACTTCAATTTCTATAAATTTAGACAAATGCATTTTTTTTAAGTGTGTTTTATGCCATTTACTTGAAAGGCTTTTGGCTGCGTCACCTTTTACATGAATTGCATTTACCATCAGAAGATATCTGAACCGTTCAATTTTGGTTTATTTTTTTCTAAAGGGCATCTATTAAAAGAGAAGCTTCAGATTTGGACATCTGCATAGAATGGGATTATTGAGCTGGGTGTCGGTATTTATCACAATTTGTAATCAAAGTTTGTCCAGGCTTTACAGATGCTAAATTTTAAGTGTGACCTTGTCTCATTTGCATCATGTCAACCGACAGCGCAGAGTATGCAATCATACCTGGCCCGTACAAAACCAGAAGCCACAATGCCAGCAACACTGTCTTTTAAAGTCAATCATTAAAATAGATTATATATTTTCCCTAATTGCCAACAACTCATACAATGCACAGACGACCATAAGCAATGAATAATAATAATATTGAAGTTAATCTTTTTAAATTCTGTATACTGGCATTGTTGCAAGCAAGTGGATTTTCCCAGATAAATCGTATAGGGAAAAGGGCAATTTCAAGTGTTTTTTCATTATGATTATTTACATAAACATGTAATTGTTGTAAAATAATTTCGGACAAAAACATCTACTGACAACAATCAATTTGGCATTCTAAAAAAAACCCGATCAATTTCAAACACTGTGAAATATATTTCGTCCCTTGTCTGTAGTGTTCCTTCTGGTGTATTCTGTGCACGGTGTGTTTTGGAGGATGCCTTACAGCCTTCTGCTACATTGTTTGTGTAACGTGGTTCTGGTTGCCTACTGCATAGTGTATTACACACTGCCGGATGATAAGGAATCGATACTGAAAGGAGAATATATGCCGAATGGAGATCAAAAGTCTAAGATTGTAAGTAAAATTTGTCCATACAGAGATAAGGTGTTTTTTATATCTTCTCATTCATATTCAATTGTCAGGTTTTTGTCAGTAGTCAGTTTCTATGTGGTTTATTAAAATAATTCTGTTTTTAGTAATCCCCTTTTGCTGTTTCGCAGGTTTTGCAGCATTGCCAATGTTTACTATCAAAATAATGTTCACTATTTAAAAACGGGCCATTAGAATCTGCACCCGTTCACGCCCATGGAATCATACAGCACCCCTTTTCGTTCCACTGCACACATTAATTATCTTTCAGATATTAACAAACTTCACACATGGATTGTCATGTATAAGCATGTTAACTACCTGGGATGTGGTTAAACTCACCCAGGCACAAGTACCCCCTCACCGGCAAAGAGAGTACAGTTGGGGGTGACCGACCGACGCCATCTTGCCTGACTGCAATTAATTTGCCGCGAAGCGCGGCCACTGCGTGTACATTGTACAAATCCCCTGGTGTACGTGCGTCACACACAAGGAACGGTGCGCGTCAACCAGCGAAATGTCCCGCCCATTGGACGTCGTTGCTAGGTAAAAGGGCGCCCTTTTTCGTCAACACGTTCGGCGTGCGGAATGTTCGAAAAGTGCAAGATAAATGTCAACAACCCGGAACGAAAAACAGCCATCGTCGCTCGCGTGCTCGCCCAGAAAGGTGTCGATTTTGCGGCACTATGCGAGACAAGACTTTTGGACAAACTGCAGCTCACTGAAACTGGTGCAGGCTACACATTCTTCTGGATCGGCAAACCTGCTGTCGCCGACCGACAAGCCGGAGTTGGTTTTGCTATCCAAACCAAGCTCATTCCGCAGCTTGAGTCCATCCCGAAGGGCTACAATGAAAGGCTAATGTCGATGAGATTGAAATTTCAAGGGGTGGGTAGATACGCCACTGTCATCAACGCGGATGCCCAAACTATGTCCTATTCCGACATAGGGAGAGAGAAGTTTTTTTTTTCGAACAACTATCCCAAGCTGTTTTATCAGCACCTGATCGTCCTCTTAGCGATTTCAACGCCAGCTCGGGTCGCAACTACCACGTGTTCGGCTATTTTATTGGCAAACATGGTGTTGGAGACGAGAACAGCAATGGGTCCCTCTTGCTCGATCAGCTTCTGTGCGACGAACAAGCGTACCATCACAAACACCTTGACTATGTCATTGTGAGGCAGCGTGATCAACAAGGTGTCTATCTGCTGCGAGCTGTCCAACACTCTACCGCGTGGTCCGATCACCGATCACCTTGAAATAAATGTTGAGATGAATTGAATTGAAACGTGACTTTATACGTAATCCCAGGCTACATTGCATAATACAGGTTTATGGCTTATGAAAAACTGCCTTTGGACTAACACATTGACAGAAAGGTGATCCGGCAATATTTGGTTAGTTCAGTTGGTAGAGCGCTGAGACAACAATGAGGAAGTTGCAGGTTCAAACCCAGCTCCAGTCAATTTGAAAATTGTTCAACTTAAAACCGAGTCATTAATATTTTGTCAAGAAATAAAGTTGGGTTCCTGTATTAGTCATGTTCGCATTATTCTTAAAGACAATTTTTTGGAGACATGTACAAGTGTTGCCTTTCTGAGGTACACCTCCTAATTTAGTGATTTTCTTTCATTGGCAGGCAGTTTTGGTCTTGGGTGCAACCGCTGGCGTTGTGGAGGTTTTGTTTGTCCCATACTTGTTCAGAAAGTACTGGCAGGCAAGAACAATGATATTTCCGTGGGGAGCAGAAACACAAAATCAAGGTAACTCGTAGATCCAAGTGTGTGTTATGGCTAGCAGGGACTTTTCTCCAGCGTCTGCGATCATCCCGTGCCTGTATAATAACATTCACTGTAAATTAATCTCGATACCATATCCCTTTGGCACTTTCGAAATTGTTCGATAAGATTTTAAAAAGCAAAGGTTTCAGAGAATGTATGGAGGACCGAAGTGACTGGCAGACGCGGCGAATCGCTCGTCTGCGGACGACTTAGTATTGGTCCGTAAGAACCTACCGAAGAATGCACGTGTTCCTTATTGAAAAATAGCTTTGCTACTGATGCGTCGTAAAGGAAATATTTTATTAAATTTTAGTGAAAAGCACAAAGTTACTTGATAGATTGACATTCCCTCGGCCAAAAGTTACTGGATGGATTCTCATCGGGCTCAAAGAAAAATTGATCTGGAATAGATCTTAAATAGAAGAGGAATGGAAACCTACCTTTGAGTTCTGTACATGATTTTCGACAGTTCCAATTTGATAGCACATACAAATTGGTCTAAAAAATACACAAATACCAGCTTCTAGTAACATTTAGTATAAAAGTATTTGTTTTATGTTTTGAATGTCATGTATTTCTAGATGAGAACGTGAAACATCTATTCGTGATGTGTTTGCTGTTGTTGAATCTTCATCTGGAGGTTAGTATACAAATAACGAACAATTATGAGTGTAATGGTGAGAATAATTTCTTGAGGCGATTGAACGAATGTTCCATTCCACGAAACAAAGCCGAGTGCAAAATGGAACAATCCACCGAATGAACCTATTCTTTCTATTGCGCGAATGTGAAAAAAAAATCATGATTCGTTTTATGCACCACCGGAGTAAATCCTCGTCATCTGCGGCCGTGTGTTGGAACGAATAATTCAATGACACGTGATCAACGACCTATCAATCACATGACGGGGATTTATGCAGGTGTTGTTAGTATGGGTTAGCGTTGGAAACATATTGCCAAGATACAACTTAATCACGAAACTCACTTTTAATGCTATATAGATTGATCCGGTCCGTACAGTTTTCTCTGATCTATCATGTTTGGTATGGTCTGATCTGTAAAAAGTGTGATATGTTATGCCAAGCTTGATTTTTCTGTATACTTAATGTTTGGTTTTAATGTTTAATGTTTAATACATACTTAATGTGCAAGTTAACTGTGCTTACTATTCTAAATGGGCTCATGATTGCTCACTTTTTCGGTAGCTGACGTTCGTGGTATTTGTCCTGAAGATTGAAAAGACAGTATTGGCAACTGTAGAGATCGTGCAGCTAGTTTTAGGAGTTATATATTCCACGAGTATGTGTGCCTTTGGCTTCTTGTCCGTAAGTATTCTTCAATATTTAAATATTCATGAAAAATAACAACAAATGAAACAATCTTACTTGAATAAATAGAAATAAATTATTGAGGTATGAGGAGTGTCTCAGGGTTAATGAAAATGGTGTTGCTTTATTTTTCAGTTATACAACAAATGGAAGCTGCTGGTGTTTGTCATCCCGTTGGCAAGTTTGGCTGAGTTAGCCTACATCATAGACTACCTGATTGATGTGAGTATGACTTATATAATTTGTAACAAATCTCTCCTCTTTTATTACAACCTGCCAATGAAATTTGTTCAAGTGGTTTATGTTGTAGATTCTTAACGGCTGCAATTAGTTCGTAATTTTCTATTATTGTAAAAGTAAAGACGTGGAATACGTTGTTGTAAAATATTCCAACTAGTCGGGTAATTATAAATTTCCTTTCAACAGACTGGACTGAACTGGCAAGGTTTCTCCGATGAGGTCGTCCCACCGTTCATCATTGCTGTCAGCATCGCTAATCTTGCAGTGAGGAGCTTTGTATGCTGGTCTCTCATCTATATATACAAATACATTCGGACCGAAGTTGGTACGTCAAGGTATTGAAAAAAAAGGAATAATTAACTTGTCCTTTTTTCATCTCTGTACCGACAGATAGTTATCGGGGTCTTTTCAGCGTTCTCCTTTTTTCAAGGGTTCACTAACTCATTAACATTGTTTAACAACTCATCCCTCAAACTAAAAAAAACCTCACACTTTGTAAAGCCGATATATTTTTTGAAGGCGGGGGAACTAATTATTTCTAATCTCGTGAGTTCTCCCCAAGATAAAATGGATGTGCGAATAAGGTTTTTGAAAAAAAATGCTTTAACTACTGTGTTTTTGATGTGGCAGTCGTGATAACCTCTAGGATATCATTGTATTGCATATGTTTACTGTAGCCGTGATATACAGACAAATATTTGGTTCAAGTAAATGAGCGGGTTGTAGCACTTGTTCGAAGTTTGTGTTATTACTTGTTACATCTTGAAAATTGGTGAGTGCATATTGACATTCGTGGTTACTGTAACTTTTTTTTTGCAATAGATTTCCGTGACCGTTTTGTAATTGAGTTTCAAACGTTTGTCGAAATATTTCTTTTCAAGAGCAGAGTAATACGTCAATGTAGCATCCGGATTTGTCCTAGTTTTTGGGTGATTTCGTCTAAAATGGAGACTGGCGTTCTATTTAAGAATGAAAGAAAGAAGCTACTTCTGTTTTGCTAGTCATTTTCACCCTTCACCGACGTGTTTTTTGGTAAAACAGTGACGTGGGAGGCATTTTGAAAACAAAAAAACAAAATCACCAGCTTTATTTTCTGATGAGACTGGAACTTTCGATCTCTTGTTTACCAGTGGAAATGTCTGAGCTTGGACAGATCGGCCGAGAAGATGACGAGACACAGAATGTACGTAGATTTTTAACACTGTTCATAATGTGGAACATTGAAAATAAAACATCCATCGTGAAGGTAAATAATTGTTATATGCATGCATGAAGCCTAAATGTATTATTATATTAATTGAATCATAACTCGTGTATATAAAGGTTCATTTGATGATAAAAATTCATTTCACCGACAACATGAAATTATGACTTTTGGCAAATTAAAAGCTTATATTAATAAAACTAAATCAACTCCTGTGATATGTTTGCAATGTTTTAATCACAAAACTTTAGCTCCGGTTTTCGATACTGCATCATTTGCTTTTCCATTGCTCTGCATAATCAATTCACTCTGTTATGAAAAGCTTTCTTATTCGCAGAAGCCACAATATAAGCCTTCCATTTTGAAGAGACAATCCGTCGCTGACTTGTCTCCATTGGAATGGCTCTTTCTTGTCCTGTCTATCTTCGCTGTTGGATGTGCAGCGGCTCTTACAATGCTGATGTTTTCAGAAGAAAAACCAGATTCGCCAAATTGTGTATTGGCAATCGTTTTGGGTATCACAGCAGGTTAGTGAGACTTCAATTTCTATAAATTTAGACAAATGCAATTTTTTTAAAGTGTGTTTTATGCCATTTACTTGAAAGGTTTTTGGCTGCTTCACCAATTACATGAATTGCATTCACCATCAGAAGATATCTGAACCGTTCAATTTTGGTTTATTATTTCTAAAGGACATCTATTAAAAGATAAGCTTCAGATTTGGACATCTGCATAGAATGGGATTATTGAGCTGGGTGTCGGCATTTATCACAATTTGTAATCAAAAATTGTTCATGCTTTACAGATGCTAAATTTTAAGTGTGACCTTGTCTCATTTGCGTCATGTCAACTGACAGCGCAGATTATGCAATCGTTCCTGGCCCGTACAAAACCAGAAGCCACAATTCCAGCAACACTGTCATTTAAAGTTAATTATTAAAATGAATTATATATGTTCCACAATAGCCAACTCATACAATCCGCAGACGACCATAAGCAATGAATAATAATAATATTGAAGTTAATCTTTTAAAGTTCCGTATACTGGCATTGTTGCAAGCAAGTGGATTTTCCCAGATAAGTCTTTTCAAGTAATTTTGCAGATGGATTATTTACATAAACATGTAATTCATAAATTATATAAATTAAATCCGACTATATACCAATCTTGTTGTAAAATAATTTCGAACAAAAGCATCCACTGACGACAATCAATTTGGCTTTCTAAAAAAGATCAATTTCAAACACTGTGAAATATATTTCGTCTCTTGTTTGTAGTGTTCCTTCTGGTGTATCCTGTTCACGGTGTGTTTTGGAGGATGCCTTACAGCCTTCTACTACATTGTTTGTGTAACGTGGTTCTGGTTGCCTATTGCATAGTGTATTACCCACTGCCGGAGGATAAGGAATCCGTACTAAAAGGAGAACATTTGCCGAATGGAGATCAAAAGTCTAAGATCGTAAGTAAAATGTGTCCATATAGAGATAAGGTGTTTTCGATATCTTCTCATTCATATTTAATAGTCAGTTTTTTGTCAGTAGTCAGTTTCTATGTGGTTTATTAAAATAATTCTGTTTTTTAGTAATCCCCTTTTGCTGTTTCGCAGGTTTTGCAGCATTGCCAATGTTTACTATCAAAACAATGTTCACTATTTAAAAACGGGCCATTAGAATCTGCACCCGTCCACGCCCATGGAATCATACAGCACCCCTCTTCGTTCCACTGCACACATTAATTATCTTTCAGATATTAACAAACTTCACACATGGATTGTCATGTATAAGCATGTTAACAACCTGGGATGTGGTTAAACTTACTCAGGCACAAGTACCCCTTTACCGGCAAAGAGAGTACAGCTGGGGGTGACCGACCGATGCCATCTTGCCTGACTGCAATTAATTTGCCGCGAAGCGCGGCCACTAGCACTGCGTGTACATAGTACAAATCTCCTGGTGTACGTGCGTGACACACAAGGAACGGTGCGCGTCAACCAGCGAAATGTCCCGCCCATGGCAGCAGACTAGTAAATAAACTTCCATAGACTCCAATGGTAAATGCTCCCACTTCAAAAATTCGGGAAAAATACTCACAACTCTCCAAGGTGTTCGAGACACACATCAAATTAAAGCCTATTTCATCATCTTTTATTTTCTTTTCAATTTTCGGGGGGGGGGGTCAACGATGACTTTTAGGAGAAATTTCCATCTGAAGATGATCACCCCTGAAAATAGTCCTGAAGCCCATCGCCATTTTGAAAAACGATGCCTACACTCCATTGCAAAATAGAGCGCTTTTAGGGTCCAAATTACATCCAAATTACACAGAACTGCAAGCTCCCAGTCCGGTGCACGGCTTCCACCCATATTTTTTACAAACCCTCAAGTTCATGGCCCACAGCATGCTCAAAAACTGAAGATTTTGAGGGCATGCAAATCGTGATTTGGCCGGCGTAGGCAATTTCGGACCGATTTACTGGTCTGCACCCCCATGGGACGTCCTTGCTAGGTAAAAGGGCGCCCTTTTTCGTCAACACGTTCGGCGTGTGGAATGTTCGAACAGTGCAAGATAAATGTCAACAACCCGGAACGAAAAACAGCCATCGTCGCTCGCGTGCTCGCCCAAAAGGTGTCGATTTTGCCGCACTATGCGAGACAAGACTTTTGACAAGACGAACCGCAGCTCACTGAAACTGGTGCAGGCTACACATTCTTCTGGATCGGCAAACCTGCTGTCGCCGACCGACAAGCCGGAGTTGGTTTTGCTATCCAAACCCAGTTCATTCCGCAGCTTGAGTCCATCCCGAAGGGCTACACTGAAAGGCTAATGTCGATGAGATTGAAATTGCAGGGGGTGGGTAGATACGCCACCGTCATCAGCGCGGATGCCCAAACTATGTCCTATTCCTACATAGAGAGAGAAGCCTTTTCTTCGAACAACTATCCCAAGCTGTTTTATCGGCACCTGATCGTCCTCTTAGGCGATTTCAACGCCAGCTCGGGTCGCAACTACCACGCGTTGGGCTATTTTATTGGCAAACATGGTGTTGGAGACGAGAACAAAAATGGGTCCCTCTTGCTTGATCAGCTTCTGTGCGACGAACAAGCGTACCATCACAAACACCTTGTGCCAAGAACCAAATCGACGAAAAACATCAGGGATGCATCCAAGACTCAAGCATTGGCATCTTATCGACTACGTCATTGTGAGGCAGCGTGATCAACAAGACGTCCATCTGACGCAAGCTGTCCAACACTCTACCGCGTGGTCCGATCACTGATCACCTTGCAATAAATGTTGAGATGAATTGAATTGAAACGTGACCTTATACGTAATCCCAGGCTACATTGCATAGTACAGGTTTATGGCTTATGAAAAACCGCCTTTGGACAAACACATTGATAAAAAGGTGATCCGGCAATATTTGGTTAGTTCAGTTGGTAGAGCGCTGAGACGACAATGAGGAAGTTGCAGGTTCAAACCCAGCAACAGTCAATTTGAAAATTGTTCAACTTAAAAACGAGTCATTAATATTTTGTCAAGAAATAAAGTTGGGTTCCTGTATTAGTCATGTTCGCATTATTCTTAAAGACAATTTTTTAGAGACATGTACAAGTGTTGCCTTTCTGAGGTACACCTCATAATTTAGTGAGTTTCTTTCATTTGCAGGCAGTTTTGGTCTTGGGTGCAACCGCTGGCGTTGTGGAGGTTTTGTTTGTCCCATACTTGTTCAGAAAGTACTGGCAGGCAAGAACAATGATATTTCCGTGGGGAGCAGAAACACAAAATCAAGGTAACTCGTAGATCCAAGTGTGTGTTATGGCTAGCAGGGACTTTTCTCCAGCGTCTGCGATCATCCCGTGCCTGTATAATAACATTCACTGTAAATTAATCTCGATACCATATCCCTTTGGCACTTTCGAAATTGTTCGATAAGATTTTAAAAAGCAAAGGTTTCAGAGAATGTATGGAGGACCGAAGTGACTGGCAGACGCGGCGATTGCTCGTCTGCGGACGACTTAGTATTGGTCCGTAAGAACCTACCGAAGAATGCACGTGTTCCTTATTGAAAAATAGCTTTGCTACTGATGCGTCGTAAAGGAAATATTTTATTAAATTTTAGTGAAAACCACAAAGTTACTTGATAGATTGACATTCCCTCGGCCAAAAGTTACTGGATGGATTCTCATCGGGCTCAAAGAAAAATTGATCTGGAATAGATCTTAAATAGAAGAGGAATGGAAACCTACCATTGAGTTCTGTACATGATTTTCGACAGTTTCAATTTGATAGCACATAAAAATTGGTCTAAAATATACACAAATACCAGCTTCTAGTAATATTTAGTATAAAAGTATTTGTTTTATGTTTTGAATGTCATGTATTTCTAGATGAGAACGTGAAACATCTATTCGTGATGTGTTTGCTGTTGTTGAATCTTCATCTGGAGGTTAGTATACAAATAACGAACAATTATGAGTGTAATGGTGAGAATAATTTCTTGAGGCGATTGAACGAATGTTCCATTCCACGAAACAAAGCCGAGTGCAAACTGGAACAATCCACCGAATGAACCTATTTTTTCTATTGCGCGAATGTGAAAAAACAATCATGATTCGTTTTATGCACCACCGGAGTAAATCCTCGTCATCTGCGGCCGTGTGTTGGAACGAATAATTCAATGACACGTGATCAACGACCTATCAATCACATGACGGGGATTTATGCAGGTGTGTTAGTATGGGTTAGCGTTTGAAACATATTGCCAAGATACAACTTAATCACGAAACTCACTTTTAATGCTTAACTTTATTTTAATGCTATATAGATTGATCCGGTCCGTACAGTTTTCTCTGATCTATCATGTTTGGTATGGTCTGATCTGTGAAAAGTGTGATATGTTATGCCGAGCTTGATTTTTCTGTATACTTAATGTTTGGTTTTAATGTTTAATGTTTAATACATACTTAATGTGTAAGTTAACTGTGCTTACTATTATAAATGGGCTCATGATTGCTCACTTTTTCGGTAGCTGACGTTCGTGGTATTTGTCCTGAAGATTGAAAAGACAGTATTGGCAACTGTAGAGATCGTGCAGCTAGTTTTAGGAGTTATATATTCCACGAGTATGTGTGCCTTTGGCTTTTTGTCCGTAAGTATTTTTCAATATTTAAATATTCATGAAAAATAACAACAAATGAAACAATCTTACTTGAATAAATATAAATAAATTATTGAGGTATGAGGAGTGTCTCAGGGTTAATGAAAATGGTGTTGTTTTATTTTTCAGTTATACAACAAATGGAAGCTGCTGGTGTTTGTCATCCCGTTGGCAAGTTTGGCTGAGTTTGCCTACATCATAGACTACCTGATTGATGTGAGTATGACTTATATAATTTGTAACAAATCTCTCCACTTTTATTACAACCTGTCAATGAAATTTGTTCAAGTGGTTTATGTTGTAGATTCTTAACAGCTGCAATTAGTTCGTAATTTTCTATTGTGGTAAAAGTAAAGACGTGGAAAACGTTCTTGTAAAATATTTTAACTAGTCTGGTCGGGAGTAATTGATTTTATTAACACACAAAACAACCGAGTAATTATGAATTTCCTTTCAACAGACTGGACAGAACTGGCAAGGTTTCCCCGATGAGGTCGTCTCAGCGTTCATCATTGCTGTCAGCATCGCTAATCTCGCAGTGAGGAGTTGTGTATGCTGGTCTCTGATCTATATATACGAACACATTCGGACTGAAATTGATATGTCAAGCTCTTGGAAAAATAAATAATTAACCTAACCTTTTTTTCATCTCTGTACCGACGGATAGTTATTGAGGCATTTTCAATGTTCATATCCATTGTTTTAACAAGTCATCTCTCAAACTAAAACTTTATTTTTTTGGAGGAGGGGGAGACTAACTATTTGTAATCTCGTGAGTTCTCCCAAGATACAATTAAGGTGCTAATAAGACTTTTTGAAAAGAAAACCGTGCTGGTCTGTACAAACGTAGCCATTGCAAATAAAGCTATTGCAAATAGGTAAAATAACAAGCAGTTGCAATCATTTTAAAAATTGCCAACATTACTTGTTATTCTATCTATATTTGTTTTTCAAAGGACAAATCTGCGATGGCCCTAGAGCCAAATATCTTTCGTAGGACATACTCTGAATGTGTGCCAAATGCCGTTTTTTATTTTATTTATTTAATAAATTAAAAGTATACCAGTTATACATTTAAAACACTTATATACTACAGGGGGTAGTGAAATATTTAGTGACGAGGGAACAATTAATTTAAAATCAATGTTTGTACCGAATGGGTAGAAGATGTGCAGATAGTAGATATCGCAGTAACATTTTCGAACAACAGAAAAAAAACCAAGAATTCTTGTAACATCAGCACAAAATATTTGAGCTAGAGATGAATTTAGGGTGAATTGGGCAGTTTAAAATGGTGGTACATGTACGGATATGAGGAAATGAATGAGATATGGTATTGGTTAAATCATGTAGTAAACGTGAAATATTTTACATAAAGTAAACAACCGTAAAAGCTTGCAGAGGACACGTTCAATGACAAACAAATTCTTAATTTTAAACCACTGAAAATTGCCAATTTGCTGCATATTTGACAACTAATTTTAAGCAGGGCAGCAAAGATGGCTTTAAATGTTTTACATACAAAGGTCTGTAAATAATTGTCACATTTTTGATCCAGAGTAACGCGGGAAATCCGCACCTGGAGTCGTTCAATTTCGTTTCTTTGCTTTATACTGATTAATTGTATTGCTATCAAGTTACGCAAAAAAAAAATAGTTTTAGCATATACAGAGTTTATTTTATTCTATACTTTTTATTGTTTAATTAAATTAAACTGGGTGGCCGATTTAGTGGAATCCACAGTTCTCCAAAGGAACCAAGCATACTGGTCTAAGCATGCATTCACGACAATAAACATAACAAACAGTCAACGTTAAACAATACATATTCACATAAAATCACCTTTAGTTAAACAAAAATATCAAGCATGAGAAAATAGGACCTTACCAAAACTAATGGCCTACTGGATGCTCTGCAGACAATATTACAGATACCCAAAGTACAACTCACAGTGACTAAGTTCTATGACGGCTGGTAGTTTATACCCCCAAAAAACCAGTTTAATTATGTTCTCTCGATGTTTTACCGGATAACAGTGTAGCACTAAGTTTGTGACTTTGCATCCTGATGAACATAAATCAACAGGGTACCAAAATTCATTAAGAGAGAAAAAAAAACCATTACGTATATGAAGCTTATTTTGAATTTTTCTTTCGTTTCATATTAGGCCTATTCACTCATCATTGTTTGTCAGTTTTATATAACAGTTATAAATACACGATGTGCCTTGCTATTTACTCATAATCATTAGTATGTAGTTTGTTTACGAGTTGTTTTTTCGCATTCTATCTTTACTGTGTAACATACCGAAGTACGGTAGATTCAATAACGTATTCGGTGTTTAAAATACAATTTTACACAGTGTTTTGTTTTTATTACTTCATTGGTCATCCGTTGTCGGTCATACTTTATCGGTCTTGTATCATAAAGGTTAATGAATTATTGGCCTCGTTTTGAAAACTGGCCACGTTTTGCGACCTTTCAGTTCACTGCTACTTGATCATTTGTTGAACACACATACATTTGTCATATAGTTGGTTTCATGTCATTTTTCTGTTTTCGATTTGACTGCTATTTTGCGTACAAATCCTCCAGTAGAAATTGCGTTTACTGCAAGATGAAGCTCTTACGTTATCATGATTCCACGATGATGTGAAGACCCCAAATGATTTAGGCGTATTATTAAACCAAAAATAAAAGAGAAACGATGATTTATTGTGTAAGATATGAAGCAAATCACAGAAAGAGTATCCAGTTGTTTTACTGTTGCCTTTACAGCCGATTTTATGTCACAAATGACCGTTTTTCTCTTTCCCGATGCCACTCGTCTAATGCTTTTTCGTGTTCGTTACCTAATCATCTGTGAAGCCATTGGCAATTGTCATACTTGTCATACGTATCTGTCACGTGTCTGTCCTGACGTGTCCCTCTTTCCGGCCCTCCTGTTCCTTTTTCTTACCTACATATTCAGCATGCTCTCACGTTGTGCTGCGCCCCATTTTGTGGCTGGTTGTCTATTCCCACTTGTCTGCATGAGACTTTCTTTGCCAAATATCCTTTAGATGTGTTTCTCTAACAAATTTGGAAGATTCTTCATTATTAGTGTATAACGTATTTCTTTGAATACATTTTGTGATTTCAAGTTTATAATGTAACAAGCATGTGTATATAGATCATTGCTATAAATCTGCAAATATTGTAACTCATATAATTATTACAAGCGGAATAAATTGGAATCTGGTAAACTCACAGGGTTATCCAAATAAGATTCAAATTGTATCAGTAAACTTGTGTGGTCTTTGTGTTGACAGTAACTCGGACCTACAACGAATAACGTGAATGTTTAGTATTTGGCAAATTAGTCCGCCAGACATAACTGAATAAGCCACCTACAGCCTTCGTCGTGTTTGAAAATGTGTATATATAAATTTGATATATAAAAACGATAGCTTGTAACCGGTTATGGCCCGGCGGGGAGACATGGCTATATCGGTTACCTGTTTCTAGTAGCCACACACTAAAAATCCGTGATATCCGTGCGAGCATGTTTAGTTTGATTGTAATCAAGGCCTACTAAAGGTCGTTCTTTTGAAGGTCAGTGGTCAAAGTAGTTTCAAGCATAAATGACAAAAACAATGAGGAAGAGTCTGATCCTGTATCGCAGCCATCCATATCGCACCCATCTGACATTATTATTACGTATTTTATAGTTTTTTCGCATTTCTGCTTAATCTTTAAAAAGATTACCAAAGAATATGGAAAAATGAAGCAAAATCTGCCCTGCACCGAGCAGACCAAAATATTTATCGTGCATCGAACGAGTCCATATTTCTTGATTATTATGTATCGGGAACTGTATGAAACAGTCAAGATAAACCGTCATTTTTTTGACATAACATACGATAACGTACACTTTAAGTATATACAAAGTCAACGAGTTCGATGGGTGATGCAAATGAGGAACCTTTGAACATGTGCTTCCTAGCAACATCATAAATTGCATTGTACATGGGTGCACAGCACCGTAAATAAGAGTGTTATCAGAACAAAAATCAGTGGAAATATACACTTATGGGTCATGTCGGCCTTACCATGTATGATACTGTATTTGTATAGTGTATGTCAATGTTTGTGTATTATACAACAATTTTTCCCGTAATCACCTGCGATCCTAAATTAAAACAATTGTCGATTTGGTTTTGCATACGTACGGTTGTCAGTGAATTCAAATTGTAGAAGATGGTAGTTTTACTATTGATGTTATTGTTGCTACGGTATTGTTGCTATGGTAATGAAAATACGTCCATTTTAAGCTGACTTTGTCCTAGTCCTTACAAGTTTGTAATGCAAAGTAAGTGAGCATTCGGACATTTAAATAAAAATACCGGAGTTATCGATACATATTTGGAGAGTATAGACATTAGCCTTAACAACGAAAAAAATATATTTGCAATCAGGTAAATATATGTTTAGTTATTGACAATTGGAAACAAGTTCCGCCTTACTTTTGTCCACGGCGACTGACATCTGACTGCCGCAATAAAAACTAGAGTCGAAACTTGCATCCGTGAAAGATGCTACCAAGTAGACGCCAAAAACAACAAAAATCCTTTTCCAAGTCTTTTTCCAAATGGAGTAATGACCGTTGTTGCAATGCCCATCTGTTTCGAATGCCCCGATAATGTGACGTCACATGAAGTGTGATGAAGTCAAGCTGAAGTCACTTGCACTTTTATCTATAACACATCCCGGTATAGGTTCATATCAAGTTACAACCAAATCGACCCTAGCTCTTCAAATACAGTACTTAGAAAAATGCCCCTTTAATGTGACGTCACATGACATGTGATGCATCATCATGACGTCACTTCATGTATATCTAAAACAAGTTCCTGTATATGTACCTACATATTTTTGAGCCAATCTGATGACGTCATGATGTAGAAAATCATCTGGGACCATCGGCAGGTGGTGGTCTATGATTAATATGACGTCACTTGACATGTGTTTATGTTGCAACCAAATCGACCCTATAGCCTTAGGGTGATTCTGAGCTCCTTATCTGAATAGCTCTTTAGATAACGTGCGCAGAAAGGTGCCCATTGAATGTGACGTTAAATGACAAGTGATTTAATGTGACGTCACCTGACAAATGATGCTGTGATAATAACATTCCTTGAATTTCCATCTACAACACGTCCCGGTATGGGACATATAAAGTTACAACTCAATCGGACCTATGGTTTTTGAGATAAAGGCCTTAGAAAAGTGTCATTTTAGCGTAACGTCACTTGACATGTGATGACATCATGATGACATCAATTCAATTTTCACCAGTGTAACACAACCTTGTTTATGTGCTTACCAAGTTTAATCCTAATCAGACTTGTACTTCCGAAGTTATAGGGATTTGAAAAATGCACATTGAATATGACGTCATGTGACACATGTGAAGGCATTGTTACGAAACTCATCAGGGACCATCTTCGGCTGCTGGTTATCTGCCATGTTTAAAGTCAATCAGAAATATGAAAGTACCGAATTGTATGGTTTGAAGAAAAATAGCACATTTAATGCGACGTAACTCGACACCCGATGACTTCATTGTGACAAAATTCTTCTAGGACCATCTTAGGTGTGGTTGAAGTATGCACCAAGTTCATCGGATTTACGAAAGTGCCAAAGTGCACTGGCGGAAGAAATACGTGTACAAACCCTGTGGGTAATGACTGGAAAAGGAATGAAATGAAGAAGCAAGACTGGTGTTTGTGGACAAACACGAGCTGTTTCGGCTGATTGAAATGAGTCTGTGAAATAGCATCACGTTCATAACCCAAATATAAAAGTAACTCCCTATGTTGTGAATCACGGGCAATGTTTTTAGTAATTAATTAAGGAAACAAGTTTCTAAATTAATACATTTATATTGTGATTGTTGTAGAACGTATGCAATTATAGACGGGAAACCTAAATTATGACAAGTTTAATACGTAAAGTATTAATAAGCAGGGTCAAGGACAATGGGTCGTATGTATAAAAACTAGCATTTGCTTTTACTACCCGTTTGTAAGCATTTACTTGCATTTGTATGAATAAAAATGAAGCAAATGCTTTTACTGGAAAGCATTTGCTGAAAGCTAAAAGTATTTACTTTTTACTTGCTAGCTTTCGCTAGACTAGAAGTGTTTACTTCATTTCGTATGAATAAAAAGGAGTAAATGCTTCAGATTTCAAGCATTTACTTGTCATTTTTCAAGGCTGGGTTCGGGCAACCTTGAAAATATAAAGCAAATACTTCTGCGCAAAAACTGCTGCATTTATTAATATTAATCGCCCTAAAATTGACACAAAACGTTAATAAACTACATATAATACCATACACTATATTTTGACTAACACTATGCGCAATTTAAATACTTTTTATGCATTTTATTACTAGAATTAGAAACGATAATTTCGCATTTAGTTGTTCACGATATGAGAAGTGTTAGCGTAAAATTCAGTGCGGCACAGAATGATTAATGATACATTTTATCCAACGGCACCCTGGGGACTGAACAAAATGAAATCATGTGTTTAGTTTATTATGTCACCAATCTTTGCAAACTATTTTTTTTTTTTTATATTTCAATAAACAAAACTCTTTGTGTATCGAATGTTAGTATGATTTTACCCACTTTAACACGTCTGTGATTTTTATGCAATTGTGACGTCTACACAGGACACTGTGGACCTTTACAGTTTTCATGAATGATGAAAGTATACTTTTTGTATTCTGCAACAGTCGAAAAGTGTCATCATTTTTGCTGGATTTGAGGATCAAAATGTATGTACTACTACATGTACTGTATGCATCACCTTGATTTGGACTATTACACCACCTGTAAACCTGTGTGTGTGCGGCAGTTCGTACACACAAAAGAAACCCTATTGTGGGCAATCATTCGTCCATGAAAACAATCCAACAGTAAGAAGCATTTGCTACCTGTTGTATAGTAAATGCTGAACAGTAAAGGAAATCTTTTATTCATACGAACTCAAGCATTTGCTTTTCCTTAATGCTTGTACTCTAAAGTAAATGCTTTTACTTTTTGCTTAAACTTCCCAGCAGTTACTAGTTTTTATACATACGACCCATTATGAGTTTTGGAATGAGCTGTTGAAATTTGATTTCATAATGTACCCTTTTACAAATTACTTTTTCATTGGTTTAAAAGAAAACAATGTTTCATTGGTTATTATAAATAGACATATTAAACGTGCATGTTGTTTTCTAATAAGTTTTTGAAAAGATGAAAGAAGTATGGCACTAACATCTCTTTGTTTTGATTAATTGTAAAAGAAAATGTTAACTGACGTCATTTTAAAGGCAGAGGATGTTAAAATCGTAATGACACATTATAAAGAAAAAAACCCATAAAAAAAAATTAACAACTCTATAAACAACTGAGATGGTAAAGTAGAGACCTAGCTAGCTAGAAGACAAACAATAGATAGTAGTGGGTAATTTTGAGGCGGACCGCGATAGAATGAAAGTAATCATGGGTCAAGACCGGACCGACCCTAGCCTGGACGTTCTCTGAAGACCTAGAATATGTGAAAAGTCCCCTCTTTTTTTGAAATGCGTATAGATGTTTTCTATCATGTATAGATAATAAGTGGATTTATTTTCAAATAGATGTAGACAGTAATGTTGAAACTTCCTTAAAGTCAGGAATTTATCTGCACTATTTTGTCACAATGCATGTATTTTGACAAATTTCATTCTACTTGGGGAAACATGGGTTTACTGCTACTCATGGTTTCAACCGGCTTATTTTGCAATTTACACTGCCATGAGGGCCAGTGTGTAAATTCTAACAGCTTAATAATGTAAGGTGTATAAAATGTTCTATTACAACACAAAAAATCCCATTGTTTAACCATTTAAATACCTGCAACATTGACTTTTCTCCAAAAGCTGGGATCCTGAGAAGGATTCTGAGAAGGATACTGGCACTAATTTATGCATAATTTTGACAAATCACAACAGGGAGTTTTTAACCAATCATGTTAGACCATTACCAAGATTGGCCCGATCAGGACACAGCTGTAGAACACAGCGCTCAAGAGTAGGAGGGAACATGCAAATGTGTGTGTGTCTCATTCTGTCACAGCTTTTTGTGCAAGCTGGATAAATTTACCCACCACCCCAGCTCCTGCCTACTCTTGTATGTTATTAAAATGGTGTCTTTAACAGGATTCGAAGACAGCCCATGCCTAATACATGTACATGTACACACATGATTTTACATGTAGCATTAGTTTTATGGGTATGTTATTGATATTGTTGCTGATACTGTTACTGATATTGATGTTTTTAGTAATACAATGTGATTTGAACCTTGTACGGGGCAGCCACTCGCCCTTACGTACCCCAGGGGTCGGATGTGCTGTATTTCCATAGCGCAGCCATGGCTGCCCCCCACATATGTGGACTGGGTCATATGCGTGCCCATTCATTAATGGTTGGCCTGGGAGCCAAATTGATAATTGACGTACATGTACGGGACCCTGGAAGTACATTATGTGTTTGACATGTTTCTTTTGGGCCTGTTAGCCCCATGACTTGATGCCAGCTTGCCCATATCAAATCGGTATCTGGCGAATGAACAAAGTTTGAAATAAATAACTTAAAGCTGTGGCGAAGATGCACACAAAATTATGTCTTGAGTTTCATTCTTATTGAGTCCGAGTATAATTACATTTTTAGGTATTTTTTTGATTTTTTTCACTTTTATAAAGTGCCCGTAAAATAGATTTTTTTTTTTTTTTTCTGTACTGTTATTTTTAATCAGCCATAGGGCTGCGAGAGTGGCTTTAATAAACCAAAATTTTAAAGAAACATGCCAATGTTCTTTTGAATAACACACACTTATCTTCTTCTTAAGTCATACTTTTAATCTATTCCATCTGACATTCATTCGGTGGTTGAATGTTCGTTTCGCTGGCTTTCTTTCAAATTTAACATGAACCGCAACCTACAAATGTATACTTTAATCGCCATAGTCTTAATACCAGTCATCAATGAATTTCTTCTGAATTAAAAAAAAAAAGAACCTTTAAGGATAAAGCGCTATTAAATACGGGCGATTCCCAATAGTGCGCCTCCAAGAGTTTGCAACGCGTTGGCCAATCACAATGCACGAAATCAGTCGACCTTTTCCAAACGCGCATTGGGTCGACAGATTTTGCGCATTGTGATTGGCCAACGCGTTGCAAACTCTTGGAGGCGCACTATTGGGAATCGCCCGTATTGAACACCGGGCTTATCTGTACAGAACCACAGGTTTTTTTTTTCTACTAAAAGGGATCCACGATATATTACATTTAAACCGCAGTTTTGTTCCGTTTCTCTAACAGCAAGGCACTTCACGGTGAGTAAATTCAACAATTTTAACCATGATTCCATAAGATATTGCTAACTTGCATATCTAACAGAAATGGATGATATGCATTATTTTATATTATGTACCAATTAATTTTAGGTGCTCTGTGAACCGCCGCGGTCTTACAAAATATTTACACTTGTGTGCTTAATTGGTGATCATGCTTGAACATTGGACTCTAAAATATGCACGGTTGGAGAGTCAGACTAAGCAAACACTATTATTATGGGCGTGTTGCAGAGCAGCCATTTTTAAGAGGATCATGTTTTAGTATTGAAAATCGCTGATGAAAATACAGTTTATTCATATAGATATCTGAGTTTTGTCGTTATCATGTATGTGTTAATAGCAACTGCTATCTTTGCGAGCAGCCTGTCTGCTGCTTATGACATATGTCCTCGAGGCACTGGTAAGTTATATCGCTCATTCCATGAAGAGTCCGGCATGTCAATAAGTTTGTTTGATAAACCTTTCCTTTAACATTCGGATTACATTAAACTGTTAAATTAGCATGGGTAAAGATGCTATTGTATTCGTGGCTTTCTTGAAGCATTTTTGTATAGGACTGAGCACGTGACTTATTTTAAGCGATGCAGTTGATAAAAATCAAGGCGGTATCTCAAACTGAGGTTATACAGGAACCAAAATAAGAGATTTCAACCCTGTGCTTTTAAATACATTGATATATGACAGGAAAATGCATTAAGTAGAGCAAGATAATCCTATATAATAAAAACGGGCTTACCATTTTCATTAAAGTGAAGTTGGAAACCCAAACTGCTTTGAAACCCAAAGTCCACGAAATTGCAGTAAGGTTAAACAAAGCTTTGTATGATTATTCTAGATTTCTAGTCTCTTCTTGAAAAGAGCGAGAGCGACATTTTATTTAGGGATAATTAAGTACTTCACTTTTCTTAATATATGCATGTCTTAAACGATTCATATAAAGAAAGAAATCAAACCTTTCAAATAAAAAAAAATACTGATACTATATTCCTGCCACTTAATTTTTGCTTTAATTTCAGAAGAGATCATTCGTGATGTATTTGGCCTGTCTACAAGTAAAGCAAGTGTACAGAGCGGCCTTTGGCACAGGGTTCCCTGCACATCGCTTCGCGAAGATGACATCACGAAGGGAGTTATTTGGTACAAAGGAAATTCACTGGATGATCCTTCAAAACAACAACTTATTAGTCACTCCGATGGTGTAGACCATTCCTCGAGCGACAGATATGCAACTTCATCAGGTTCAAGCCTCGTGGTTAAAGGTGTCAGCGAATCGGATGAAGGGAGGTACCTTTGTTTGGTCCTAACTCAGGATGCATTCATCACGGGAGAAATCGTCCTGGAAGTTCTTGGTAAGTTCAAAAAGATATCATTGTGCCAATGTTGTGACTGGTAACATCTTAGACATGGAACTTGTTAATGATCCATTAGGGTCCGCTCATGAGGCGTCTGACTTATGAGGCGTTAAACTTATGAGCCATAACATTTATTTATTCCGACTTATGATACGGCCCCGTTCCATTGTGTATACAAAGCTGTATCGCCAGTGATTTCCTCAGCAGTTAGGATCTTTTGTCAATAACAATCATTCTTCATCTACCACAGACAAAGCTAAAATCTGTTACGGTCACGCAGTGGCATAGCCAGGATTTTCGGGGGGGGGGGGGGGCTGGAACATTTCATGGGGGGGGGGGCGTCAATTAGATCAATGATAATTTTTCTAGAAACTCAAAATCTCAGTGGGGGGCGACTGGGGCGGCGACAAGGTTTCTTGGGGGTGGGGGGCTGTCGCCCCCCCCCCCCACGCCCCCCCCCCCCCCCCCCCCGTGGCTTCGCCACTGCGGTCAAGCAGATTTTGATTGTATAATCACAATGTCTCACATGAACCTTTGGATCGATCATTGTTTACCAGTATTACGAATGGGTCCGATGTTGACTATGCATTGAAAACAAATGTAGCAAATCGTTTTCCATGTCTTGACAGTACCAGACCATTCCCTCCAAACATGTTGGAGGCAATACTCAGAAACCTTTGATTACTCCCGATGTTGTCAATTTGTCAAAGAAAAAGTCATTCCTTGCGTAGACAAGCTACGACATCGGGAAACATATTCACTTGACGAATTAAAGAAAGTCAGTTATTGTGTCCATTATACTGTTAGGAACAATTACGTTAAATATGTATCCTCCCATAATGTGCGGTATTTTACATTTATGTGCAATTAATATGTGCGATGTTTGACGATATATATGTGCGATCTTTTCAATATTATGTTCAATGTTTGACATTAAATGTGCGATGTTTTTGGATACAATATGTGTGTGATGTTTTACAATATATTTGCGATATTCTCAAATTTGTGAGGCGATGTTTTATAAATATAGTTTGGTATTTCGAGCAATGTATTTGATGATTCACGGTATATTTGTGTTCGATCTTTTGCAATATGCATTTGATGTTTTACTTTACATTTGATGTTTCGTTAAGAGTCACAGTTTGGTTACTAGACCGCGAAAATCTGACTATTTTGCCTAAAGTCAGTATATGAGAAGTCAAGGGATCGCGTAAGTGATTAGAGCCAGACCTAAACGGTAAAAAACGGGATTGTGGGTAATTCTTTGAGCATGCGCAATGCATTCATCATTGTTTGGGCAGTACCCCCAGCTGTGCTTGTACTACCACAGTGTTATGTGCATCATCCATGCTACTACGTCCATGTATGCATTGAGGAGTGCATGACACATTGAAGCTCCAAGGCCGAGTGTCAACCTGTCCCGTTAATGATCCAGTTACATGATAATTTATTTTTACATAAGCTAATAGGCGACAGAGTTACGTAATTCAGTGGCTTATGTGGCACACGATGGAAGTTGTGTGACATTTTGGCCGAAGATATTTTCTTTCAAGTTAAAACTTGACAATCTTAATATTCAGTGCTAGTAGTATAGTACAAAATGTCGAATATCCGATCGAGTGTTGTAAATTCGAGCCGGGAGCGGCGCCGAGAGGGAGTAAGATCATACGGCCGATACCGACTACAACACACAAAGTTAATATGTCTGAAAAAAATCACCATTATGATTGCTTACATCACAGAGCAAGGGACTCAGTGTTTATCGGCAAAATGGGTGCGTTTTGGGCGAGCACTGTGTTCGGGTACAAACTCCGGTCCGTTTGCTATTTTTGCAATATTTTCCCGTCCAAAACATGGGCGTCGCGAGGGGGGCGGGGCGCTTGCCCCCCCCCGGAAAATCAAAAAAAAAAAAAAGGCTCGGAGTCACAGTGGTGTAAACTTAATGAGTTGGGGGGGACAAATGTCCCTGCCCCCCCCCCTCTAAAACTGAGAAATCGAGAATATGTTGAGAAATACAGGATTTTTTGGGGGAAAATATGTTATGCCCCCGTCTAGTAAAAGTCCTGGCAACGCCCATGGTCCAAAACAATAGCTGACTCCGTTATCGGCCGCGGCTGCCTCATTGGGCCTCGGCGGTGTGCGGGGCGCAACGAACGGCACGTGCACTCTCAACAGCGGACAGCGCCTGCAAGCACCGGTCGGACACTCTCCGGTCCCTCGGCTTAAGAACGTGGCCCTTCCGAACCCGATTGCACGGTGGATTTGAAGGAATTGCAAAAAGCCGGATCTCCGGTTTTAAATTAGATTAATTGGACTGGGCTTTCCAGTGTGTCGATTTTCTCGGGGCAAGAAACCCCGAAATTTGGTTTTACCGTTTAGGTCTGGCTCTAATCTAATCCCCTGACGTCTCATACACTTACTTTAGGCAAAATAGTCAGACTTTTGCGGTCTAGTAACCAGACTGCGACTCTTAACGAAACATCGAATGTAATGTGAAAACATCAAATGCATATTGCAAAAAGATCGAATACATATACGATGAATTATCAAATACAGAAATGAATAAACATCAAATATTTGCTCAAAATATCAAACATATATTTGTAAAACATCGCTCACATATTTCAGAATATCGCAAATATATTGTAAAACATCACACATAATTATATTGAAACATTGCACATTTAATGTAAAACATCGCGTATATTTAATTGAAAAATCGCACATATATTGTAAAACATCGCACATATACATTGAAACTCGCACATAAACTATAACATCGCACATATATATTGAACATCACACACAATATTGTAAAACATCGCACACATATATTGAACGTCGCACACATATACTGAAATCTTTTTATTTTAATATGATGTGTTCAGGGGATTCTTTACCGGCCAGAATCAAGTACACATTGTCCACTGCCAGATTGCAGCGAGAAGGCAGACAGACGCTACCGTGTCGGTGCGCGTCATTGACACCAAACGCAACATCCGTAGTGTATTGGTCAATGGGAGAAGGCATAACTCAAGATTCAGAGATCATTGGCGCACGTTTCGCTGATGGTGCTACACTACAGTTCCAAAATGGCGTTGATTACATCATTGACAGCGACGGGACACTCACAGTTAATTCTGTCAGAGCTTTAAACGATGCAGCGAGGTTTTGGTGTCATGTATTGCAGTCAGACGGATCACAGACCAATTGCTACATAGATGTCCTCGTATTAGGTATCATGGTTTATTATGGAGAGTTTCAGATACGAATATCATAATCAGACAACTGTTAAATTTGCGTTGTTTCTAGCATCGCCAATTAATATGAACATCGTGTTTGAACTTAAACAAGAGCGTCTTAGTTAAGATGCCTGCGCATTTACAATCAAAATTTAATATAAATGATCTCATTTGTGTTCACGTAATCCAGGTGAGACTCCATTACTTGGTCCTCTCAGGGCATCAGAAGCATCATTCTACCTGCTGAAGGGAACGAGGCAAATGATTCCTTGTACAACTTGGAAACCTGGCAATGCAACATGTTTGGTGCAATGGTTTAAAGTTGATATCTCTAGCCACCATCTCCTCATCAATTACACAGTGTCCACCAGTACTGTTCATGCTGATCCATCGTTTGACCTTGCTCTTGACTTCGGTCTGGTAATCAAGTCCGTTGATGAGGATGACGCTGGGAACTACAGCTGCTTTGCAAACCCTGAAGCCAATGAAGGGCTTGTCGAAGTCCGTGTCATTGGTAAGTGTTCATTCTTTTCTTCCTGTGATGGGTCATTTTTGTTACCCACGCTTTTTTGACTTTGTAGCATAACATTGTTTATGTCTACGACAATTCTGTTTGTACATTTTACTTTTGCTTCTTCGTGTAAGTGTCATTGTATACGAGTTTGGTCACTGTTAGCGAACTATTTGTTTTTAAAACACTGGGCTCAGATTTGTTGTTTTTGTTGTATTACACAGGAGATATGTTTCCATTGGATGGAGGAAGCGCAACTAAAGGAGACGTCATAACATTTGCATCTGACAGCAAGTTTACATTGCACTGTCCAGCCATTGAGGGTGTACCTATAGGTAGCAGAACCACGTTGATTTGGTCATTTGGTGCTGTTGATGCACAACTGACCACTGTGGTTGGCAAAATAGATCTACCAGCTGGCTCCAAAAGGATGTCTGACATTGACGGCAACACCTGCTTCGGCTTAACAATTGAAGGTTCTCTCCTTCTAACGAACTGCTCTCAAAATAATGCAGTTAGATTCTGGTGCCATGTTTTTCTCCACGGCGAAGCGTTACGAAGGTCCTACGTGGATGTGATCGTGAAAGGTAATATGCCCTGAGTAATTTGTGGTCCTAACAACTTTTTAAATGCAAAAAACACCCCTTTAACCTGGTCCATGGTGTGATTATTGCGGTTAGACTAAGTATTAAAATGAGGAAGTTATCAAATAATCGCCCTCAGATATTCGTCAAGATGTATAAATGCGATGTTTCCTACAATGGCTGAAGGTACAATTTTATGAGCTGAATTCATTTCTCGTTTTCCTTGACAGATTCCATCTTCAAGCCTTCTAACATTGGCCTCATAGCTGCACTTGTCTCTATTTCTGCCCTTGTTCTCGTTGGTATCACTGCGTGTTTGTTGTGGAAGCTACGCACGATCGGGAACAAGTTGTCTATCACACAATTCCTAAAACAGGTAAGTGGCGTTAAAACTTGCGTCTCATTTTTTTATGGGAGTATGTTTAAGTAGGCAGTATTTTTGTTTGACTGTATCCATGGATTGCGGAGTACTGGATAATATCAATATTTGTATTTTGCTTAGTTTAAAAACAAACAGTACTAGTAATGCAAGTCTAATACAAATACACGGTGTACGGATTTAACGAAAGTATAAATTACACAGTTCAAAAGATTGCTTATTAACGCCGTCAGAGTCTATCATTAAATATCAAACTGGTATTCTTTTTGTTTTAACAGAACCTGCCCAAAAATTTAGCGTGTCTGTGCTTGCTGCGATGATCCGGGAGTTTGTGTCCGAGAAAATGAGCAGACTGCCCATCACGCCTTGGGTGACAGGTGATGAAAGCTACGCAGCGCTGGATGATGTATACACACCACTGGAAATGTACCTCAATGTATCTATTGCAGGTTGTAAAGCTAGATATAGAATAGAGTCAGAGTCTGAAATCTTTGATGACGGTATCTCTGAATTTTCAAATTGTCATGTACTCCTTGAAGGTAGATCAGGTTGTGGTAAAACTGCCTTCTTGAGTAAAATGACATCTGATTGGTCACTTGAAAAGCCGCACGCAGTACTCGGTCAGAAAAAGATGGTTTTTAGTCTGCCGGTGAAAATGCTTATAAAATCTAGGAATGTTGGGAAAGCAGTTGTTCAGTGTATGCTTAAAGATGGCACGAAGCATTGGGCAAATTCAATCAATGAATACTGTTCAAAGCACCCCGACGAAGTGGCCATACTTGTTGATGGCTGCAATGACGCACACGACATAGATAACGTCATGGAGATCATGACGGAACAAGGTCTTTTGGGGTGTCAAATAGTGATAAGTGCAAGACATACATGGTTGGCGGAAGAACCGACCAAACATCAAAGACTGCGCCATATTACGATTTCTGGTTTTACGCAAGAAAGTGCAAATACCTATGTTGAAAGTCACTTTGATGCAATCACTGGGATTGCTATCAAAATTCGGACTCAAACAAGTGGAAGTCATGACGGAACACAAGAGCACAAGGTACAATACGATATAGAGTTGCAAAGTAATTCTGACACACTGAAGAACGGATGTGAAAATCAAACTCAAAGATTGCGTTCAATCCTTCACAACTACTTAGACGCTAACATTCTACAACCAAATTCGGTTTGTCTTCCCGTTATCATAACGACTCTTTGTCAGTTATCCTCTTGGACTGATGGGGTGGCTTTCCAAGATGATCCGACTATGGGTGACGTGTTTATTAGGTTGGTGAAGTGTTTGTTTGAAAGAAGCAGTAATAGAGGAGATGACGATACCAGAACAAATGAAGCTTTGAACAAACATGTAGAGTTTGATGATGTAACAGGCCTATCAAAAGTACAGCTTGAAATATTGAAAAAGTTGGGAGAGATAAGTTTACCAAAGATGTTTCAAAATGAAAGTCCAGCTACATTTTCCAAAGCAGATTTTGTGAATTCGTGCGATAACGGTCAGGCAATCTTAGACGTAGCAATTAAAATTGGTCTTGTCCGTTGTGAGGGAGATGCAGAAGTGTACTTTGTCCTGGAAATACTTCGGGACTTCTGCGCTGGTCTTTCCTTGGCTCATATTGTTGAACAAGATGAAAACTGGATGGCTGAACTTCAGCACACTGATTTGATGAGTGCAGCTGAAACGTTGTCAAATGTGTATGCGTTTGCATGTAGGAAGAGTAAAACGGTTTGCAGTGGACTTGTGCAAGAGATAGCAGACTGGAAAAAGAGTGAAACAACCAATGTCATTGGTATGCAAACGAGGATCCAGATGTGTCTACTGCTGATTTTTGAAGGAAAATGCAAAGGATCGTTGAATGCAAAGTTTGCCGGCCTCTTTGAGGGAGGGAAAGTTCGTCTTGGAGGCGTTTCTGGTCACACGATCAGAATGCTGTCGTATTTGTTCGAACACGCAGACAAGTCGGTAGAAGGTATTGCTTTGTGTATTGAATCTGTCGAGTTGCTGCGACTTGAGAAAGATGACTGGGGAGAGTTTCAGGAATACTTTGAGTACTTTTTCCCATTGAATCTGGAAGAGGACATCCAGGAAACTGAACAGATGCACAGGTGTTCAGAGAATGGGACACTCGCAAAGTTGCGTGAGAGAGTAGAGTCCAGAAACAAAGACATGCCTCGGTTTCCCATAGATCAGTCAGACATCAGCGTCATTCGTACCGTGCAGTCGTTGGGTCTTTATGAGCTTCTAGAGTCGTCAAGGTTTCTGGCCTCGGGTTTTGGTATTCAAGGTTCTGTTTCGAGCGAGTTAGGTCGATGTCTGTCGTATCTGAACAGGCTTGAAAACCTCATTCTCGTGGGTACAATTTTCAGTTCAAATGATATTTGCAACATTGTACTTAGACTTGACAACATACCAAAGTTGAAAAAGCTAGATCTCCGTCTGAACAAGCAGTTTGATGATGATGCGTTCCGTGCAGTTGCAAACTTACTCGAGCAACAATGGTGGAAAAACGTCAGTACGTTTGCAGACCTGCGATTGTCTTTGTATGGAGTAACTCGTCAAGGGTTTCGTAGCGTGGAGGAGAACACAGGCTATGATGGTGGCATCTGCTGGACTCGTATAGAAACTCTCTATCTACTGCATGGTGACATTCCAAAGGAATTCTGTGATTTCCTAAAAAAACACCTAAAAAATAGAATACCATTGTCGGTTAGAAAAGATAGACAACCGTACACTGAGATAATATATGGTAAAGGAATAGAAATGTTGCAGCCCCCTTTTTGTGGACTTCACAAAGATAAGTAATTCAATATTAGAAACATAAGGAAAAACATAATTGCCGTTTCCTAGACAGTTTTGCGATTAAGATAAAAACACGGTAAATGTAAAGAAAACGAAGTTTCTCGCATTCATTGTGTATATTGCAGTGGCTAATACAAATCAAGTACAAAATAAATATGCTGTGGTACACTTTTTTTCCATCAATAAGTTGTTAAAGGCTAGATTTATAAAAGACCAAATTGTTGGAAGAACGTTTTTCCCATCAAAGTGTACTTAGAATAAACAATATACGTTTAATTGTGATCAAGAAAGATTAGCTTAGAATTTCTGTGTAAGCGTAGCATGAAATTCAGCTTCCCTTGAAATGCAAGACGTACAGCAGCAGGATAAGGCATCTTCGAAGTGAATCAAGAACGTTGCTAGTTGATAGTGTTTTTTTTATATGAATCCCTTCTGCTTTTTTTTTTAGACAGTCAATATCAACAAATGCTATTGTCAGTTGATTGGAACCTTATCGCTTAAGAGTTACGTGGATTCAGGGCTACTGTTGATTTAATCAGCTTTTTATGACTAGAACCAGAGCTTATAACTAGATAGTACAACGCAGTAATTCAGCTTGCTGAAGTATCTGACGGATAGGACTTGGCATTATCCTAGTGCTTAGGTTCATAACTGAGAATATGGCTGGGATCTTTTTCATACTTTTCCTGTTCCCTGCAAAATATCCCATTAGGTGTATGGGGCGATATGAACTCATACTTGTTCAATGTACAAGAGAAATAATCAGCTAGCCTTACACACATAACACCATCCCCTGTGGCTAAAATTAGTCTCTAGTTGAAGTAGTTGATATATGCTGCCTGTGGGGCGAACAATCCCCAAACATCTCCTGTACACCTTGATTGAAGCCGAACAGCTGTAGATCTGCTGATTTTTTTTTTGAGTTTGTTATACATTTCTTCGGCACTTCAGCCATCCTGTCTTATACATATCTAACGTTCAACTCTTGCAGTCTCGAAAAAGCAGGGAACTTTTTTATAGATCCATGCAGTTGTGATACACATATCTTGCCACCGCTGAGAGCTGTTCGCTGTTGCTAATGTCTTTTGATCTGTGAACCATGATGGAACACTTTTTTAAGGAGCAAACTCACGACTTCCAGATTGTTATAAGATTATCCCATTCATCAAGTACCGCAAGAATTTAAACAAAATTACCCCTGAGGCAACTTTTCACCTGTTCCTGTCTCCACGCTGCTGAATTGTGTGGCAGTGTGACGGGAGACCTTGGCAATCTGCTTAATGCAGTGTATATTTTCTGAAATTGCTTCTGATGGACAGACACGAGGGCAACCAACGGCTCGTTTAATGAAAAGGAGAAAGAATCAGCTTTAGCCGTACTCCTTACAGTCTCCATGACGAATAAAATTAGGCTGTGGTTTAAACTTTGCAAGATGTGTAATTCAATGGGGCTTGAAATTCTATGGGCGAACGCTTATCTGACCAGCTCCTGTCTACCCTTATTGATGCCGAACAGTCGTAAATGTGCCATGTCATTGTTTCCAGTTTATTCCACATCCACGGCACTTAAGCCGTAATTTTTTTTCAAATGTTATTCAACTCTTGCAGTCTCTTGCAGTCTTGGAAATGCAAGGAACCCCAATCAATGCAGTTCTGATACAAATATCACACAACCGCTGTTTTTTTCTGTTGCTTATGTCCTTTGATTCGTCAGCCAGGATGGAGAACTGTTTCGAGTGTTTTTTTCTTGAACCATCTTAGCCATCAGTTCTGTAAACTCATGTTGTATTTTAAGGTTAAGGTACTTCACTCTGGTTTGACCTTCCAAGTGGTTTGTTATAAGCTTGTTCTGTTCACCGAGTTGCGCATGAATTTCCACAAGGTTGCCACTCCTTTGCAGCTTTCTTCCTGATCCCTGTGTCCACTCCCAATTGAGTTGCAGTTTCTAGTGCTTGTTTTCTGAAATTGCTTCTGCTGAGCAGACACGACGGTAACATCAATGGTTGCAGCGCCTCTTTCCAGACACACTTCAACCGGTTGTGGTATTCACTTTTCCTTATGATGTTTCAGTTATGAAAATCAGAAGGTTATAAGGGGATCGACATGATAACATGAATCAAAAACACACATGCATGCCGAAGTAAATTTACGGTCAGTTTTTGGCTACACAAATATCGCCAACCACTATTCTTGCTTAGATGTGCCGCATTTTAACTATAGTGGAAATATATACCGCAAGTAAACGAATGTAGTTAAAATATGTTAGCATTTGTGAAAAGTTTGACATTCTTAATGAACACCTGGAAGAACCGGGGTTAAGTCGATATATACACTGGATGGATATAAACTATCTTGTTAGTTTTCAGAAAGCTTCTCAAACGAACTTCATATCCTTCGCCGTTTTACAACTGATACTTAATGTTCGTACTGTACTGTACATACCTATAAAAAAAAATCAAGACACTAAGTAAAAATAAAAAGACAACGCAAGCTTATTAAAATCGATCTTAAAGCTCACAAACTTAATAAAATAAGAATAGCTAAATGTTTCGTAGAATAAGTTTTATTTTTATTTTAGTAAGAACAAAAAAATACACCTTCGCCATTGGCGTTGCTAATGAACTAATTGCCAAAACATGTTTCTTCCATGTGACAAGCAAACATAGGGCACAACATATGTTAGTATTTTAAACGCAATTATTGTGTACCTACGAGAAAAACCTCAAACGTAATACAAATAAGGATATTTAATATCAATTTTTAGATAATAATGTCACATTTAAATTAGTAATTTTAGCCGTATTCCTGTGAAATCAATTGAAGGTCAGTTGGCCTACAATAAAAGCTAGTCAAATAATTGTGGAAACAAATACCAGTCATATATGAAAACAAAAAAAAATGGAATTAATTTGACTATTAAAGCAAATTGAAAATCATTTTTGCATTACACACATTTGGTTAAACTAGCATGGGATAGTTTAAAGGTTAAATGTGATTAATATGACAATTAGCTTTTGCAAACAGCTCTGCAGGACCATTAGAGTAAACGGTTTCAATATTTTAACTTCAGATCGATGAGGGTAACATTGTAATTTGATTTAACCTATTTACTGAGAATTTACATTCCATGACTAACTGATGTATAAATGAATAAAGAATGCTTTCTACCCCCCCCCTCCCCACCCCACCCCCCAATATCAATGGTTATCTTGCCTTTTTCACACGACGCTGAATTTTGAACTTAATTATACGATTAAAAAAAATAATATGTGGTCTATTTGAACAACGAAATGGCGATACTGTTGCTTGGAAACTTTTTGTTACATCAGCCAAATTCCAACCTCAAACGATTTCGTAAACACGTAAGGTATACTGGATTGCACATATTCTGCAATTTCGTAAACACGTCAGGTATACTAGATTTTTTTTAATTTTCTTGTGATTGCTTTGGAATTGTAAGAAGAATTAAACCTAAACTGATTGAATAACCTATTGGGCTCTCAGAGAGATTCTTAATTGTTCGATATTGTTTCTGCGTGAAGTATGAACCGTCAGTTAGCCTCCCTGTGGCCTATCCCCTTTGTCCCCGATACTGACGAACAACGCGACCTTGTATTCGATAGTGCTCAGTGTCGTTCGCATCCAAGGATGCCATGATGTTTCTTAACCCCCATCCCCGAAATGTTATCAAGGTGATAAAGGAGTGTTTGTTCTGGTCATCTGATGAGCAGTCAACTCGTACGCGAACCAACTCGTACATAGAACAACTCGCACAAGGACAAATTCGTACGCAGTCCAACTCTGACACAGAATTAAACTCGTATACAAAATTATATGTGGTCAACGATTCTTGACTATTTACTTGGAACGGTATATGTTCAATTTCTTTAAATTTGCTATTTTTGGCTTGCATACGAGTACGAGTTGTCTCGCTACGAGTTGGTTCACGTACGAGTTGTATAATACGCAGCAGTGGCTGAGTTAACATTTTCCGCGATATCCTCTAAAAACAATTTGTCCGCGACCCGAGCTGTTATGACTTTTAAGCCTCGAGCTTTACGCATCTTTTGATACCAAAAGCATAAAAATCTGACCACGGGTTGACCTATAGTCATGAAATTTCTTGGGTATGATTAGGAAGAGCTGCTCTATGCATGTGCTGAGTTTCAAATTTTTTCGTCACTCGATGGCCGAGATCTGGGGGGCGGCCCCCCCCCCCCCGGCTGAAAGATGGTCAAGATAACCCGGCCCCTTTAGGGTTAACGCGACGAAACGGCTTCCGTACACCCTAGCTTGCCGTGAGAAACGAAGCAAAACGCAACAAAACGCGCAGCAACCGTAACAAAACGTCCGCTAAACGCGGCAAAACGTGACAAAACTTGAAAGGACCGGTAAGATGCCGGGGAATGCACATGCTTCCCGCCCCACTACGGACCGTCTCCAAGTTTTGTGACGGCCTATCACGTACAGTCACGTTTTGTTGCGTTCACCCCGTTTTACTACGGCCTACTAGGTTTCTCATCCACACCGTGACTGCCGTGGCAAATTTTTTGACAGTTTAAAAATCTGGCCCGGCATCCACGGCAATCACGGACTGTCACGTTTGCCCATCCCCTCCCTCGGCGTTGTCTCACGTCCATACCGTTTTGTCCACGGTGGCCAGAAACGTGATTGCCGTGGCCGCCTGAAACATAGTGTAAACCTAGCCTAACTCTGATGTTTGGTTGAGACCCGGTTGTTCCGCTTGACCAGCTTCTGAATAATACGAGCAGTAACTGGAATAATAAAGTCATCGAGAAGCATGCAGAGATCGTCAGAAAAACGCATGAAATAGTCACACATCGCCTCACCAAGGCTGCCAGAGCCAATAAACAAAATTACGACAAGCTTGCTAAGGCCAACGCGATAAATGCTGGGATCGAGTGTTAGTAAGTGTTATGTACTCAGAAGAAACTGACTCAGTAGACCATTCGTACCGAACTGCTCTAATCCTTTTATTACGACACAAGAGGGCGCTATATCAAATGACCAGGGAATATACTACACTCCTCCCCTACTTAAAAAAAATGGCAACGTTGGAAAATATTGATATCCCTAGATGTCGACTGTATACAGGTTGTCTCAATGTACTTAACCAGTGAATCTTTTCCAAAAATGCAACAAATAATCTTGAATGTCAATAGAATGGACATGTACATGTATACCCAAATAACCTTAATTTTTATGTTCTTAACAGCCAAAATATAAGCTGAGTCTTTTAAGTACACACAATTGCAGAGAATGTTTTAATAACCCTTATACACATGTGACTTTTTTTTTACCGAGCTGGGAAAGAGAAAAAACAATGTTTGTGTTTAACAAATAAAACCATGGATGTTTATACACTTACTCTAAAGGTGTGTTTGGCTGCTGATTTTTAGCCTTTACTAACATGTTTACAACGATTCAATAAGTCTATCTGGTTTTTTTGGTTACTCTTCGGGGATATCTTCTCTCTTAAATTGGTGCGGGAGGCTGTGATTTTCCTGGGTTTGTTGGAATGGTTGGTCTATCTGACTGACTTTGATCACCCGGCACAGTTGGAGTGTCAGAGTCTTTCAGAATTGACTCTGCAGGAACACTTGGAATGGGTGACAAATCTTCATCGCATTTTTCACTAACTGGAACCCATTTCTTCTGATGGCAACAAGGTTGTTCCCACATTTTCAGAAGGGCCACTTCCATATCCTGCTGAAAGCAAGTGATCAACATGACAGTGTCGAAGCTTTTGTCCAACCTTTACTAGATAAGTCAGAGGACCCAACCTCTTTGCAACTACACCACCAACATATTTTTCTCTCTACCTCCCCTAGAATTTTGAACCATGACTTTCTCTCCCCTAGCAAATTCTCTGATTTTCATACTGTGGGTATCATAATTAGCCTGGTTTCTGTTTTGTTGCTCGTGAACCTTCGTAAGTACATCCGGCTTCAGCAAACTGAATCTGGTTCTCGGAGCATGCCTAAACATAGCCCGACTGCATCTGGCAGTACAGTACTATCGCAAGCTCTGTAGTACGGCCAGACGCCCAATGCTCCCCTAAACGCTGAACTCTGATGTAGCGATTTTTCCAACCGATTTTGATCGAGATTATCTTCTCATCCAGGACAGAAATTTCCAAAGTTAAGGTTCCTAGTCGAAAAGGAACTCATACCTTTTCGAAAAAATGTTCTTTTATCTAAAAAATCTTCATCCATCCCAAAAATGTTCTTCCATGCATTTCAAAATGGCGGACGCATTGTAATATATGCATTATGCGGGCGCGCTTGAGAGCAAGGTTATGAATATGCATTACTCAGTTCATGACCTCGTGTTTGCATGGCCAGCCGCCCCGCACGCCTGGCAAACGTCATGAATGAATGCATATTCATTATCTTGCCCAAGCGCACCCGCATAATGCATACATAACAACGCGGCCGCCATTTTGAAATCGCATGGAGGAACATTTTCGGGAAGATATTCGTGCGAGATGATGATTGAAAGTCGTTTTTTTGGCCAGATGGATGAAGATTTTTAAATAAAAGAGAACGTTGTTTTTCGAAAAGGTATGAGTTCTTTCAGGACTAGGAACCTTAACTTTGGAAATGTCTGTCCTGGATGAGAAGATAATCTCGATCAAAATCAGTAGCAAAATCGCTACATCAGAGTTCAGCGTTTAGGGGAGCAATGTGCGTCTGGCCGTACTACAGAGCTTGCGATAGTACTGTACAGCCAGATGCAGTCGGGTTAGTCTAAACAGTAACTCATATGGTGAAGAACCTGTTGAAGACTGAGGAGTAATGCGATACGACAATAAAACAATTGTCAAGTCGATGACGAATTGGAGCCTTTTGATTGTTCCCAAAACCATCTTCAACGAGATATTTTTTTCAGTGCTCTCTTTACAATTTGAACACTTTTCTCAGCTGCACCGTTCGATGCGGGATGGTAGGGAGGGACTAGAGTATGTTTAACTCCATTTTTGCTTAAAAACGACTGAAACTCCTCTGCTGTAAACTGCGGCCCATTATCAGACACTTACTCTTCGGGTAAGCCAAAAATCGCAAACCACTCTCCCAGTTCTTCAATGGTCTTCGCACTAGTTGTACTAGTCATACATTCAACGTTAATCCACTTACTGTAGCTATCAATCATAATCAAATAATGTTTCCCTTCAAGTTCAAATAAATCATTGTGAACTCTCTCCCAAGGTTTTCTTTAGTTTGACCATGGCACAAAGGGTACTGTGGAAGGCGCGTTTCTCATGGACGAACATACATCGCAATTCTGCACTGTTACCTCAATATCATGATCTAGCTTTGGATACAAGAAATAACTGCGCGCTACAGCTTTCATGCGCACAATCCCAGTGTGTTCCTGGTGTAACTCACTTACCAATCGGGCTCTGAATTTTGGAGGAATTACTACTCTTAGCCCCCACTGAAGGCAACCTTGGTCCACACTCAACTCGTTCCTTCTAACAAAGTAATCATACAACTCCTTATCTTCATTATGCTTTGGCCATCCATTCATCGTGTAATTTAGTACTCTACTTATGACCGGATCTTTAAGAGTTTCATCTCTGATCTCTTTTGCAGACACAGGTGAGTCATAAGTGTACGTGAAGTAATTGATAGGTAATTCACTCGATATCTTTTCTTCGCTATTAACAGGGAATCTGGACAGAACATCTGCATTTGCATGGTCAACGGACCTTCGGTATTTTATCTCGTATCTGTGGGATATAAGAACAAGGGCCCATCTTTGCAACCTGGCTGCAGCTTGAGTGGGAACTCCCTTCTTAGATCAGAAAATCATGGAGAGCGCCTCATGATCGGTGAACAGGGTATATTTCATACAATACAAGTATTTATGAAATTTAGTTACCCCATAGATAATAGCCAATGACTCCTTCTCAATTTGGAATAATTCTGCTCTGATTTGGTTAAGGTCCGAGAGGCATAAGCTACTGGTCTTTCATCACCATTTTCCATGATGTGTGACAAGACTGCCCCTAATCCATGTGGAGAAGCATCGCATGCTTAAATCAGCGGTTTCTTGGGGTCATAGTGAACCAATACCTGTTCACTACTGAGTATACTTTTGACTTTTTGGAACGCTTGTTGGCATTCTTTGGTCCATTCCCATTCCACCCCTTCTCGCAGTAAGAAATACAGTGGGGCACACAGATCAGACATGTCTGGGATGAACTTACAGTAGTACACTATTATCCCTATGAACGTACGCAACTCGTCCACGTTTTGGGGGACTTTTGCTTGTGCGATCGCCTGCACCTTTTCCTTTGTAAGGTGAATTCCCTTACCATCAATGATGTGTCCCAAGTAGGTTACACTCCCAACTAAGAATGAAAACTTAGTTATCTTGGCTCTTCAAGTCTGGACAAAACCTCATCCAAAATCTTGATGTGCTCTTGTTCGGTTTCGCTACTGATCAAAATATCATATAAGAAGCATACTACTCCCTTCAATCCACCCAGGATTTGATCCATCACGCATTGAAAAATTGCTGGCGCTGTCGAAACTCCGAACGGCAATCTCTGAAACTGATACAACCCCTTGCGGGTGTTTATCGTCAGCAATTCTTTGCTTTTTTCCTGTGAGTTCCACCTGCTGGTACGCATTCGATAAATCTATTTTACTGAACATTTGACCCCCAGCCAATGTTGCGAACAAATCCTCTGCTGTGGGCAATGGGTATGTTTTGGACTCCACAATTTTGTTTACTGTCTGCTTATAGTCACCACAAAGTCGGATACTGCCATCCGCTTTTGGGACAATTACAATGGGGGATGCCCATTTACTATGATGTACTCTCTTGATCACTCCTGTGGACTCCAACCTATCCAACTCAGTGCCAACTGCTTCTATCTGAGCATACGGAACTGGTCTTGCCTTACACAGTGTGGGTGTACTGTCTGTATTTACATAGATTTCAGCTTTATGGTGCTTAATACTATCTTGGGAACCACCCACTTCGAATATTTGCTCATGTTTTTTTTAGAACTTGTTCAGCCTCTGGTCTCAGGATTCTCACATTGAACATTTCATGCCAGTTAAGTTGGATATGTTTGAGCCAGTCCCGACCCAGAAGTGCCACCTTACTACCAGACACTACTACAAGCGGTAAGTACCATACTTTGTCTTCATACTCAACATTTACTTGAATATGTCCCAGCACTGGAATGTTATTTTCCGAATAACTCTTCAATTTCACACTTGTTTTCTCCAATGGAACAGCCGACAAATACTGAGTATAGTCCGACTCAGATATGATTGTCACGGAGGCGGCAGTATCCACCGTGAAAGTCAATGGTATGTCACACACTTTTAGTTCAACCTCCAGCGCTGGAACATCCAGTACCACTACTACGTGTATTACTAATAGTACTACGTGTACATGTACTGTTAATTACGTTCTCCGTGGCAAATAATGTTCCTTGTTCCATGTAGTCCAAATAGTCACCTGTCTCCGTCATACTAGTGGCAGTTTCTGTGGCTTGTGTGTGATCCACCATATGCGCTTGCCCGGACTTTCCGCCACGACTGTATTCCCCACGACTGCATCCTCCGCCACGGCCACGACCTCGATTGTTTCTGTCACTTTGTCGAACTTTGCTCTGACCTGATGCTCTCCTCGGTTCACTGTTTGGATCACATGCCCGTTTGATGTGACCGACCGTGTTACAGCCAAAACACTCTGACTGCAGGTGTGGACATCTCTGAGGGTGATGTTCCCCCAGACAGCGGTAACACTTGGTCTGCCTGAACTGTTGCTGATTTCTGGGCTTCTGGGCTGCTATACTTTGTACTTCACCACTTGCGGTGTTCGTAGATGACGTGGAAGGAGCTGATCTCCCTTGCTGCTGCAGATTTCCACTGTCTTTTTCTGCCATCTCCATTGCGCAGGCCTCCTCACATGCCGTTTTCCATGTGAGTGTGTTCCCTTTGCTTAACAACTTTGGCTGGATCCGCCTGTTGTACATTCCTCCCACGATTGTATCACGCAGATTGGTCTCCAACTCGGTCCCATAGCCACAATGTCGAGACAGCTTCTTGAGCTCATTGATGTAGGTAGCCACCGTTTCATTTGGTTCTTGGTGTCGCTTTCTGAATGCCATTCTCAGTGCAATCTGGTTTCTTGTAGATGCATGGTAGTTAAACAGGATCTTGATTGATTAACTGTTCGTATTCTTTTTCGGAGGGGTCATCTGGGCTGACATAATTTGTCACTATTTCGAAAGCTGCTGGCCCTATCATCGCTAGGAAAACGTTAACTTTGTCTTCATCAGCAATTTTATTTTGCCTCATCCATATTTCTAAGCGTCGTTGAAAGTTATGCCAATCCTCATTTGCAGCGTCGAAACCCTCTATGCTTCCAATAAACCCGCGACCATGCGGTTCCGCCATGTTGGATTTCGTTCACTCGAAGCGGTCAGACATCGACAACACTCGGGCAAAATTTCACTGTTTTTTTGCTCAAATGAAACGATTTACTTACATCGATACGTCAAAAATGTGCCGGCTACCGTTCTGAATCTGGCATATGTTGGGTGTAGAAAAAACTATACCGTTCTCGTCGCCAATTGTGTTATGTACTCAGGAGAAACTGACTCGGGACACCATTCGTCCCGAACTTCTCTAATCCTTTTATTACGACACAAGAGTGCGCTATATCAAATGACCAGGGAATATACTACAGTAAGGCAACTGGCTCACACAGGTAGACATAAAACTCAACGACATCTTTGGCGATAAGCCACATGCGGTTGTGGTGCGCAACCTTGATAAAGGCATCTATCTAGTTAGACCGGCCAATGCGGAAAAGCTATTGGATAAATCGACAACAGTTGATTTCGGACCCCAAAAAGAGCCCGACTTACCTGAATCTTGTGATTTATTAGAGGGCCTTCCTGAGACTCCATCTGAACCTGATGTTAATACTTACCCGGTGTTAGATCATTCCGATGACGACGATTGGGTTCTGACGTATGATACTAAGAAAAGCCAGTCTGAATCTGTTCAGCCTCAGATTGTGCAAAAGAAACCTTCCCGTACCCCAGGTTCCAGTAGTTCTGAGTCCTCGCAATTACAAAAAGAACCAACTAAGGCAAATGCAAAATATTTTGCACCGCATGAGATACTTCGCTCAAAACGACTTGCAGGAAAACGTGGAGGTCAATGGCCAATCCCCATTACCTGATTGATAATGTTCTTTTTTTCCTACAGCGGATTGCCTGTTTATTCATGACATGATTTGGATACCGAGCCATCCCTGAACGGGAGAACGTTGTTTGTTCTTGTAAATCGAAATTCGTGTCTCGTATACTTGTTGAGCTAGTGTTACATTGCTTTGTTATAATTTAGGTACAGAAAAAATTCATGATAGCTCATTATTGTTTTTAATTTAGACCGATAGCGTCATTTTCCGTTTCCTTGCAGTTTTTGAAGACGATAGCGACGCGCTAAGTTTATATCTGTTGTCACTCATTCCTCACAAGATTCACGCGACTTGCGCAGCAGCTTGGCCAGTCTGTTGCATCTTTTCTCGACGTAACCGAGCAGTACACCGTTCAGATTGAGGGACACCCTGGGCTCACCTTTCCCCGAATATTTGGCACCTGGCTAATTATCTAAGTGGGATGCAAAACATCCCAGAGAGAATCCATTTAATCTGCATAGACATGGGAACCAATGATCGTTGTGATAAGGATTCAACACCAACAGTTGTTGTTCATCCTAATCATCCGCAGAAGGTGATCTTCCTTTCTGTCATCTAAAGATCGCACATCCACCCACGATCACAGGTCACGGCTGAAACCTTCAACCATCTGGCCCTGAAGGTTTAACAGGTGCCTAAACCGCACCCTTGCTCACCAAGGTCTGACAGTCTGCTGTATCCGCAGAGACGGGGTAAATTACCCAAAATATCTGTCCAATGGATGCCATCTCACTGCCGATGGCATGGCAAAATACATTAACCAGCTGCAAGATGCGATCATTAGATAATGTTTGTAGCCTTTTATATAGTTTAATTGCAGTGTTTGCTCTTGAATGAATCAAGAGATCCAAACCAACTGCTTATTACCTTTTCTTGTCTACCTGAGTCAAAATCACTCATTTTGTTGTGATGATAACACTCATTGCCTTGAAAGAGACTGTATAGTGACTTGCATTTCATGTTATGTAAACAAAAACAGGAGCATACCAGGGTCATTTGTATTGGGGGGGGGGGTGATGGGGTAATTATTTAGTAGATAGTTTTTGTCTCCGCACACTGGGCCTCCGTAAAAACAAATAAATGGGTGGGGGCGCTGTTCAAAACCGACGATTATGCACACAAACGACCAATATATGGTGCTTTTCTGGGCGATACATGTGCACAATTCAGTACAAGGCACCCAAAGCGGCAGATGCCACAAAAAGGGCACCACATCTTTTTAAACAATGGCACTTGTTCAGAAAAAGGGCACTTCTTAACAAAAAGGGCACTCTTCACAAATTATTGGGGGGAGGGGTGGCAAGCACGTTGAAAAAGGGCATTTGAATGGAAAAAAAAGGCAGTCTTCACAAAAAAAGGGGGGGGTAAACGGAGGCCGACCGATAGTCTGAAGGTCCGAAATTTCCAAAGGTTCTTTAGTCCGAAGGTTCGATATTCCGAATGCACAAAATTTCAATAAGAATTGGTTCGTTAGGCCGAAAATGAAATAAGGTTAATCCGAATTTGATGCAATAGTCCAAACGTTCATTAGCCCGAAGGTTCATTTATCCCAATGTTCCATAGTCCGAATTTAGAATAATGTTGAAGGGAACGTACATCATTGGCTTTTGCTGTAATTTTCAGAAATGAACTATTTGGGGGGTTACTATAATAATAATAGACCAAATATTGTAATGCTGACTTGTTTGAAGTTTTGTGTTCGAAAATGCTGGAAAATTCAAGAAAAACACAAAATGTGGAGTATTCTGGTTTCACTGACTCCACTAAAGACAAGATGGATCAATTCATAGATGCCGGAAAATTGTAAGGTAAGGGATCCAGTCTAGCTGGCCTGCACCCCTTCAGGTGCCAAAATTTTACAGAATACTTTAGACTGTCATTTGCCAATATCGTCGAAAAGGTCTTTATTTATTTATTTATTTATTTATAGTTTTATTTAAACAGGGTAGCCTTATCAGTTAAAAACTGCTATTACTGAGGGCCCTGTATAAAATGATAAAAATAAAATGAAATAAAAGAAAAATATTATGTAAAATCACTAATGAACATTAAGTGGAAGTAAAAACTAAAATGAAGAAACAAAAATGCAAATATGTAAAATAAAGGGGTGTGAATACAAAAATAAGAACAAATTTAAACACTTAGATACACATATAAACACTGACGAAATACAACAAGAAATTAAATTAACATAACAAAAACAAAAACAAATTTAAAATTTATATTACGAAATTTAAAATAAAAAAAGGGAAAACTTGCAGAAAAAATCACCCGTTAAAAAAACCCCAAAGACTTCCAAAAAAAACAAGAGAACAAACACCCCCAACACCCCAACACCCCCAACAAACAAACAAACAAAAACAAAACAAATACGTAAAAGATAGGAAAGGGAATAAAAATTAATTAAATATTAAAATACTGAAATAAACAGTAACTAACGACAGCACAGAAATAAAATTGAGCTTAGCAAACAAAAAACAAAAACAAATTAAAAATAAAAATGGCAAAGTTTGAAATAAAATGAAGAAGAATAAAATAAAACAACCCATAAAGTCCAAACTTTACAATATGAAATAAACAAGAAAAGAATTTGAAAAAAAAGAACAAAAAAAAAAAGGGGAATGCTTTAAAAAAAAAGTAACTATAGGTATTCTCGTAAATTAACACCATAAAAAAACTATTAAAACAACTTTAAAAGTAACGAAGTAAAATGAGAAAGACATGCAAAATTAGTTTAAAAGAGATTTAAAAATAT